>NC_136527.1:170625863-171100863 GCF_053919585.1 Euprymna scolopes
AATAAACATAGAAAATTAAATTAAATATTTTAAAAGTTTTTAAATAATTTTAGCTACATAGAAAAAGAGAAATTGTATATTGATGAATAAAAAAGGATATTGAATTTCAGATCAAATGTTGATTTGAAGTTCAATATCCTTTTTTCAATAAGCCAATAAAAATCAATTTTGATTGACGTCTTTCATACTTTTCATAATACATTTATCAAATCATGGATTTGAAATCATTGGCTTCGATATTTAGGAAATAAGTGTGAAACTTCTTATTTGTTATTCACAGCTAGAAAAAAAAGTTTGCTGTGAAATATGAACAAGTGTCACCTTCACCATTTGGTCCGATATTGCAAAAAAATTACCATCAACTTCTGAATCGATTTATAATAAAATTATGATATTGAATATCACTTGATTGTGACACACATTTATGCTTCAACATTAAGTAGTTCTGGAGAAGAAAAAGATCAGTTCTCTCCCACACATTGACAAAGTCTTTCTGGTGGTGACTTTAATACAGATGCAAAATAAATAAAAGTATTTCATCGGAATCAAATGCACGACGAAAAATTACCGAAAGTATTGTTAAGAAAAACATAACATATATTGATTTTAAAAATAAAATAAAATTACTATTGTTAAGTTTTGAGGCATTGTGTTGAACAAAGATGGCGGCGTAGTTCAGGTCAGTAACAAAGATGGCGAGCAAGAATCAAATGCGGTCTGTAGTGTAGTTAATCTCTTAAGTTCTGAGATGTTATGTTGAACAAAGATGGCAGCATAATTCAGATCAGTAACCAAGATGATGGTGTAGTTCAGATCAGTAACCAAGATGGCGGCGAAGAATTAAATGTGTTCCGTGACGTAGCAAACGGCGAACTGATTGAATCCAAAATTCGACAATTTTTATAATAATTTTGCGACGTTTTCATTGGTTGTTTTAAACAGTTATAAAAATGATTGGCGAATCCATTCGTCTTATGCCCCCATCACAAGTCAAAAACATTTTACAACTATAATAAAGTAAAAAATCGAACTGCATTATAACTCCTCTTCCTCTATTTGATTGCTAGATAGAACTAAGCTGGTATATTAATTCAAATTCCTATTGAAAGATTATCAAAACATATACATAGGTTTCACTACCATGTTATTGCCAAGGATATTAACATCGGTCTGAAAAAGTATTATCACCAAACACATGATTAATTTACAGTCCTGTCCCTAACTCCAATTTAGAAAGCACATCTATACTTCAAGAAACTTGTAAAAACAATTAACTAGAAATAATAAAATCATTACTAATTAAAACTAAAAGCAAAATATCAATAAAATAACTGTACTATTATTACTAACGTCCCAAATGATAGTAAAACAAATTTATATATGCTATTACACAAAGGAATATCAGTTTAAATAAACAGTTTAATAAAGTAAAAACAATGAATCAATATGGATTCGAAAGTACATAAGAATACGATGTAACTACATAAGCAACTTTTTCCTGTAGGGAAGAAAATGAGTCTGAAGATGATAATGATGTTAACTAGAATGAGCAGACACAAAATATCTATCCAATAAAATATGCCTAAAACAAAAATGTTAATCATATGTAATTCTATTTAATTCAATGAAATATGCCTAAAACTAAAACGTTTCTTTATAATCATATGTAATTCTATGTTTAATTTTCTCTACATTATATCCTTAAGAACGTCTGTATCGACTCGTTCTTTGTTAAGAAAATATTTTTCTTATGTGTATTATGTATATTTCTATAAGAATAATCTAGATTTCATGATTTCAATCAAGATTGGCAACAAGAACAAAAAACAGAACTTTAATATGTGAATGGTGATACTTGAAATGTTGAATTTCATATATCTTTTTTATTTACAGATGTTCCTGCCTGAACGCCTATATTGAATTTAAATAGATCATCATAATCGTTAAACAATATTCTATAAAAATTATTGAATTATACGTAAAGAAACAAAGTCATTGTTTGGAAATGTATTTCTCAGGATTCTATTATTTAACAAATTCTGGAAGATTTTGTTTCTGAAATTTGTGTTTAATGTTCAAATGAATCAAAAGGAACAGATCAAATCACGAATGGCAGAACATATGTATTTGCCAAAAATAAAACTAGATTTTATATAATATGAGAAACCGTAGCACCATAAATATATCTTAAGCATGTAAAATAAATATTTTCTGGGAATGGTATGTGTCTGTTCGCGAATTTGCTTAAACATCTGTGAATTTAGAAAACAATGATAAAAAGTATATTATTTAGAACTCAGTTAATAATCTTATTCCAAGTCAATGTTAGAAAAACGTGCAAGTCCGACGTTATAAAAAGCAAATTTCTCGAGAATCACATTTAGTGAGGTGTATAAAAACTCACGCCATGGAAAAGCCGCATGCTTGTGAAGTTTGTGGGCATTCTTTTTTATATAAATCCGGGTTAGTGAGACATATGGCATCTCACACTAGTGAAAAGCCACTTTCTTGTGATATGTGTGGATATTCTTGTTCTCGAAAATCATCATTAGTGAGACATATGAGAACTCACACTGGGGAAAAGCCACATTCTTGTGAAGTGTGTGGATATTCTTTTTCTCAAAAATCAGCATTAGTTATGCATATAAGAATTCACACTGGGGAAAAGCCTCATTCTTGTAAAGTATGTGGATATTCTTGTTCTCAAAAATCAGCGTTAGTGAAACATATGAGTACTCACACAGGTGAAAAGCCACACTCATGTGAAGTGTGTGGACATTCTTTTTCTGCAAAATCAGACCTAATGACACATATGAGAACTCACACTGGGGAAAAGCCACATATCTGTAAAGTCTGTGGAAATTCTTATTCCCGAAAGTCAGTCCTAGTTATACACATGAGAACTCACACTGGTGAAAAGCCACATTCCTGTCAAGTTTGTGGAAAATCGTTTTCTGCTAAACGTAATTTAGCCATACATATGCGAACTCACACTGGTGAAAAGCCACATTCTTGTCAAGTTTGTGGATATGTTTTTTCTGATAAATCAAATTTAATCAGACATATGAGAACTCACACTAAAGATAAATAACTTTAATGGAACCTTCAAATATCTATGTATCTCATATAGAGTTCAACTTTCTACAGAAAAAAACACCAGATAAAATTGGATGAAAGCTGGCACGAGTTGCAAAACCAAAAAAACCTGGCATTGACAACATATCCAATTTCTGGTTAAAACAGTTCACATTACTACACGATCATTATAGCAGATATTTCACCAGAATGTTTAAAGCTTATGAACCGGCTAATAAAAGGCAATACAAGCACGGAAACCAAAAACCCTAGCAAATATCGCCCAATACACTGCCTGGCCACGACTTACAGGCTATTCACTGGATTGATAGTTGATAACGTTTATGAACATCTTTTCGCATCCTGAGATTATCTGTAGGAAGAACAAACAGGATGCAGGAAAAAAACTGCCTGGAAACCAAATATAAATTGCTCATCAACAAGACCATTTTGGAAAATTGCAGGAAAGAAAAAGGAATCTTAACATGGCATGAATAGATTATCAGGTAGCATTTGGTAGTGCACCCACTTCCTGGATACTAATAAAATAATGGAATCTTCAAAGGAGAAAGTTTATCTCCTCTACTATTTTGCTTGGCAATTGAGCCTCTCAGTAAGCTCCCAAAGAACTGCCAAGGTTCTTATAATCTAAACTACAGCAGCCAAAAGGAATCACCCAAGATAATAAACTATTTATTTCCCATTGATGACAGCTCGGATAACGAGTTATGTTATCTATTAAAAGTTGTCCACACGTTTTCCAATGATGCCAAAAGGGATGGATTAGTGTGCTTAATATACTCTGAAAGCTGGCAACAGGACATCCGCTGAAACATACAGCTCGATGAACGTGGTAAAATCAAAAACAATGCAAATACCTCGGCATTGATGAAAATGAGTCCATCCAGCATGACAATATAATATGAGAAGGTAAGCTAAGAATATTTACGCCGGGTAAGGAAAATTTGTAAAACCCAAGTTACTAACAAGAATAAAGTTAGAACAATTAATTAACTTGTCATGCCAGTGTAGCATTATTCAGATATAAATTGGCTTGACACAAAGACACGGAAAATGTTAAGCTTGCACCGAGTAATTTCTTGAAACCAGTGCATGCTTTGATTGTACATACTTAGACGAGAAGGAGACTCTCAGAAGTTAACTATATAGCTACAATTTTCAGCATAGGCCAGTACATATTAAATTCCTGTAACCCATACCTGATGAAAATTAAAGATCATCTAGAGAATCAAGAAAGTATTACAACGTCCATAACACAACTTGCTATTCATTTAGGAAAGGACTGCCCCACAAATGAGAATTAAAACAGAAGAATGGCCAACCATAAACGGGCAGCATTCCTAATGACGTAACTATCCCAAGAATATATTGATAGACATGGTTCCCTTCATTACGATTTAGAGAGAGAGAGGTTAACATTTACTGCACAAGACTAGGGCCTCATGACGAACCCCTTAAAAAAGATGAGTGATTTAAGCAATAACAATAAAAGCAAGTTCTGCAACACTGAGGTTGAGAGTGTGGACCACCTGATCTCTAGTTGCAAAATCCCACTCGGAGATGGTTATTATAATAACCTTCTCCCAGATCGCCATAATGGAGTTTGCAAATACCTTCATCGGAAAATATGTAAGAAACTAAACGTTCAGTGTAGTAAAAAAAATACCCGAGCGAATTGTTGGGAATGACACCTACACCATCCACTATTGCTACATAATTCCTACTGGTACATATCTAGGAAACGCAGCCGTTAAACTAGATCTAGTCATTTGGGAAAGAGCAAATAAAAAGCGACCATAATAGAGGTCAGTGTATACAGGGCTTAACAGAGTTGAGAGGGAAAAGAAAACAAAGTATCAAGGACTTATGTATGACATGAAACGATATTGGAAACTAAATAAAGTTTCAATTATATCAATTGGGCTTATGAAAAAACTTTAAAATGTACTTAGCAACTATACCTGGTGAACCAAGTGCAAGAGAGATAAAAACAAATGCACTGCAAATTACGGCTAAAGAGATCTCTTGGATTGACTCACTAAATTATGGGTAAATCTCAGACATTTGGTTGGATGTCCCAACCACCCTAGAAGAAAAAGTGTTTTTAGAGATAAAGAATTCTAACGGAACATTCGAATATCTATGTATCTCATATAGAGTTCAAGTGTGAATCCCACGTAGGAGGTCCCTTGATTTCTTAGAATATCAGCTGAAAGAGAATAAAACAAAAAGGGAAACATCACATTTTGTAAAGTTTGTGGTTCTCAAAAATGAAACTTGGTGACATATTTGTGAACTAAAACTGGTTAAACGCTACATACTTGTGAAGTATGTGGCTGATGCATTTGACTGCTCTCCTCCGCAGAATGTTGATAGATGATCAAGCCTCACAACCCTTGCTTACAGAAGGGGACACCAGCCTCATATCCGAGATGAAGGAGACATAACGTCCAGATAAATACAACCACCTACAAGGAGGAGGCAAATAAACCTTAGAATTTTATGGATCGATAACAATGAGGCATTTGACAATCATTATTACTTTGAAGCCTTTAAATATGCAAGATCCATCCGGTGTGAAAACAACCATATTACGAAGTCACAAAGAGGAAAGATAATCATCTCTTATGTAAACGTCTCTTATTTTTTATTCATAGCAATGGATGTACTGAATAACAGTCTGAGCACTTACAACTTGAGTCAGAACCGTCGTTGACTTCCAAGCAATACAGTTAACCATCCGCATTTCATGGATGATCTTAAGGCGTATGCTAGGTAGTACACACCTTCTCCAATGGCATCGAAATGAAGTTTGGCCTAGATAAATGTGCCGAGTGTACGCTCAGATCTGGAAAAAAAGATCTATACCGAGAATATGCAGCAAGATGAAGACACTGATATCAGAAATCTAGAAGAACACGAACCCTAGAAATACATTGGCATTGAAGAAAACGACAACATACTACATGCCAACAAATACCACACATATATTAATTATTCTGGTTGATACAATCGATATTCTGGCAATATTATTCTACAATTATTGTAAAATCACCAGGTTTCCTAATTTCATTGTTATGTTTTAATTGTTTGGTAAATTTTTGTATGTATTTTTCAATTCCATTTTTATAACTATTTCTCGGTTGAATAACTTGGACAGTTTGAAAATAAAATTATTTTATCACTGTATGACTTTGTTTCTTTATTTTTAAAACATTAAACTTTTACGGATGAATAATAACTTTGTTCATGCTCTTAGATTTTTAAATAAATATCTAAATCAATAATAGAGACTTCTCGTTTGTATAAGAAAATTGATGAGATTTTCATTGTAAAATCAGTAAATATACATTTTTTATGTTGATATCAGTTTAACATTGTAGCAGTCTATGAATAGACATAATTGTACTGTTTGTCGTAGGAAGTTGATCATTTACAGTAGTGATTTCTTTGCCGTGATCCTATTATATAACGAATCTCTTAGAACACGTTTTTCATGATAATCTTAAAACTGATTGGACTTTGAACTGATACTAAATTGCATGTTTTATTCTTATTAAAAATAAATATCAAAAATCAGTCACATATTTATTAGTTTGAGATTTCAGACAACCAAATATTTCTGTCTAATCCATGTATAGCTATAATCACCGAAAAAAAGTTTATCTAAAAATAAAAAAAATTTTAAAAAGACATTTATATGGCATATTACCAAAAATGCATTGAAAAATTTAATTTCGTTTAATTGAAATTTGATGTATCATAAAAGTGTATGATTTTTTAAATAGAATAAATTTCACTAAAATTATGGATTACACGAATTGTCATAATTTTGTTTAATTGCAATTTTATGTATCATAAAAAGGTATGCTTATTTAAATAGAATAAATTTCACTAAAATTATGGATGACACGAATTGTAAGCCCGTTCAACAGCAGATATCTTAACTGTAGTTTCTAAACGTATATACCGTTCATTGGACAGAACAGGGGAGGGTAGAGCAGGAGCCCTTGATATATCTAAGGCTTTTGACAGGGTATGGCATGATTGTCTACTAAGGAAAATTAGATCATATGGAATCACTGGAAGAATACATAATGTAATTAAATCCTTCTTAAGTAATAGAAAAATTAAAGTTGTCCTCGACGGTCGTACATCAAAACAAGATGATCAAGTCTCACAACCCTGGCTGACAGAGGGGGATACCAGCCTCATATCCGAGATGAAAGAGACATAACGCCCAGATAAATACTGTTTTTTACAGGGAGGATGCAAATAAACCTTAGAATGTCATAGATCGATAAAAATAAGGCAGTTGACAGTCATTATTACTTTGGTGCCTTGAAATATGCAAGATCCATCCGGTGTGAAAACAACCATATTACGAAGTCACAAAGAGGAAAGACAATCATCTCTTATGTAAACGTCTCTTATTTTTTATTCATAGCAATAGATGAACTGAATAACAGTCTGAGCAATTACAACTTGAGTCAGAACCGTCGTTGACTTCCAAGCAATACGGTTAACCATCCGCATTTCATGGATGATCTTAAGGCGTATGCTAGGTAGTACACACCTTCTCCAATGTCATCGGAATGAAGTTTGGCCTATTGAAATGTGCTAAGTGTACGCTCAGATCTGGAAAAAAGATCTATACCAAGAATATGCAACTAGATGAAAACACTGACATCAGAAATCTAGAAGAACACGAACCCTAGAAATACATTGGCATTAAAGAAAACGACAACATACTACATGCCAACAAATATCACACATATATTAATGCTTCTGGTTGATACAATCGATATTCTCGCAATATTATTCTACAATTATTGTAAAATCCCCAGGTTTTCTAATTTCATTGTCATGTTTCAATTGTTTGGTAAATTTTTGTATGTATTTTTCAATTCCATTTTTATAACTATTTCTCGATTGAATAACTTGGACAGTTTGAAAATAAAATTATTTTATCACTGTATAACTTTGTTTCTATATTTTTAAAAGATTGAACTTTTACGGATGAATATAACTTTATTCATGCTGTTCGATTTTTAAGTGTTTATCTAAATCAATAATAGAAATTTCTCATTTGTATAAGAAAATTGAGGAGATTTTCATTGTAAAATCAGTAAATATACATTTTTATGTTGATATCAGTTTAACATTGTAGCAGTCTATGAATAGACATAATTGTACTGTTTGTCGTAGGAAGTTGATCATTGACAGCAGTGACTTCTTAGCCCTGATCCTATTATATAACGAATCTCTTAGAACACGTTTTTCATGATAATCTTAAAACTGATTGGACTTTGAACTGTTACTAAATTGCATGTTTTATTCTTATTAAAAATAAATATAAAAAAATCAGTCACATATTTATTAGTTTGATATTTCAGACAACCAAATACTTCTGTCTAATCCATGTATAGCTACAATCACCGAAAAAAGTTTATCTAAAAATAAAAAATAAAAAGACATTTATATGGCATATTACCAAAAATGCATTCAACAATTTAATTTTGTTTAGTTGCAATTTTATGTATCATAAAAAGGTATGCGTATTTAAATAGAATAAATTTCCCAAAAATTATGGATGACACGAATTGTAATAATTTCGTTTAATTGCAATTTGATGTATCATAAACGGGTATTCTTACTGAAACAATAGTTTTAAAAGAACACAATGAAAAACTTGTTTCCATAAAAATTTCAGATTAAACTTGATAGTTGTTTTTTATATACGAATACACTAAATTTACTGATATTTTTAATAATCCAAAAATACCAACCATGAATGCAAAAGAGAGTTTGGAGTTAAAATAAAAACAAAATAAAACAAGCAAATATATATTTGGATAAGAGGAAACGCTATTGGTCCACAATGATCATCGTTTATCCTTATGCAAGGTAAGTATTGCTGGTCCCACAACTGCTTTCTATCATAAAAGGACTGCTTATTTAAATAGAATAATTTTCACAAAAATTATGGATGACACAAATTGTAATAATTTCGTTTAATTGCAATTTGATGTATCATAAAAGGTTATGCTTATTTAAACACAATAGTTTTAAAAGAACACAATGAAAAACATTTCTCTGTAAAAAGTTCGGATTAAACTTGATAGTTGTTTTTATATACGAATACACTAAATTTATTGATATTTTTAATAATACAAAAATAACAACCATGAATGCAAAAGAGAGTTTGGAGTTAAAATAAAAACAAAATAAAACAAGCAAATAGCTTTTCTTTTTTGAGAAAAGGACAAATATCGTATTAAAATATGCAGTATTAAAAACAAAAAGCGAAAATTGTATAAAATAATTTTTATTTGACTACGTACGAGGCCACTTAAACACTAGTCTTCTAAAGGTGGGGGAAAACTATTAGGTTGACAAGAAAGTTTTTACGGTTTTAAACGTTTAAACTCAGATGACCATATCTCGGCTTAAGTAAAACAAATATTGATTTAAATAAAAACCATTAGAATCCACACTTTTGCCAACGTTAAACAAGCGCATGATAGGCTTCACTTTTTCTAGGTCGAATCCAATGCAATTTTTGGTGATATGATGCCCATGAAAGTGATCCTTTTTAGTTGGGTATCTAGTTTTTCTGGGTTACGTTTTACTCCTATGTTTGCCATTTCTGGAGTAAATTGGGGAGCCGCCTGTCATGTTCTTTTCGAATTTCCAATAAATTACTAGATCATCTACAATAACTACTCCCTGCATGACTTGAAATTGTTCATTCAGCTTTCTGTGGAATATGTTTGCTGAGGAGTTCAGGCAAAATATAACCGACGCCAACAGTATTGGTCAAAGCATTCTGAAAGGTGGATGCATCATCGAGCTCAACATTCCAATATCTTGATGATCTACAACGAGTTGTTTCATCAACGACTTGTTCAACATTGATGAGACCTCTTTATAAGATTACATCCTCTTGGAAAACTTTTCAGTGAGAGTAATTATAGATGTCCTTGTGTCAATCTGAAAAACAACTTTTTAATTAAAAAGCATAAGGCATTTGACCTCATTTGACTGTTTTGTCTTTGGCGGTTTTATTGTATTCACGTATTAGGTGTAATCCTCACCCTTTCCTGATGATGATGTGTCTAATTGATGCATTCCTTGACTGTGGTTTGAGGTCATTTCAGCCACTCTACATCTTTACACTCTGTTTCGTGGACATCGTCAGATTCCCAACAAGCACCTTTCAAGACTGGAAGAGAAACAATCACGAACTCACCCATTCGTACATACTACGACCCCCACAAGAAAGTGACACTGGAGAATGATGCATGTGAGTATGGGTTAGGAGCAGCGCTAACACAAGTTGACAAAACAGTTGCGTTTACATGTAGGTCAATATCAGTGGACGGAAACACATATATGCACAAATTGAGAAGTATATGCTGGCAGTTGTATATGGTCTACAAAAATTCCGCCACTATACTCAGTGCTAACACAAGTTGACACACCAGTTGTGTTTGCATGTAGGTCAATAGAAGAGAAGTGGTAGTTTTGACTGATCACAAGCCGCTAGTCTCAATCAGCAAAAAGCCACGATCAACAGCACTAAACCGGCTACATAACCTCCTACTATGGACACAGAAATACAATTACATACTCCAATATAAGCAAGAGAAAGATATTTCATTAGCAGATATGCTTTCATCAGCACCAACAAGTAAGCCAGTGTCGGATGAAATAACATCAATGAATAATCTGACAATGTAACCAGCACAAAAACACAGGTTTGCAGAGATTCACCAAAAGACAATTGATTACTTCAACATGAGAGCACTAGCAGTAGTATTATTTATCCAATTGTTTTCTTTATGTACTTTAGTGTCTACCATAGAGTGGCCTCCAGAAGTTTTCAACATCTGCTTGAGTTGATGGGAAGCTCAGCTTTATTTCTTCTCTAACGAGGAATAGTAAGTTTTAAACTTATTCACCTGGGGTTTCACACGACAGGAATGCAGATATCTGGCCAGTTTTCTTTCGGATTTTATCTATTTCCTGTTACAGTTTTCGTTTACAGGCTCGGTTATATGATTTAGTCTCCATGTTTCCATTCTTACTATCTTGGTGTTGGTATAAGAGTTTTAACTGAATAAACCATGCTGCTCCGTATGTTGTATGATTTATTTCACTCAATGGTGCATAAATGGGAGAGATTCTTGTGAAGGCATAATGAACTTTTGAAACAAGCATCTTGTAGGCTTTATTCATTTGAATTTTTATCAGTCTTGGCCGATCTTCAACAGTCAGACTTCGTGCCACTTCTATCCTGGATGCTAGCTCTCCCTCTAGGTTCAACTGGTGCGCGTCCAGTATCACATGTTACAGTGGGATATACTGTTGGTATGTCTGCTCATGTTAAAATTGTGTTGGGTCTGCTGGGAGTGATTCCTGGGAAGATGTTGCATTATTAGTTGCAGTGACACGTCGGGTATATTTCTGGTTTGTTTTTGGTAGACCTCTAAGACTTGGACTTGTTGGCATTGTTTCAGGGAGTTGTGTCAGGTGAGAATTTGTTGTAGTGTCTTCCTGTTGGGTTTGCCAGATCTGGGGTATAGGGACGGGATTACGGATTGGACAAATATTGTTTTTAGTCATTTCCTGGACATCTTCTTTTAGCTGGGATATTTGCTCCACAGAAAAAAATGTTCCTCAGAAAATAAGACTTCTGACATGTTATCTTTTCCTTCTCAATCTCTTTCTTGTCTGGGCAGTGGTGTTTAAAAATCTATTTCCATTGCTTACAACGTTCTGTTAGTTTTTTTATATTTTATTTTGGCATATTCCATTGACCAAATCCTCTCTACTCCACTGGATTTGGGCAAATTACACAGTGTTATATTTGGTAAAATCAATCGCTGCTTCATATTACATATTCCATTGACCAAATCAATGTCCATTTTTCCTCTCTACTCCACTGAGTTTGTGCAAATTCAGCAGTGTTGGATTTGGTAAAATCAATCGCTGCTTCACTTCTTGATTGACTCTCTAACATCTTTTGGGAGATATTTATGTACTTGGGATACAATTGAAAGTAAGTTTTTAGTTGTAGTTAGTGATGTTTTCTCTTTTGCTAAGGTTGAAGATTTAACTAGAGACTCAAATACTGTAGCTTTTTCCTCCCCCATTTCTAATACCTTGAGTATACGAAACAGTAAAAAAAAAATATTTTTTTTTGTTATATTGTCTTTTCCTCGGAGTCTTTGTTTGGTCTAGTCGGATTACAGGACCAGAATTTGAATAATGTGGTAGAGTGTCCAGCTTAGTGCTGTCATTTGTGGCAACATACCTAGGAGAAGATGCACCGTTTTCCTATGACTTAGTGATTAGCTATGCTGAGGGGATCTTTTTATTCTTGGCGACATCCTGCCAGTTTGTTGATTTAGTTTTATTTTTCATTTTCATTTAAATTTGAATATTTGATTAGGATTCACTTTATATTGAAAACTGAAAGTATCCTCATACCAGAGTCCCTGCTAAACCCTTGTACATTGAGACCGAAGACACCCGAGGTTGGTATCCAGTAGGCATTCAATTCTCCACAGTGTGAGTTCTCATATGTGTAACTAATAATGATTTTCGAGAACAAAATATCCACACACTTCACAAGAACGTGGCTTTATATTTTATTTTGGCATATTCCATTGACTAAATCCTCTGGATTTTGGCAAATTATGCAGTGTTCTATTTGGTAAAATCAATCGCTGCTTCACTAAAAACTTTCTTCTTGATTGACTCTCTAAAATCTTTTGAGAGATATTTATGTACTTGGGATACAATTGAAAGTTTTTAGTGAAGTTTTCTCTTTTAGTAAGGTTGTCGATTTAAATTGGGCCTCAAATACTTTAGCATTCCCCCCCTATATCTCATAGTATAGGAAACAATAAAAAATTGTTTTCTTCTCCTTTACTTGGTTACATTGTCTTTTCCTCATAGTCTTTGTTTGGTCTAGCATGATTACAGGACAAGAATTTGACTGATGTGGTAGAGTGTCCAGCTTAGCGTTATTATTTGTGGCAACATACATAGGAGAAGATGCGCCGTTATTTTCCTATGACCCCGTGATTAGCCATGCTGATGGGATCTTTTTATCCTTGGCGACATCCTGCCAGTTTGTTGATTTAGTTTTATTTTTAATTTTCATTTAAATTCGAATATTTGATCAGGTTTTACTTTAAATTGAAAATTAAAAGTATTCTCATATCAGAATCCCAGGTAAACCCCTGTACAGTGTAAGTGAAGACACCCGGGGTTTGTGTCTAGTAGGCATTCAATTCTCTTCAGCGTGAGTTCTCATATGTGTAACTAATAATGATTTTTGCAAACAAGAATATCCACACACTTCACAAGAATGTGGAGTTTCCCCAGTGTGAGTTCTCATATGTGATACTAAATGTGATTTGCGAGAACAAGAATATCCACATACTTCACAAGAATATGGTTTTTCCCCAGTGTGAGTTCTCATATGTATCACTAATGTTGATTTTTGAGAACAAGAATATCCGCACACTTCACAAGAATGTGGCTTTTCCCCAGTGTGAGTTCTCATATGTGTAACTAATGATGATTTGTGAGAATAAGAATATCCACACACTTCACAAGAATGTAGCTTTTCCCCAGTGTGAGTTCTCATATGCTTCAGTAAATATGATTTTTTAAAACAAGAATATCCACACACGTCACAAGAATGTGGCTTTTCCCCAGTGTGAGTTCTCATATGTGTAACTAATGATGATTTGTGAGAACAAGAATATCCGCACACTTCACACGAATGTGGCTTTTCCCCAGTGTGAGTTCTCATATGTGACACTAAATGTGATTTGCAAGAACAAGAATATCCACACACTTCACAAGAATGTGGCTTTTCCCCAGTGTGAGTTCTCATATGTCTCACTAATAATGATTTTACAGAACAAGAATATCCACACACGTCACAAGAATGTGGCTTTTCCCCAGTGTGAGTTCTCATATGTGTCACTAATACTGATTTTTGAGAACAAGAATATCCACACATTTCACAAGAATATGGATATTCCCCAGTGTGAGTTCTCATATGTGTAACTAATGATGATTTGTGAGAATAAGAATATCCACACACTCCACAAGAATGTGGCTTTTCCCCAGTGTGAGTTCTCATATGAGTCACTAATACTGATTTTTCAGAACAAGAATATCCACACACGTCACAAGAATGTGGCTTTTCGCCAGTGTGAGTTCTAATATGTCTCACTAATAATGATTTTTGAGAACAAGAATATCCACACAATTCACAAGAATGTGGCTTTTCTCCAGTGTGAGTTCTCATATGTTTCACCAATGATGATTTGTGAGAACAAGAATATCCACACACTTCGCAAGAATGTGGCTTTTCCCCAGTGTGAGTTCTCATATGTGTCACTAAATTAGATTTTTCAGAAAAAGAATGGCCGCACACTTCACAAGAATGTGGCTTTTCTCCAGTGTGAGTTCTCATATGTGTCACTAATACTGATTTTTGAGAACAAGAATATCCACACACTCCACAAGAATGTTGCTTTTCCCAAGTGTGAGTTCTCATATGGATCACTAACTTTGACTTTTCAATAAAAGAATATCCACATACTTTACAAGAATGTTGCTTTTCCCCAGTGTGAGTTCTCATATGTATCACTAACTTTGATTTTTCAATAAAAGAATAGCCACACACTTCACAATAATGTGGCTTTTCTGTAATGTGTATATTCATATTTAATTAAATTGCTCCTGGCGCAAGTTATCACAACTAAGTTATAAGCAATATGAGATTTTATACTGACGTTTTTAGTTTTAATCTGGAGTTGTCGATGCAAGTTTGTATTTTATGGTCAAGAAATTTCAATTTCTATCACTTAACTGGTTGGATAAGTGATATTTCGTAGTGTTAATATCCAGTTTTATGGAAGTTAGATTTATGCTAAAGAAATTTTAATTGTATAACTTTTCATTCGTTTGATAAGAGATATTTCGTAGTGTAAAAGTTAAAATATTCTATTTTTTAAATCAGCATATTTTTCTGAAATGTTAAATTCCATATTTTATTATTTATAAAAACATATACAGAAATTTCACAAATTTAAATATGTGTTCTTATCGCTATTTGCTAAACAATCCAGAAAAAAAACTCTTCACACATATATGTCTAATAAAGTTGTCTGCTACCGTTTTTGTTGTCATTCATGTAAGGAAATAAGTGTATATAGAATACTGTTTAAGAAGGATGTTCCCTTAATATTCATTAAAACATTCAAGCAGGAACGTCTGCAAATAAAAAATAAATGAAATTTTACATTTTAATATCATTGTTTATTTTAATTATGCCAACAAAACCAGAAACATAACTTTATAACACATTTAAAAATCACAGAAACAAACACTTAATTCACATGCATATTGTTTAGATTTAAAATAGTATTTTGTAATAGATGAAGGAATTATGCAATTAATAAAGTAAAATAAACAATATAATTTGTAAGAATTTGCTACTGATAATAATAAAAATAGTAAGAATTTATAGGAACAATAAACATACAACTACTATAGTTGCTACTGGTAATTATAAAAATATATTGCTAACGATAGAAATATAATAAGTTTATAATACAATAAAATTAATTTAAATACTCAGTAAATTCAAGTTAATAATACAAATGAATATATAATCTAGTTACTTAGCAATGGATAATAACACGGTCTTTTAAAATAGCTTTCGTTTTAAGTCATATGTGTGGAAATATAGCCACTTATTGATATGTTTGATATTAAACTGGATATTTTCCTAACATTACATATTTTTTAATACTCATGCGAATTTAATGCAACAGAATTGGGTTCTTATTTTTACTTTTATTTTAGAAATTAACAGTTTTTTCATTCAACAAATTATTTCATCCAACGCTTTTGAATGCATTATTATCATTCCCATATTTTATTATACAAATAATATCAGCAATTGTAATAATCGATTATCAGAATTTCATTTCTGGTAATACATATTTGTATACCATATACATTATATTCTTATTATTGTATATATTCTTAGTAGTTATTTTAATTTTTATTAAAATAATTTTTTTATTTTTCACATTCAGGAAATTGTTACTAGCATTCAACGAATGATTTCATCCAACTTTTTTAGCATATTTTATTTATTCGTATATATTTTTTTATTTTTTTAATGATTTGTATCCTAATTATTTTCACCTTCTAATAGTATAAATTATTAAAATGTATTAATGTTGAAAGCTTAGTATGAATTTAAATATGGCCTGTGAAATTCAACTATTCAACTCATCGTCTACGAACTAATTTTCTCTCTTTCTTCTGCATATTAATGCTGACTCACACATTCCAATTCTGTATGGCAGAACCTGCATTTGTTGTCATTACTGATACTTGCCATTTTCTTGAATGCATTGCTCATCAATCCCTGGTCTTGAGCAGCCATTATAACCCTTTCCTGATCGTGGTGTAGGGCTCCCCTTTTGAGCTAAAAAATGCTTAATATGAATTAAATTATTACCTGTAAAATTAGCCTATTCAACTCATGGTCTACAAACAACTTCTTTGTTCTGCATATTAATGTTGTATCTATAACCAGTAGATTTATTACTGTCTTTTACACCTTCTTAATTCGTTTTAAAATTACTTTTCCTTAACTTTTTTTTACTTGATTTAGGATATTTATATCTTTTAAACCTTTTTAATTCGCTTTAAAATTACGTTTCCTTTTTGAACCAAGAAAAAAATTTAACATTTTCTTCTTTGATGAATGAAAAGTCTGATGATTTGTATGGTTTATGCAATGAAACAAGTGTAAGACGCAGTAATTTAAACAATATGTATGTGAATTTAATGTTTAATAAAGTTACATATACCCTGTAAATGTAAATCATTTTTATTGAGTTTAATAAACCGTTGCAATTTTAAGATATGTTTATTGAATATATACATTATATACAACGTGAAAATCGTCATGTAATATTTACGATTGTTATGAGTTTAATAAACCGTTGCAATTTTAAGATATGTTTATTGAATATATACATTATATACAACGTGAAAATGGTCATGTAATATTTACGATTGTTATGAGAGAAATAAACCGTTGCAATTTTAAGATATGTTTATTTAATATATACATTATATACAACGTGAAAATGGTCATGTAATATTTACGATTGTTATGAGAGAAATAAACCGTTGCAATTTTAAGATATGTTTATTGAATATATACATTATATACAACGTGAAAATGGTCATGTAATATTTACGATTGTTATGAGAGAAATAAACCGTTGCAATTTTAAGATATGTTTATTGAATATATACATTATATACAACGTGAAAATGGTCATGTAATATTTACGATTGTTATGAGTTTAATAAACCGTTGCAATTTTAAGATATGTTTATTGAATATATACATTATATACAACGTGAAAATCGTCATGTAATATTTACGATTGTTATGAGTTTAATAAACCGTTGCAATTTTAAGATATGTTTATTGAATATATACATTATATACAACGTGAAAATGGTCATGTAATATTTACGATTGTTATGAGAGAAATAAACCGTTGCAATTTTAAGATATGTTTATTGAATATATACATTATATACAACGTGAAAATGGTCATGTAATATTTACGATTGTTATGAGTTTAATAAACCGTTGCAATTTTAAGATATGTTTATTGAATATATACATTATATACAACGTGAAAATGGTAATGTAATATTTACGATTGTTATGAGAGAAATAAACCGTTGCAATTTTAAGATATGTTTATTGAATATATACATTATATACAACGTGAAAATGGTCATGTAATATTTACGATTGTTATGAGAGAAATATATCGACGTTCATCAGAGTTTTTTGCTTTACTAAAGCACATGCACGAATATCAGTAAATTTATCAAAACAATCGACAATTGATTTAAAGAGACTTAATTAATGCCAAAAATGTAACTAATTCGGTTGGGAAACCTACAGTAAAATCTATACATTTTGTTTATATTATGCTTATTGAATATATACATTATAAACGTATTTTGTTTTAAGGAAAATGTGTACATGCGTGCGTGGTGTGTGTGTGTGTGTGACAATTTTATGTAATATTTGTCATTGTCATAATGAGAGAATATATCTAGGTTCATCAGAAAGTGTATGTTTCTTGCCTTCCTAAAGCACATGCATATACTGTATATAGGGATACTTGATATAGGAATATGTAAATTCAATAAAACTCTCAACAATTCTTAAAAGAGACTTATTTAATGCAAAAAACGAAACTAATTCCGTTGGAAAAAATCTACAGTAAAATCTATACATTTATTTTTTTATTAGTTTTACTTGTTTTCCGTTTATATTTATCAAATTTAAAGCATATTATTCAAATTTATAGATTGTTTAAGGATATCCGTGTATCGCTAATTCATTTGAACATAGAAATTGTTGTCACTACATGTGCTTAACTTATCAACAGGTTAATATTTAATCTTTAACTATTGATTAAAACAAAATTGTTAATAATTTTTTAATACACAATTAACATAGTAAGGATATTACAAAGCCTTGCTAGAAAGGATATTACAGTAATAGTAAGGATATTACAAAAATTACAAAGCCTTGCTAGAAAGGATATTACAGTAATAGTAAGGATATTACAAAAATTACAAAGCCTTGCTAGAAAGGATATTACAGTAATAGTAAGGATATTACAAAACCTTGCTAGAAATTTACATAAGCGTATCCTATACGTCTACAAAGCTACGATTACCATATGTATTGTATATTGTGGCCAAATATGGCTTTGTGCAACTACCAAGACCATATTTGTCTTAGACTTCTAAAAAAGTTTCAAGTATATGCTCTGCACCAACGTACTTACTCCCGACCAATCGGACAAACATCAAAATCCAACCATTCGCCTTTGTTGATGCTTGTAAGGCTTCTATTGTTTTAGACGAAAATAGTGAAAATTGGCGTTAGAATGGTGTATTTTAAAATATTTGTTAATTCTTTATTCATCTGAACGTTAAAATTATTTCTAATCAAATACGTTTAACTTATAAACAAGTTTAATGTTTTATATTTAAATATTAGTAAGACAAAATATTTAAATTATTTACATATAACAAACATTTAACTTAATTATATTATTTTGATTTTTAACACAACTACCACATATAGATTGATATTTTCTTTGCTTAGGATAATTACATCTATTTCTTCTCGTGTTTTTCTCAATGTGTCAGTCCTATTATTCCAAACCAATGAAGAAAAATATCTGTTCATCTTTAATTCAGCCTAACATAGATATTTTTCAAAACTTAATCACATGTCAGTAATAGAAATTTAATAATAAATCTCTTAAAATGGTTTTATATTTAGAAAGTTTATTCTGTTTTTTTCTATTTTTAATGAATATAGTTTTTATAGATTTTATAGTGAATTGTTATAGGCAATGCAAGCATGGAATAGAGCTCCCGTTTACAGCTTTGAATAGAAAGCTACTGGAATATGATGATGTATTATAACGAGGTACCTGAACAGAGAATTGATGAAGAGTAACACTAGATCAACAAGTTATAAATTGATATAGCGTTTCATATAAGGGACCATACGTTAGCTAATGTGCAGGTTGACAAGGCTTAGTTCTCATTTTCAGCTGCCACTATCCATTTTTCATCTGGTTTATAATGTTCAAGCCGGCTGGGGTGACGTCATAAAATTGGTAATTATGTATTAGAGAATAGCCTGATATTTTGAATAATAGGTATTATGTGTAAAGAATATGTAACAACTTACCTGCCGAATTGATTGACCCTTAAAATATTTAGGTGTTGTATCAAAACTAAGTCATCCTCACGGTATAATCAGAGAGTATATATTGTGCTGTTGTACTTCCCTGTTAAGCATTGGATAAGCTTACCTAACATTTCTTAGCTGGCACTATCCATTTTCTGCATTGTTTATAAAGTGCAGACTTAGGGGTTTGAAGTCATCTTATTAGAACTAGAGCAAAAGTTATTCACAGGAGAAATAATATGTCCTTACAAAATACTGAAATATTGTTTACAATTTATTTACTTTTGTGACGTCACTGAAACATTGATCTTTGAAATCAGAACAAAAAAACAAGTATATTTTTTAAAACTTTTCGAAAATTTTAGAACAGACTTTTTTTTAATTCTATATAAACATTATTCTAATACAATTTTTAAGTAATATTTTCAACCTTTTCAAGTTGACAAAGTTTTATATTTTGCCGAAAATATTTGGAGCAACCTTTTATTAATTAAAAAGTTAGCATACCATCTGATGAGAAGAAAGACCCATTTTGAAACGTTCGAACTTATAGGACTTTCCTTTTTTAGATAAAAAAACACTTATGTCTTATGCTTAAAAAGGAATGTGTAGTATATTTTATTTATAAGTGATTGTTTCGAGAGGGAGTAAGAGATTGGTAGATGACATTGTTTTTGCATGTTCATATAGTAAAAAAGGGAGCAGGGAGAGAATTACAAATGTTTTTATCAATTAGTTTTTCTTTTCTTTGTTGTTAAGTCATCATTAAAAGGGAGAGATGAATAATAATAATAATAATAATAATAATACAAAAAATTGTTTAAAAAATAAAACAAAGAATAATTAAAACATCGGTAAATAAAACAGAATAATTAAATAAACACAAATTAATTAAAAACATATAATTAGAACAAAATACTGTAAAACAAGAAGAAACAATTATGCAAGTGAAAATGAAAAAATGACTAGAAATTTTCAAGGCTTCGATTATTATGCTGTTAACTATTCTGTACTTTCACCTAACTCTTTAGTAATTAAACGATACTATAAAATAGTGTTGTTGGTATGTTAAAATTATAATATTTAAATTTATAATTGGTATTTTAAAAAGTGGCATTCTATTTATTTAAAAATAGGGGATGATTTTTTAAATTTTCAATTTTCGAATCGGGAAGGGGGGTTTGTTTTATTTATCACTTTTATATTGTTTTTTTTTTTTCATTAAAAAAACTCCACTCATTGAGATTAACATTATTATTTAGAAAGTTATTTAATAAACAAAAGATATTGCAAAATATCGTTGTTGGCGTTCTTAAATTTTAATATTCAAATTTATAATTGATATTTTAAACAAGTGCCATCCTATTTATTTATTTATTTTTGTTATATATAAAAATGGGAGGATTAATTTGTACAAATTTCAATTTTAGATTCGGAAAGGGGGGATTTGTTTCATCCCATTCATATTTGGTCCGTTTCATTAAAAGAAAAGTCTCCACTTATTGATATTAACGTTATTATTAAGAAAGCCATTCTTAATAAAGGGGAAAGGAATCCTTTCTTACTTGTACTTTCAATTTAAAATTTATTAAACAAAAGGGGAGTTTTGTAATATTAACGAAAAACGAAAACTTACAAAAAAAAAAAAACATATAACAAATAAATGTTACCAAAGGCAATATAATTTATTTTTTACCAACTTGGATACGTTTTTTTTATATTCAAACTTATTTTGAAGCGTTTATTAATTTTGAAAAATACTGCTGAATATTACGTAAGAAAAAGAAGAATTGGATGAATGGTCATTTTAGGAGTTCTGATAATCGCTTATGATGCGAAAATTAAATCAAATACTTGCGGAAAAAAATCTAATATATATCACGTGACACTTTTTGAAAAATTGTGTTACATCCAACTATATACAGTACCTTTCGTTTACTAGATTGTTAAGTGAAAGTATGAAATAGTTAACAACACATGGGCTCCAACCCCCACCACAAAACCGTAAGAGAGAAAAGTCGATATGACACCCCCTGTACCAGCATCACGAAAATTGGAAACTGCGAATAATTACATGTCTCATTAAACAATAACTGGCCATGAAGTAAATCTTGATTGTATGTTAATCTTATACAATAAAGTAATCTCCCAAAGTAAAATATAATTTTTTTTTTAAGTTCCTTCTTTGCGGATATTTTTTGATGCAATTAAAACGTAACAACAAAACACAGCATTTTTTACTTTTTAGAGTGAAATATATTTTCTACATTGTTTCTTCTAATTGATGATGCCCAATTGTTTATTTGATGTAAACTTTATAAAAGAAACTGATTCCCCCATTCAAATAGCAAGCAGAATTCCCTATCTACATAATAGCTAAGACAGACAATAAACAGACAAAAAATTAAAATGTTAAAACAATTAAATATCAAAAAATCAGTTTTTGTGTTCAGTTGTTTTACAATTTGACCAACGTGTAAATAAATTAATGTCATTATAGTAAACATTATTATTTTCTTATAAATAACATGAATTTCATTATTTTTTTCATTATTTTTTGTTTTACTGACATTAGCATATTTACAAAACTCGAAAAGTTTGACTGGATAATATATTTATGGTGATCTTTTTAATTTATTTTTTTATTCACGTCTGTTTTAAAGCATGGTGGAATCAATTATTAACATTTTAAAGATTATTTTAAAAAGTTTATGAATGATATTTTTTACAAGCATAAAAAACAAGAAAAAAAACTGACCTTTCATTCCAGGAATTCAATGCGAAAAAAAAAAAAATCGGGATGAATTCGTTTTTTCTTTTGTGTTCAAAACAGAAAATTTGTTTTGTTTGTTATGATTTCTTTAGTAAATTGATACAACTTTTGTTTAGTGTGTTCAATTCATTAAGAAATCAAATATATGAAAATATAAAAGAATCAAAATTAAAAGATGAAAAACACGATTTAAACGTGAAATTATTTAAAGAGAAAATCAACATCGAATGAACAATGAATTCAGGTCATTGTTACACGGTGTAATCATTATTTTGTTTCTCGTATAAAAATATTCATTTGTGAAATGTGTCAAATTGTTTTCATATCAAATTTATATTATGTTTGTCCATTCTTAATATAAAAAAAATCTATTTTAAAATATAATTTAAACGTGAAATTATATAAAAAAAAATCTACTATTAAAAAACAATGAACGTAGCTCACTATAACACGACGCAATCATCATTTCGTTTCGTTTCTCTTGTTAACAATGTTTTTCTATCAACTTTAGATTATATTTGTCAATGTTTAAGGCTTGTTAAGATTTCTTATATTACTTTTTGTTTTATGTGTCAAATTCATTAAAAAGAATGAACAAACTTGTACAGTTAAAAAGTGTATATTGTTCGTATCCGTTTTGGACTGAAGATCCCCGGAAAAAAAAAAACAAAAAAAACTCACATAATTTGATCAAGTAGTTTTTTTTTCTTTTTTTACAGCGGAAAACCACTTTTTATTAAGGTAGCTACCTTGGAAGTTTTTCAACATGCTACGGGGATATAACTCCAGTTAAGGTGCCGACACTCTCTCCCCATCTTTAATACTAGCTTTTCTTCCTAAAAATCGCACCTTTTGCTCGGTATTATAACAAATTGTTTTTTTTTTCGCTGTAAAAAAAAACTATTTGATGAAATTAAGTGATTTATTTTTCGGAGAACTTTATTCAATAACGGATACGTGCAATTTTAACTTTTTTCGATATTTTCATTTTTTAATGTCTTGATTAAACTTAGTACTAAAATAAAATATATGAAGAAAAAAATTAGGGATATTTTAAAGACTGAACATTTCACAATTAATTGGATTATTCCCTAATAATCGGGACACCTTATTCCCACTAATTAATGGATTCATTTCGGTACGTGAATAATTTCAGCCATAAAAAAAAATCAGGTTTATTTTTTAGACTGAACATTTCATAATTATTTGGATACGTCGAACTAGTGTTAAAATCCAAGATAAGAACAACATAATGTTGCAATCAAAGGGACATAACTCACAAAAGAGTTACCTGTCCTTTAAATGATATTGTGTTCTGTTCTATTTTTTCGTATCCCCTCACATCCACGAGCTGTAGCATGAACAACATTTCAAACAGTATTCCACATAATTCAAATAATATATAAAAATTGCAAAACTGAATATTTGGTTAGCCTGACGTTCCGCATTTCTTTATTTACATTGGAAGTGACGTCACACAAATCTTATAATACGGATGGCTACAATTGTAAAAATAATTTTTTTTATTTTTCTTTCATTTTAAGCTCCTCCCCCCCGTTTGTTATTGTTTTCTACAATTAATAAACCAGTTTACAAATAAATTTAATCTTGGAAACTACTCATTTGCCGTAATTTTAAACGTTATTTTCGTTTTCAGCGACCCCGAAAACCTTTAAGAGTGGTAATTTTAAAGGAATTTGAGGGTGGAGTAATTCTTCATATTTACCTTTTTTTTAATTGAATTATTAGGTGAAAGTACAGAATAGTTACAATACACCCTCCCTTCCCCATGTTAAATAATAGGTTTCTAAATAATAGCGTTAAAAAATAGCTCGGGTTGTAAATTGCAGGACTGCAGGAATACCTATAAAAGGTAACGCCCGATCGGAAAAAGAGCTCAAAATGAAAATAAAATAAATTCTCCGCTCAAAATAAGAAATGAGAGAAAAAAAAAGTTAAATTCTCCGCTGTGTTAGTACTTATAAACTAAAACAAATTCTCAAAATGAAAAGAAATGTTAGATTCTCCGCTAAAATACCAAAATAACAAATGGGAGATTAAAAAAAAAAAATTCGCTAAAACAAATTATTTTTTACTTACTTTAAGGAGCTCAAAATGAAAGAAAAATAAAACAATTTATTTTTACAATTGTAGCCATCCGTATTATAAGATTTGTGTGACGTCACTTTCAATGTAAATAAAGAAGTGCGGAGCGTCAGGATAGCCGAATATTTCACATAACTGAATATTTCACATAAATAACTAAAATAAAAAGAGGAAGGAATTGTACAAACGGTGAAGTCAATCCAAAAAAAAATTTAAAAAAAGATTTAAACGAAGACAATAAATTATATATTTTAATCATTTCAGATGTAGTTTCATAATTTGTTTAATCACTTTTTTACAGACTTATGTTACCATGTATCGAATTCAACTTCAATCGTCACCAACGCTCGTCATAGTCACACAATAGCCTCGTGGCTATAAACTTGCTTGCTTTTTATGCAGTTTTTCACCTGTCTCATTTGCATGTGTGCCCTCTGTTTTCTCGTGATCTCATGAGACCACAGTTTATAAAACACGAGGCGCCATCTTTTTTTCTTTTCCCATCCAACACTTCCCTGCGGCAAGTCCACCGTCATGCCACCGCTCGCACGCACATCCACACAATGCACAAAAACGTGGACGCTTGCTTCTCTGGTGAGTATTACACATAGGTGTTGTTTCGCCCAACTCATCCTCTGACCTTTTTTAGGCGATTAAGCACGACCATACATGAATGCGCAGTGTTATAACGTTTGTATCCACACCAATTACTGCTTTCCATAGTTGTTGTCTCACCACGTTTTGACCCATTAATCCTTTGGCCTTCTTGGGTAGGATTGAAACTGATATCTTCACACAATGCTGACTTGGAAGCGTGGAGATCCTGTGGTTTGACACTTGTATAAATCTTTAACAGAGATATTTAAAGCAATCACCGTTTTCAACATACACACGTTTGAAGTACGCATAACGATACAACGTCGTAACTTGCCCATTCGCACACATACAATAAAAGGAATTGCGCTTCACATGTAGCAATACAACAAATAATCTTGAACATTCTAGAATATTCGTATATAAGGTTTTGCCCGCAAAAATCAAACCAGTTTCTCTTTAGGTTTCTTCAGCTTAACCTGGAGCTAAAAAACTGTCCGTACAGGACGTTAAATTACATAACAGGGTTTCCTGGAGCAAAGAAACTCTACAAGCGTACAAGACGTTAAATTACATAACAGGATTTCCTGCGTGTTCTGCACCTTAAATTCTCAATATAAAAAAATTATCAAATCTACTGAGATTTATTCTTCTTGAAAAGCCTGTTATCTCAAACTGCTATTTTCGTATCATTTAAACACGTAATGGGTTTATTTTCCTCCCAGAAAAGAACCACGTGTTCCTTCTCTCCCTAAAAACTCATAATCCTGATGCCTATTCTATTTTAATATCAGTCGGACACACACACACACACACACACACACACACACACACACACACACACACACACACACACCACACGCACGCACGCTACGCACATACACACACGCGCGTGCACACACACACACGTGCATATCACTTAAATACCAGAAATTTTCACGTCTCAACATAAAAATTCCTAATCATGAACTTTTTGTCTTTTCTTCGAGACACACATTAGCAAAGATTATGTCTAATGAACACTTCAATAAATCTTCACACTTTACTTGCAATAACCCTTATCCCTGAGTGGCTTCCGGGCCTTGATAAGTGGTGACCACCGTGTAAAAAAAATTATAAATAATTTCCATAATTCCCTAGACTTTAGATAATTTCAGAATTATTAATCCTTAATTCTTCCTTAGAACTTTCCAATATTTTAAGTTTTTCCACAAAAATCTCATGTTACTTGTTTGTTTGTTAAAGCTTACTCTTTTTTCTGCCTTTATAGATGAATAATAGTAAACTAGGACTCTTTGCGACCACTACTTTACTCCCTCGATCCCTGCCCTCACTCCCAACTTTCTGGACTTGATAATAATCCTAATCAACATAGTATTTTCCTCCAATGCCCTGCAGTGTTATCGATTCATTCACCTGTTTCAATGGCCACACATATTCATATTTATATCTATTACGTATACGCAACGCCTCATTATTGCAAAAACGTTGACGGTGAAATGATTTGAATTACTTTTTATTAAACATGCTTTTAAATATTGTTAGTTTTATTCTAATACAAGGATCTCGAGTTCTTATTCGAATGTCATTATATTTCCAAAGTTATTCACGCCTTTTAAATTTATATGAATGTGGATGTGACTCGGTAGAACTCTTCTATAAGTCGGAGATCTCGTGTAATTTATCTTTAACAGTCCCAGTGATACTCTGCAAGTTTGGACTTATTGATATCCCTGCACTTGCAACAATGATTTCTAATATCGACGGATTCTGACTACGAATTTGTGAATACCGACTCACACCCCACATATCCTACAATCCATTGGCCAATTCAACTGAAAGTGAACTCATCTATTTCCTTATTGTTTTCTGTTAATAGGAGAATATCGTGTTTATTTATAAATCTACTCTGTGTGTGTGTGTGGGGGGGGGGGGTTATACATCTTCCGCATCTAGTTTATTAGCATCTACTTTCATATATTTCGAAATGAAGACTTTAAGTCGTAATATAATCATTATTTTTTGCAGAGAAAAAAGCAAAAGAAATACATATGAAACTTGATTTTCCTAAAAATAATTATTTATTAATAAATATCAATTTATATGAACAATTGATTTTCCTAAAAAGAATTATTTATTAATAAATATCAATTTATATGAACAATTGATTTTCCTAAAAATGATTATTAATGACTTTTATTTTTATAAAATTAATGTATAAAATTATTATCTATCAATAAGTATCGATTTTAAGAAACACTTGATTTTCATAAAAAATTATTTATCAATAACTATCAATTTTATATAAGCACTTGATTTCCAATAAAATGATTTTATCAATACCTATGAATTTTTATGAACATTTGATTTTAATATAAATGATTATTTGTCAATAATTATCTATTTTTACAAACACTTGATTTACATAAAAATGGATTATAAAGATCTGATTTTAATAAAAATGATTATTTGTCAATAACTATTAATTTTTATAAACCATTGATTTTCATAAAAATGATTATTTGCCAATAACTATTCAAGATTTGAATTATATGCAATGTATCTGTTCCGGGTTTAATTACTAAAACAAAAGTCACATATTTTAATGGATTTAAAAATAATCGTTTGTGAAAAGTGTAGAATATGTTTTACATGTTTATTATGAACAGTCTTAAACATTTTTTATTAAAGTTCATATAGTAACTTTATTAAGTTCATTAAAAATCAAGTAAACAATTTTTATTAAAGTTCATACACTAACTTTATTCAGAGTTTATTAAAAATCAAGTAAACAATTTTTATTAAAGTTCATATATTAACTTTATTCAGAGTTCATTAAAAAATCAAGTAAATATATTTTATTAGAGTTCATATTGTCACTTTATTCAGAGTTCATTAATAAATCAAGTAAATATTTTTTTTATTAAAGTTATTGAAGTTTTATTTCAAGTTCATATTCATATACTTTATTCAGAGTTCATTAATAAATCAAGTAAATATTTTTTTAGTAAAGTTATTAAAGTTTTATTTCAAGTTCATATTCATATACTTTATTCAGAGTTCAGTAAAAATCAAGTAAACAATTTTATTGTGAAGTTTGAAATTAAAGAAATGTAAATATGAATAAATTGATGAACACTTGTCTTTAAAAAGATTGTTTACGGCAGAGGAAATAATATAAACAACAAATTTCATGATATAATTTCTATGCAATGTGTTATTATGTTATTTATTAGTTGAAAAAAGCAAAACACACATTACATATAAAATAGTTTATCTTCGTCTTGCAACAATTCTGTATAATTTCAAACTTTTTTATAAATACGATTGTTCCTACCACAACAAGAATATTTATTTATTAATAATTTACTTTCTATGCAATGTATTATTATGTGGATGACTAATATTTATTAGTTAAAAAGGCAAAAACACATTTCATATAGTTTATCTAAAAAGTTTAGCAACATATTGGTCTTTCAAAGTGTCTGTATAAGTTCAAATATATTTTTATTAGGACAAGTATATTTCTTTCTTAAAAGTTTACTTTGTATTCAAGTATATTTATTTCTGGATAGTTACAGTGAAGAGCTTGTTTCAACCATATGTTTTGGTAATAGTTGTTTTGTAATTCTGGAATCTATTAAGCTTTTGTTTCATTATTCCAGTGGTTATCTCTGGTCCTGGAATTTCGGGTTTGTAATCGTTGCTTTTAGTAACATTTTGGATCCATTTAGTCTTTCTTTATAGGTCACCTCATTTTCAAAGAGAGGTCTCCAATAATTCTTCAGTGCTTGTTTTTCTGGCGGCTTTTATACCGTTATTTTCTGCCTTTTTAACTTTCGGTAGCATAATCTTGTATTTTGTCTGACTTTTCATTTCTATTTATTCATTTGGCAAATGTTTATGCACAGGTTCAACTGGTTTGAATTGTTTGGTTTCAGCGTGAAATTTGGCTTTTTATTTCTGACCTTTGTTGTTTTTTGTTTTTGGAAAGTTGGAATTGCTTTCTTAACAATGTACGGTTCTGAGGACAATATTACCTGATTTACTCTGTGAAGGGTGGGTTATACGGAATGTGTCTATCGAGAGCAACATAAAATATTTGTTGCTCCCGTGGTTTGTATTTAAGGCAAGTTTGGTCTCTTCAATCGTCTTACACCTTCCACTACTCCTCAACATCTGGCATTTCCTCGGGGAGTGGTGCTGGCGCTTCACTTGTTGGTAAAGACCAGAGGTCCAGTTCATGGTTATTTGTGTTTTTTTAAATGTTTTTGCTTGTAGAAGGGTCATTCAATGTTGTGCATTGATTCAGGGCGGAAATGTTTACAGTTATTTTTTGTTAGTGTAGTGTTTTTTTTTTTAAAATAAGACTTCTGTTATGTGTTTAATCTCATCCTCATTAAACACCTTCTTGCTGTTGTAAGGCTGGGCTCTTATTTTTGAAAATGGGACAGTTCGTTTGCCTGGACTGAAATGGAAGAATCTTTCCCTTTAGTGCCCAAACCAGTATCAACTTTTCTTTTCAAGTAAACCTGGATTTCCCTCTACGAGTGTTTTCCCCTTCCTTAATTGGAAGGTAGTTTTTTTCTTCCTTCTTTAGAACTGCATTTAAAAAAAAATTCTTCTTCTATCTTATAGTTAGCCATCTGGATAACTAGTGATCGAGAATAGGCAACTAGTGTAGTTTTTTTCTTCAGTTTCTTTCAATTTCTTTAATCTTATTTAATGTTTTGTAACTAATAATAAGTAGTTCTGTTCTTCCTCCTTTAGGGCTGCATTTTTTTAAAAATTCTGTTTTTCTGCCATATAGTTTCATATCATCTGCATAACTAGTGATCGAATATAGGAACTAGTGTAGCTTTTATTTTTCTCAAGGAGGTCAGTTTCTTTTTATTTCTCGAATTTTATTTAATGTTTTTCTCCACTTTTCAAACTCCAACTATTTGTGATAGCAAACAAGTAGTACCATTTTTCAGCATCAAAACTTGTTTTCTTTTTTCTTTTTGTTACCAACGCATGATGGCTTACCTTGTTTATCTGCTGTTATGGATGAAGAGCCACTTCCAGACTAAAGATTTACATCATCGTATGCCTCTTCGTTCCTGGTGTATGAACGATTTGAGGGTCCCTTTTAATCCTGGGCAAAAATCTGCCAGCAGTCTTTTGTGTTTTGTTTCATTTATTTTTATGATTTCCTCATTGTACACGGCTTTTATTTCCCATTCTCAGCTGTTCTTTTTTGCTAAAGGATGTGATCTGGTCATATTTCATCATGGTTTATTTCTAATCAGAGGTGTCATCATGTCAGATATTCTGACAATCTATAGAGAGACCTTAGGCACACGGGGCTAGTGTCTAACAGAGATCCAAGTTTCTCTCTCTCTTTATAAAAAAATCTTCCTTTGACGATTGTAACGCTGAGTATTGGGCACCCAAACCAGCTGCCAACGTTTTATTTCGTATCGTCTTTGTTCCCTTAAGTGCAATTGTCTGGATCTCTTTTTCACTTGATTCACCAGGAATATTAGTAAGATAAGACTTCAAGTTCTTCTACCTGAGCACTGTAGCATCTATAACTGGTATGATTTTTGTCTCCCTAAAATTCCAGTTTCTTTTCATATCATACATGAGATCTTGATATTTGCTGTTTCTTATTTTCATCTCCATTAAGACCTACATAATTAGGGACACTGACTTCAACCAAGGTTGCAACTCTATCTGACTTATTCCATATAACTATGTTATTACTGGCATGGGAAGCTGGTTGACGGCAATAATTTCATTTTTATTTATAAGCTGTGTTTTACATATCTTCTTCACATGGTATACATATTCTTTACTAATCTTCTCCCTCATCTTGGCATGTTGTATGTTCTCGTTTTCCTCAATGCCAACGTATTTATAAGGCTCGTGCTCTTCTAGATCCTTGATGTCAATATCTTCATTTAGCTGCATGTTTTCTGTGTGAGTCTTCTTCCCAGCACTGCGTGTACGTTTGACACATTTATCCAGGTCAAATTTCATTCCGATGAGATTGGAGATGGTGAGTATTACCTGCACAATCATGAAACTGGTGTCCCCCTCTGTAAGCCAGGGTGGTGTTTCTACCTCACCTCTTAGCATCCTGCTAGAGCAATCACTGGAGTGGTGAGGGAGTGCAGTCAATTGTTTCAGACAAAAGTTTTGGATATTGTCGATGCCAGTTTTCCTTTTGCTATACTGGGAGGTATCACTGGTTCTGGTATTTGAGGCTTGGTTTAGCTGAGCCTAATAATATCTTCAATCCACAAGGCTTCCTGATTGTATTTGCTTTCTGTTTCAAATATAGACCCCCAGTAGTTTCGAGGTCTCCCTTTGCAGGTGGACTATCTACAGTAATGGTGGCCCTTATAAGCTGCCTGTAAAATATCCTTTAGTTTGTTTAAAACCGCCTGTTTTAAATCTGGGAGTTGATCTTTTTCTCCCGGTTTCTAATCTTCTGGGCAGGTGATGGTATTTTCACTCCAACTCCCTTGCTATATTATGCAACCCTCCAATGTTCTCATGGTAGTATTTGGTACAAAGTTTTCTGATAGTGATTTAAATCGAGCCTGTACCGAGGGATCTGCAAGGAACTGCTTTAGTTGGCTTTTAGTTGTTTTTGCAATTTGTATCTTCCAGTGAGGTGTGTGTCTGGAGACTCTGGACCCTATTTGATGTTTGTTCTTGAATGTTCAGCAGTTAATTTTTCTGTCAATGTTGAGCCCAGTTGCATATGGGGGAGTTCTGTGAGCGTTACTGTTGTTGGTATTAGCCTCTTGAGAGCGATGTTAACTTTGGCTCTAACAATCTTAGCTCTTTTGACAGCTTGAATCTTGGACAAACGTGGTCTGTCCTTCATTCTCATACACCTCACCTCCTCAATTGTGTTGCTGAGCTACTCCTCCAAAGCTAACTGCTCATCATCTGCTTCTGGTAGTACAACTGATGGTGGTGGTGGTCTAGGTGATTGTGGCGGTGATGCAGGTGATGATATCCTGTTTCTTTTTCAGGATAAAAAATGACAAAAGATCCCTTCCAGTGTGCTGTTCTGTCCTTTTGTCTTTGATACTTTAGTTTTGCATATTTTCCCTTTTAGTTTTAATTTTCTTCCTTTGAAGATTGTCATGCTCGGATTGCCCTGCTTTTTACTGTAACCATCCTTGCTGTTTCCTTAACTGCAATTGTCTGGATCTCATTTGCACAGGAATTTTAGTTAGGTTTTTCCCTGGTATGAGTTCTAAGATGTCTCACTAAGTTTGATTTGTCAGAACAAGAATATCCACACACAGAACAAGAATATGGCTTTTCCCCAGTATGAGTTCTCATATGTATCACTAATGTGGATTTTTCAGAATAAGAAAACCCACACACTTTACAAGAATATGGCTTTTCTCCAGTGTGAGTTCTCATATGTACACCTAACACTGATTTTTGAGAAAAAGAATGTCCACACACTTTACAAGAATGTGGTTTTTCTCCAGTGTGAGTTTTCATATGTTCCACTAAATGTTGTTTTTGAGAAGCAGAATAGTCACACAGGTGACAAGAATGTGGCTTTTCCCCAGTATGAGTTCTCATATGGTTCATTAAGGTTGATTTTGTAGAACAAGTATATCCACACACTTCACAAAAATGTGGCTTTTCCCCAGTGTGAGTTCTCATATGACTCACTAAATCTGATTTTCTAGAACAAGAAAAGCCACACACTTGACAAGTATGTGGCTTTTCGCCAGTGTGAGTTCTACTATGTCTCACTAAGTTTGATTTTGTCGAACAAGTATATCTACACACGTCACAAGAATGTGGTATTTCCCCGGTGTGAGTTCTCTTATGTTTCGCTAATTGTGATTTTTCAGAACAAGAATATTCACACACTTCACAGGAATATGGCTTTTCACAAGGGTGCGTTCGCATATGTGCAACTAGCGATGTTTTTAAGGAACAAGAATATCCACACACTTGACAAGTATGTAGTTTAATAATAATGGAGTGGTGATGGAGTGCAGTCAATTGTTTCGGACAAAAGTTTTGGATATTGTCGATGCCAGTTTTCCTTTTGCTGTATTTGAGGCTCGGTTTAGCTGAGCCTAATAATATCTTCAATCCACAAGGCTTCCTGATTATATTTGCTTTCTGTTTCAAATAAAGGCCCCCAGTAGTTTCGAGGTCTCCCTTTGCAGGTGGACTATCTACAGTAATGGTGGCCCTTATAAGCTGCCTGTAAAATATCCTTTAGTTTGTTTAAAACCGCCTGTTTTAAATCTGGGAGTTGATCTTTTTCTCCTGGTTTCTAATCTTCTGGGCAGGTGATGGTATTTTCACTCCAACTCCCTTGCTATATTATGCAACCCTCCAATGTTCTCATGGTAGTATTTGGTACAAAGTTTTCTGATAGTGATTTAAATCGAGCCTGTACCGAGGGATCTGCAAGGAACTGCTTTAGTTGGCTTTTAGTTGTTTTGCAATTTGATCTTCCAGTGAGGTGTGTGTCTGGAGACTCTTGACCCTATTTGATGTTTGTTCTTGAATGTTCGGCAGTTAATTTTTCTGTCAATGTTGAGCCCAGTTGCATATGGGGGAGTTCTGTAAGCGTTACTGTTGTTGGTATTAGCCTCTTGAGAGCGATGTTAACTTTGGCTCTAACAATCTTAGCTCTTTTGACAGCTTGAATCTTGGACAAACGTGGTCTGTCCTTCATTCTCATACACCTCACCTCCTCCAAAGCTAACTGCTCATCATCTGCTTCTGGTAGTACAACTGATGGTGGTGGTGGTCTAGGTGATTGTGGCGGTGATGCAGGTGATGATATCCTGTTGGCTTTTTCAGGATAAAAAATGACAAAAGATCCCTTCCAGTGTGCTGTTTTGTCCTTTTGTCTTTGATACTTTAGTTTTGCATGTTTTCCCTTTTAGTTTTAATTTTCTTCCTTTTGATTGCCCTGCTTTTTTTTTTTTTTTTTTTGTCTGGATCTCATTTGCACAGGAATTTTAGTTAGGTTTTTCCCTGGTATGAGTTCTAAGATGTCTCACTAAGTTTGATTTGTCAGAACAAGAATATCCACACACAGAACAAGAATATGGCTTTTCCCCAGTATGAGTTCTCATATGTATCACTAATGTGGATTTTTCAGAATAAGAAAACCCACACACTTTACAAGAATATGGCTTTTCTCCAGTGTGAGTTCTCATATGTACACATAACGCTGATTTTTGAGAAAAAGAATGTCCACACACTTTACAAGAATGTGGTTTTTCTCCAGTGTGAGTTTTCATATGTTCCACTAAATGTTGTTTTTGAGAAGCAGAATAGTCACACAGGTGACAAGAATGTGGCTTTTCCCCAGTATGAGTTCTCATATGGTTCATTAAGGTTGATTTTGTAGAACAAGTATATCCACACACTTCACAAAAATGTGGCTTTTCCCCAGTGTGAGTTCTCATATGACTCACTAAATCTGATTTTCTAGAACAAGAAAAGCCACACACTTGACAAGTATGTGGCTTTTCGCCAGTGTGAGTTCTAATATGTCTCACTAAGTTTGATTTTGTCGAACAAGTATATCTACACACGTCACAAGAATGTGGTATTTCCCCGGTGTGAGTTCTCTTATGTTTCGCTAATTGTGATTTTTCAGAACAAGAATATTCACACACTTCACAGGAATATGGCTTTTCACAAGGGTGCGTTCGCATATGTGCAACTAGCGATTTTTTTAAGGAACAAGAATATCCACACACTTGACAAGTATGTAGTTTTTTCCTAGTGTGAGTTCTCGTATGTTTTACTAAACATGATTTATGAGAAGAAGTATATTCACACACTTCGCACGAGTATGGCTTTTCTCCAGTGTGAGTCCTAATATGAATTACCAACTTGGATTTTTCAGAACAAGAATATCCACACACTTTACAAGTATATGGCTTTTCCCCAGTGTGAGTTCTCATATGTGTCACTAAATTTGATTTTTCAGAAAAAGAATGGCCGCATACTTCACAAGTATGTGGCTTTTCCCCAGTGTGACGTCTCATATGTTTGACTAAATTTGATTTTTCAGAACAAGAATATCCGCACACTTCACAAGAATGTGGCTTTTCCCCAGTGTGGCTTCTAATATGTCTCACTAAAGATGATTTTTCAGAGCAAGAATATTCACACACTTCACAAGAATATGGCTTCTCCCCAGTGTGAGTTCTCATATGTATTCTTAACTGTGATTTGTGAGAAAAGGAAAAACCACACACTTTACAATAATGTGGCTTTGAGTTCTTACTCATTTTTTCACTATCGTGTATTTATTAAAACAAAAATCTCACAAATTTGCATTCATATTTCTATTAAAGTTTTGTAGTTTCCAATACTGTCAAAAATATTGCCTTTTTAAAAGCCATATACTTTTTTCATAGTTTCCATCTCTTGTTACCTTTTGATTTATTTGAACATTAAACACATATTTCAGAACAAAATATATTACCTTTAACATGTGTCATGATATCACCCGTTCCAAAAAATTGTTAATAGTCTCAGTATAAGAAATCCTCCCAAAAATGTTGCGGTAATCGTCCAAAAAAATTAATGTTTGTAATGTTTAAGGAAAAAATACTCCATTAAAATTGATTAGTAACATTCAATCAGGAACATCTGTAAAAATATAAAATAATTCAATATTTTTAACATTCGCACTGAGATAGTAGGATTCTCTTTGTTTTTGTCAATATCATTGGATTAAACTTACAACCTCTACATTCATTTAATATAACTAATAATATGAGACATGTAAGAAAAGGGACCAAATATGTTCTAACTTGACACCGAGCAAGTTGGTACAGCTTTTGTTTAATTAGATGCAACATTGTTATGATTAAATCCTAGTGAGGAATAAAATGTTTAAACTTATATATAAAATACTACACTATAGAATACTAAAATACACTATATATATATATATATATATATATATATATATATATATATATATATATATATATAGTCATCCACATACAGTACTGTTTCGCTGCTTTACAGCTCATCACTATTATGATGCTGAGTGGGTAATGAATTAATGATGTTTGGACACACATATATATAATATATATATTATATTTCATAATAGTGTGTATATATATATTTGGACACACGCACATATATATATATATAATATATATATATATATTGTATTTCATAATAGTGTATATATATATATATATTTTCATATATGCATATATATACATTACTAAAAAATATAATATATATTGTATTTTTAGTATTATATATTGTAGTATTTTATCTATAGTTTAAACGTTGTAAAGTGTATATATATATGTATATATATATATATATATATATATATATATATATATATATATATATATATATATATATATGAATGTTAATGTAAATTATATATCCAATATATGTATACGTATTTTATGGTCACGATGAAAATTAATTGCAATAATTCTATCAAAAGTATTTAGCAAAGACACATTTTTGCCTTCAAGTTCATACTTATAATTTATTTATTAAAAACGCTATAACAAAATTTTATACATTTTTATTTTGTATTTTTATAGCGTTTGATTTTTATCTTATATATTTGTCAATTTCTCAATGATTTTATTTCATCTAAGATTGGTTTGAGAAAATGTATCCGTTCACCACTAATCCATCTGAATATAAAAGGTTTGAAAAGTCGCTTTACTTGAATAGGTGTTAATTCTTCAGTTGTCTTTAAATATCAATAAATAAATGTTTATTTAACTAAGAGTATTCTACAAAGCCCACATTTGCATAAACTACCAAAATTATCTTTGTCCTGGACAAGGTTAAAAAAGAGCCTCACTAAATTCCTCTGTCATATCGCAACAATCTTACACACCTATGACTGTTTTACAAGAAATTTAATAGAATGTATATTGATAAATTTATAGTAATTGTTTTGAATGTTTTATCTATAAATAACTGATCATACCTTTCATATTAAAATACGTTTTGTTTGGAGTGAAATTAACAGAAACACCACCTTGAATGTTTTATCTATAAATATCTGTTCACTCCTAATTCATATTAAAATACGTTTTGTTTGGAGTGAAATTAACAGAAACACCACCTTGAATGTTTTATCTATAAATATCTGTTCACTCCTAATTCATATTAAAATACGTTTTGTTTGGAGTGAAATTAACAGAAACACCACCTTGAATGTTTTATCTATAAATATCTGTTCACTCCTAATTCATATTAAAATACGTTTTGTTTGGAGTGAAATTAACAGAAACACCACCTTGAATGTTTTATCTATAAATATCTGTTCACTCCTAATTCATATTAAAATACGTTTTGTTTGGAGTGAAATTAACAGAAACACCACCTTGAATGTTTTATCTATAAATATCTGTTCACTCCTAATTCATATTAAAATATGTTTTGTTTGGAGTGAAATTAACAGAAACACCACCTTGAATGTTTTATCTATAAATATCTGTTCACTCCTAATTCATATTAAAATACGTTTTGTTTGGAGTGAAATTAACAGAAACACCACCTTGAATGTTTTATCTATAAATATCTGTTCACTCCTAATTCATATTAAAATACGTTTTGTTTGGAGTGAAATTAACAGAAACACCACCTTGAATGTTTTATATATAAATATCTGTTCACTCCTAATTCATATTAAAATACGTTTTGTTTGGAGTGAAATTAACAGAAACACCACCTTGAATGTTTTATCTATAAATATCTGTTCACTCCTAATTCATATTAAAATACGTTTTGTTTGGAGTGAAATTAACAGAAACACCACCTTGAATGTTTTATCTATAAATATCTGTTCACTCCTAATTCATATTAAAATACGTTTTGTTTGGAGTGAAATTAACAGAAACACCACCTTGAATGTTTTATCTATAAATATCTGTTCACTCCTAATTCATATTAAAATACGTTTTGTTTGGAGTGAAATTAACAGAAACACCACCTTGAATGTTTTATCTATAAATATCTGTTCACTCCTAATTCATATTAAAATATGTTTTGTTGGGAGTGAAATTAACAGAAACACCACCTTGAATGTTTTATCTATAAATATCTGTTCACTCCTAATTCATATTAAAATATGTTTTGTTTGGAGTGAAATTAACAGAAACACCACCTTGAATGTTTTATCTATAAATATCTGTTCACTCCTAATTCATATTAAAATATGTTTTGTTTGGAGTGAAATTAACAGAAACACCACCTTGAATGTTTTATCTATAAATATCTGTTCACTCCTAATTCATATTAAAATACGTTTTGTTTGGAGTTAAATTAACAGAAACACCACCTTGAATGTTTTATCTATAAATATCTGTTCACTCCTAATTCATATTAAAATATGTTTTGTTTGGAGTGAAATTAACAGAAACACCACCTTGAATGTTTTATCTATAAATATCTGTTCACTCCTAATTCATATTAAAATACGTTTTGTTTGGAGTGAAATTAACAGAAACACCACCTTGAATGTTTTATCTATAAATATCTGTTCACTCCTAATTCATATTAAAATATATTTTGTTTGGAGTGAAATTAACAGAAACACTGCCTTTAATGTTTTATCTATAAATATCTATTCACCCATAATTCATATTAAAATAAGTTTTGTTTGGAGTGAAATTAACAAAAACGCCGAATTAAATGTTTCATATATAAATATCTGTTCACCCCTAATTCATATCGAATTTGTTTAGAGTGAAATTACCAGAAACACCACCTTGAATGTTTTATTTATAAATATCTGTACACCCCTAATTCATATGAATGTAAAATATTTAAATCATATGCGTTTAACTTATAAGCATGTTGACTGTTAGTTATGTAAACATTGGTAAGATTAAATATTTAAAATTCCATGAAAAGATTATGAAATTTATATCAACCTTTTTATTTAAGTATTCAATACAACTAAGCCATGTAGATTGATGCTGACATTTTCTTTCCTTGGGACAGGTTAGGGTTGGAACACCTATATTTTCTATTTATATATTTCTCAATTTGTCAAATCCTATTAATTAAAATTAATGTTTTATAGGAGGAATATCCATCATACCTCCAATGCAGCTTAAGATAAATTTATTTGTAACTACAATCGTTTATCTTTTTAGACTTTTAATGTTTTATCTTTAACGATTTCATTTCTATTATTTAAAGAATATAATTTTTTATATATATTTCTTAAATGATTGTAACAATGTACTATTATCTTAAAAATACTCTTTTCATATATTTCTTTTTTTTACAAGGTGGTCACCACTTATCAAGGCCCGGAAGCCACTCAGGGATAAGAGTTATTGCATGTACAGTACGTTAGTGTTGAGATTTAATAAAGTATCTACTTAAGGGGGCGGTTCATCAAAAATTTGTTTACGTTGGATTTGAAAACATCCAGCTTGTAGTCAGGTGAGAAACAGACAGAGTTCCACAGGCATGCAGTTCTAAGAAAGAAGCTTTGTTCATGGAATCTACTTTTTGCTTTAGGTACAAATAAAGAGTGATGAAAAGATTTTTGACAGTGGGTTCAGCTAGACGGGTGTTTATCGTGAGAGATTGGCGACGGGGACCAGACACTGGAGCTCAGACGAGCACTTGCCATGTAAATAACGATAAAACAAAGACAGGCTCGCACCGTCTCTTCTGTGAGAGAGAGGTTGCAGGGAAGAGAAAAGGCATCTCCTACTAAGCCACAAAGTCTACTTCGTACTCTGTCAAGGCAGGATAGACTTTTTTTAGCAGCTCTTGCCTAGATGTGGCAGCAGTACTCCATCCTTGAACGTACTTGGCTTTTATATAGATACAGAATTGCATCAGCAGTGAGATATTTTCTGGAGCGGTGGAACCATCCTATCATTTTTCCAGCGTCCTTGGCAACAGACTTGATGTACATGTTCCATTTCAGGTCAGGAGTAAAGGTCAATCCCAGAAGCTTATCAGAACATGGAACCTCCTCTAGATGAGAGCCATCCATTTCACTTGATACGAGATGAGGATGAGAGCGTTGATGATGTAAAGATAGGAAATTGATTTTAGATGAATTAAACGTATCCACCTTTTGGGCACCTACATTTTCTATTTATATATTTCTCAATTATTAACAGAGAATATTTTACAGGAATACTATCCATCTTATCTCCAATTCAGCTTAACATAAAATTATTTGTAACTATAATCGTTTATCTTATTAGACTTTTAATGTTTTATCTTTTATGATCTCATTTCTATTATTTAAAGAATATAATTTTTGTATATATTTCTTAGATAATTGTAACAATGTACTATTATCTTAATATTTTTTCATATATTTCTAAGTTGATTGTAACTATATATTCTCTTTATTTGGTTTTTAGAAATCATGTCAGTTGAATTGATTAAAGTAAGAGTAAGCTTGTTCATGTGAAAGTCACTACATAACAAGCACAAAACTCTTGATATAAGTAATAAAAAACTAAAGTAAGTTAAAGCAATGGCAGCTGGTACCTGTAGTAATACTATAGAACTACTTTCATACGCGCGACAGCTGTGGACCCTTGGCATATGCATACAAGAACCTCACTTCTCGCTCAGACACGGGCTAGTTAACATGTGTATATCTTTTCTGTATATATATATATTAATAAATCATTTGTTCATCTAAACGTCTCTGCTATAATTCAAACACCAACACACGCACGCACACAATTCAACAATACCTTTTTATCTTAGTCGAAGGTAAAAGGTAAGAAAATCACAGTAAGTGTACTAAAATATGATTGTGTAATATGACAAGGTACTTGATTAGTAAAATGATAAAAAGGTGGGCGCATGCGTACTGAATGTCATTTAGGTTTGGCAGACCAACTACTATTCTAGAAAACAAAGCAGTTGGTTGACAGTCTACTCATAGTTGATTCCATTCTCAACTGGTCTATGGATCTGTAATGTTAAGAGGAAAAAGATAACTAAATAGCGACTAAAAGAGTGGATTATGTGATTCAACTTTTTCTAGTGACTTTTTCCCTTAGGTTCAACAGTTTGAAGGTTTTCACAACTAATATTTATAAAGCATGTATATGGACAATGTATTGAGACAGTACTGAGTTGCTGCTAACAATTTTTCAAGTAGTTTATCGGATGCTAGCTTCATTGGTATGACGTTATAATAATTTCCCCCACTTTTTATCTGTGCATCAACCTAAACGTAGATTCTTAGAACCTGTGGAACTCTCTTCCATTAGCCTGCTTTCCGGCTAACTATAATATGATCGTCTTCAAGTTCAATGTAAACAAGTTTTTGTTGCCCTTAAGTAATCCAATTTACAAAATTTCCATTACTAACAATTACTACGTCATTGTCTTATTGATCACTGTACACTTATTTACCCTTATCCTTGAGTGTCCTCTGGGCCTTGATAAGTGGTGACTCCTTTGTAAACAAATCATTGGAATATGAGTTGTTCAGAGGAAATGTGAACATTATGTGTATAGAGTGTGTACCACTTCACCTGATAAATCGACTTGCCCTTAAAATGAGATGGGTTTGAGTGATGGATTTTACAGACATTTTCTTTCTGATCCACCAGCCCTAATCTGACAGGAACAGTTTTGACAACTCGGTTATTTATGTCTCATCAACACCTTTTAATGTTTATGTAATAATAGTAAGTATAGTAATTAGATTAGACAGAGTTACAAAACAATTTTCAGGGGTTGCTATTTCATGTGTGGTTTATAACACGTGGAAGTTCTGTAATTATTCAATTCCTATATAAATAGATCCTGGATATGACCTAAAACTATATCCGATGGTGAGGCCCCACCTTGCGGACCTTAGGGAGTGTGGAGCCACCCTTTAATTGCCATTGCTCCCAGGTCCACTCTGACCCAGAGTGGTAGTACCTGTTAGGGTCCCAACTATGGATTAAATAGAATCTGACTTTAATATATATATATATATATATATATATATATATATATATATATATATATATATATATATATATATATATATATATATATATACTCCATTAAAAATCGTTCATCAAAATAACTAGATTCGGCATTACATAACCTTAAAAAGGTTGATATGCAGTAAAATAAAAACAACCAACAAACTATATAAATACAACATAAAATGAGCACCTACTTCATTGCCAGTTGGCAGTCAATCAGACATATAATCGGTCACAGTTTTCAATCTTTGACACAATTATTGGGGAGGTGCTTTTTGCTTTCTTACATTTCTTAAGAAGGGAAACGAGTTCATGTGTTGTTAACTAGTTTGCATTTCAACCTTCCAGTTTAATAAATAAAAACACCATAAAAATATTATTGTTGGCTTTCTTATATTTTAATATTCAATTTCATGTTTGATATAAAGAAAACGTCATCTTATTTTTTGTTTGTTTTATATAAAAATGAGAATGGCGGTATATTTTTTAAAAATTTCAATTTTAAATTCAATTTTGCTCATACATTCTATTTTTTGTTCTGTAGTTTATTGGATGCTGGCTTCGGTGGTATGACGTCATAATAATTTCGCCCATTATTTATGCGTGCATCAACCTAAACGTAGATTCCATGAACAAAGTTTTTTTCTTAGAACTGCAAACCTGTGGAACTGCTTTCCGACTGACTATAATATGGTCGTCTTCAAGTCCAATGTAAACAAGTTCTTGATGAGCCGTTCCCCTTAAGTAATCTAATTTACCAAATTTCCACTACTAACAATTACTACGTCATTATCCCATTGATCACTGTATACTTATAAACACTTATCCTTGAGTGGCCTCTGGGCATTGATAAGTGCTGACTCCTTTGTAAAAAAATTATCATTGGAATATTAGTTGTTCAAACGAAATGTAAACATTATGTGTAAAGTGTGTGTACCACTTCAGCTAGTAAATCGACTTGCCCTTAAATTGAGATGGGCTTGAGTGATGGATGGATACCAGAGCATAAAGATTTTACAGACATTTTCTTTCTGAGCCGTCAACTCTAATATGACAGAAACAGTTTTGACAAGTCGGATATTTATGTCTCATCAACACTTGTTTAGACATCAACACCTTTTAATCTTTGACGTAATGTAATTATTCAATTCCTTATTTTATGTGTTGTTTATATAATGCTTTGAAGTTCTGTAATTATTCAATTCCTATATAAATACAACATAAAATGAGCACCTACTTCATTGCCAGTTGGCAGTCAATCAGACATATAATCGGTCACAGTTTTCAATCTTTGCAACAATTATTGGGGAGGTGCCCATATGTGTTTTAGCTTTCTTACATTTCTTAAGGATGGATAAGAGTTCATGTGTTGTTAACTATTTTGCATTTTAACCTACCAATTTAATAAATGAAAACACCATAAAAATATTTATTTTTGTTTGTTTTATATTACCAGTTTAATAAATAAAACACCGTAAAAATATTGTTGTTTGCTTTCTTATATTTTAATATTCAAATTCATATTTATATAAAGAAAGCGTCATCTTATTTTTTGTTTGTTTTATATAAAAATTAGAATGGCGGTATTTTTTTATTTCAATTTTAAATTCAAAGACTGGACTTTTTTACTCATACATTCTATTTTTTGTTCTGTTTTAAATTTATAAAAATGCCGCCCCTCTTTATTAATTAGTAGCCTGGATGCCCAGCGTTGCCCGGGGTTTTCAAGGTGTCTTTTGAGAAAAAAAAGTGGTAGTAGGCAGGCAAGCTAAAACCCGCGGCCCATAAAGGCGGAAAAGAAAGTGAAAGAATATCTGACGTCTTATCACTACTCCATGACGTGACCGGAAGTTCAGAAAGTTAAAATTATGCAAAGTCAGTCCAACCGATATGATGGATTGCAAAAGTGACTCGCATAAAAATTGATCCGTCTTTGTAGAAAACTGCCCAGTTGAGGATGAAGGAATTAATTTATTGGCTAATTCTTTTTTATATTTGCCGTCTGGGACATCATGCTTCACAAAAACGAAAAACTGGGCAAAAAATAAATATATAGCAAATGATTGTTATTAAAGGCAATATAATAAACTCTTCTACCTACTTGGATGAGAGTTTTATGTTTTAAGTTATTTTTAAGCGTTTATTTATGTTACGAAAAAATCTGTACCGTGTCTTATGTTAGAAGAAATAAAAATCGGTGATATAAAACAGTCATCTATGATGTCACGATAATCGCTCAAAAATCGATACTTAAATAAAGTACTGGTAGAAAACCACAAAATTAACATTTTTGAAAAGTGTTGTTATACCCAACGATTTCTTTACGTATCTTTGGTTAAATAATTTGTTAAGTGAAATTCCAAATAACTATTTGAAAAAATAAAAACAAAAACTATTTGAAAAAAATAACAACACACAAAAAAACGTAAGAAAGCAAAAAAAAAAAATAAATAAATAAAATAAAATAAATGATATGAGCAACCATCTCTTCCCCATTCAACCAAAAATTGAAAACTGCAAATGATTACAGGTATTATTGCCTGCTAACTGATAATTAAATTGATGCTTATTTTATTTTAAATTCATATAGAAAAGTGATTCCATGTCCTAAAATCTTAAATATTTATTATTATTTGTTGTGTCTTTGAACGATTTTTTTTATTGTTGAAACGTAATAGCCAAAGTACTTAAATTTTTATTTTATTTATTTTTTAGAGAGTAAATAACGCTCGGTTACATTGTAAAGATTTACAAATATGTTTTTCTACATTAAGATAATATTAATTTGTGATGGCCAATAAATAGTTGATCATTTTATGTAAACTTTATAAAAGAAAGTGATCCCCATTCTAAAATCTTAAATATGGGATGAAACATACAAAACCAAACGAAATTCTCTAGCAACATAATAGGTGAGTGTAGACAGAAAACAATTTTTTATGTTCAAACAATTAGGTACTTGTGCACTTATGTCACCCTGCTGAAATAACCTTATTATTCAGAAAGCCATTCTTAACATGGAGAGAGTGTTTTGTAACTATTCTGTACTTCCACCTAATAATTTAATAAAATATGATCTCATAAAATTCGAATTTAACTTAAAAATACGATTTTTAAAAATAGAACAGAAACATAAGTGGATAATCATTTAACAATTAAATACAAGAAAATTAGTTTTATTTATCTTTTCTTTTTTGTGTGATCATAAGTTGATAATCATTAGGGACTGCCAATTAAATTCTGGAAAATTAGTTTTTTTTTTTGAGATCAGTTTTCTTCGAATTGAATTATTGTGTTTACGGTTCTCAGAAATCACACAAGTGTTTTCTTTCTTTTTTTTAGATTTTTTTTTTAGATTTTTTGTGTAAAAAAAAAGAAAACAAAAACTTATCTTTTATCCCATGAATTAAAAATAAACCAAATAAATTGGAAATTCACATTTTATATTCACGTTTGTTATAAATTATATAGAATCAATATTTTTATTGCAAAATAAATTTGTTTTTTAAATATTTTTTATTGCAAAAAAAAAAAAATGAAATGAATAAGCATAATTTAATATTTAAGGTTATTAAAAAAAATCGGATTAAAATATTTTTATTGCAAAAAAACAAATGAAATGAATAAGCATAATTTAATATTTAAGGTTATTAAAAAAAAATTCGGATTAAAGGTGTAAACAAAAAACAGTACTTGTACAGTTTAATTAAGACATTAAAAAATGAAAATATCGAAAAAAGGTTATATTGTACGATCTTCGAGAAAAAAAAATTCACTTAATTTGATCAAGTAGTTTTTTTTGTTTTGTTTTTTTTTACATCGGAAAAAACGTTTTTATGAGAGCGCGTTGAAGGCAGGCATCTTGTTTTGTACTTTTTAAATTTTGTTCGAGTTTATAAACGCAACGGGGAGATAACTCTATGTAATGCGCCGACACCCCGTCTCCATCTTTAATACTAGCTTTTCTTCCTAAAATTCGAACCTTTTTGCTCGGTATCATAACAATTTAAAAAAAAAATATTTTTATTGCAAAAAAAAAAAAAATGAAATGAATAAGCATAATTTAATATTTAAGGTTATTAAAAAAATCGGATTAAAAGTGTAAACAAGAAACGGTACTTGTACAGTTTAATCAAGACATTAAAAAATGAAAATATCGAAAAAAGGTTATATTGTACGATCTTCGAAAAATATGTTTCACTTAATTTGATCGAGTTTTTTTTTTTTTTTTTACATCGGAAAAAACGCGTTTTTTATGAGAGCGCGTTGAAGGCAGGCATCTTGTTTGTTTTTATAAATTTTGTTCGGTATCATTACATTTTTTTTTTCGCTGTAAAGAAAAAACTACTTGAAATTAAGTGGATTTTTTTATTCGGAGAACTTCATTCAATAAGAGATACGTACAATTAAATTTTTTTCGATATTTTCATTTTTTTTTAATGTCGAAAAACATTTAAAAACTTACCTTTCATTTCAGTTCTAATACGAAAAAAAATCGGGTTCAAGTCTTTGTTCTTTTGTGTTCAAAACACAAAAATTGTTTTGTTTTTTTTAAGATTTCTTTAGTAAATTGATACCACTTTTGTTTTGTGTGTCCAATTCATTAAGAAAAAAATATATGAAAATATAAAAGAATCAAAATTAAAAGATTAAAAAACACGATTTAAACACAAAATTATTTAAATAGAAAATCAAGTGGTAAAGAACAAAGAACTTAAGATCATCGTAATAACACGGTGAAATCATTATTTTGTTCCTCGTGTAAAAATGTCTGTTTATTATTAAAACGTATCGAATTGTTTTCCTATCAAGTTCGGATTACATTTGTCAATGATTAAAGCTTGTTTTCGATATCTTTTGTAAATTTCTATTTTGTATGTCTAATTCATTAAAAATTAAAACATAAAAATCACATTTATAAAAAAAATAAATGAACATTTCATTCTTTTTTGAAATAGTCAAACTACTGTTAACATCCAAAATGAAAATAGGAGTGTGAATAATTGAATAAACCGTCCTTATATGAAAAAAAAAACCCAAAACAAACAAAAAAAAAAAAACGTGAAGTTAGTTAAATTACAAGAATAGATTTGGACCAAGAAAGTAAACTATAATCTTTACATTATGAAACTTGAAACTGATTCGGTTAAACTTAAAATGACCCGCCCAACAAATGTCACAGTAACATTTATTGAGTGGTTTTCTACCCAAAATTTTGTTTTATTTCTTATTTTGAAGCGATTATCGGGTATTCAAAGACATTGCGGTAAGCTTTTCTTGTTCTCCAACAGCGTTCAACATTAATTGTTTTTTCGAACGGAATAAACATTATACATTAACTTTAAACACTGAAAACCTAACCATTCGCCCGTGTATGGAGTATTGTTCTCATATTTGGGCTGGTGCATAGTCGCTCGCTCCTAGACAAGGTCCTGAACTGTCATCTAAGCTTCAGCCTCTCTCCCATCGACGAAATGTAGCATCCCTCTGCCTGTTTTACAAGTACTTTAACGTTGAATACTCTGACGAACTGCAAGCACTTGTACCCCCTCGACGTAATTACCCTCGACAAACCCGACAAGCAGCCAAACCCCACCCCTCCACTGTTGTGATTGTGGAATAATCGGAATTATCTCCCTTGGACTGTTAACCCTCTTTCCTCTTAATTGAACTCTTTTGGAATGGGAGACAAAGAAATGTAATGTAATCGAGGCCCACGCGGGCTGGAAGAGGAGTCAATAAATCCTGTCGTATTTCATATTTCTCTTTTTGTTCTGTTCTTATATTAAACCCTTCAAAACATTACATGGAGTCAGAAGTGAGATCGAGAAAAAAAAGGAGAATTTTATATATAAAAGGAAAAAAGAAAGACATCAAAACAGCAAACAAACCCGGACAACCGAAATAAATTACCAAAAAAAAAAAAAAAAAAAAAAAAGAGTTTCGTCAGAAAACTAGTAAGTTTGTTTTATTTTTACAAAAAAAAAAAAAATAAATAAATAAAGAAATAAAAAAAAAAGAAAGAAATAAAATTATGGCTCAAAGAAATTTCAACGCCAATATACCACCCCCGGCAAAAATGTCTTTGTCAGGAAATGTTGCAAACAATTGGAGGAAATTTAAACGAATTTTTTGAATTATTCTGTGGCCAGTCGATTGTCAAACGAGGTTGATTCAGTATATCAGACTTCTGTTTTCCTTTCTATAATCGGTGAGGAATGTTTCGATATTTTTGAAGGGTTACATTTTAATTCGGAGGAGGATCGAAATAATCTTCAAAAAGTCTTGCAAAAATTTGAGGACTTTTTTGTTGGAGAAACGCATGAAGCGTACGAGTCATACAAATTTCACCTTCGAAAGCAGGAACCGGAAGAAAATGTAGAAACCTATATAGCGGTTCTACGCCAGCTTGCAAAAAGTTGCAATTTTGGACAATTAACGAACATTAATTAGGGATCAAGTTATTGTTGGGGTGAAGGATGAAGGGAAATATTTTAGCCGATAAAACCTTAAATCTAGAAAAATAACAAAAAGAAAGTGCATACGATGTGGATATTTTACTTCACACGGCAGAGATGACTACCCAGCGATGCATGCAACACGCAATAAATGTAAAAAAAACTAGGACATTATGCATCGGAATGTAGAACAAAATCGGTAAGGGGAGCTGCAAAAGAAGAAAATGACTTCCTAGGGTCGATCTCATTGGGAAACATTAAAAACGGTGAAAAGGAAGGAACAACTGACTGGCAAGCCAACATAAAGGTCACCACCGCGAAGAACAGCAGAATAGTCAACTTCAGATTGGACACAGGCGCTGATGTTACTGTAGTGCCGGACCGGTTCTTTAGGAAAAATTCTCCTATAATAAAGCAGACGGATAAAAGACTATATGGACCAGGTCAGAACAAGATAAAGGTGATTGGAAAAGTAGATGCTACACTTTGTTATAGAGAAAAGAATTCACTGCAAGAGTTGTACATCGTTAAGGACTTGATGGAATCATTGTTGAGTGGACCAGCAATTAAAGCTTTGAACTTGCAAGATCAACTCTATAGAAGGCAGAGATCACCAATACAAAAAAAAAATTTCAAAAGTATTTACGGGACTAGGAAAACTGAAGCATGTTTATAAAATACATTTGGATAAGAATGCTCAACCTTTTTTAATTACAACTCCCAGACGACTAGCCATTCCTATGAAACAAAAAGTCCAGGATGAGCTGAAAAGATTAGAAAGTGAAGATATCATCCGCCCAATCGAAATGCCTACTGATTGGTGTGCTCCTATTGTAGCAGTTCCAAAGAAGAATGGTAAAATCAGACTTTGTGTTGACTTCACTAAACTTAATGAAAGTGTGAAGCGTGAAAATTTCCCACTGCCTTCTTCGGACCAGTTATTAGCTCAACTTGATGGAGCCAAGATATTTAGTAAACTTGACTGCAACAGCGGATTCCATCAAATTATGTTGCATGAAGATTCTCAGAAGCTTACCACTTTTATTACGCCATTTGGAAGATATTGCTATAAGCGCCTACCATTTGGAATAAGTTCAGGCCCTGAAATTTTTCACCGCGAAATGACACACATTTTGTCAGGAATACCAGGAGTCATCTGTGACATAGATGATGTTCTTGTCAGTGGGAGAAGCCAACAGGAACATGACCGGCGTTTAAAAATAGTGCTAGAGAGAATGGAGGCAGCAGGAATAACATTAAATGATAAATGTGTATTCTCTGTTAGCAAAATTAAATTTATTGGGCAACTCATTTCCGAAGAAGGTATCCAAATAGACCCAGAGAAGATCAACGCAATCATGAACATGACCAGACCACAAAACGTGTCTGAACTGCGACGACTGCTAGGGATGGCAAATCATGTACTGCTCCATTATAGTGCTGATAAGCCAACAAAAATTTCGGCTGATGCATCTTCCTATGGCTTGGGAGGAGTACTGCTCCAGAAACAAGGGACTGACTGGAGACCTGTATTTTATGCATCGAGAGCACTTACTGAAACGGAACAGAGATATGCTCAGGTTGAGAAAGAAGCCCTTGCAGTAACTTGGTGTTGCGAAAAATTTGCCGACTTTTTGATTGGGCTGCATAAGTTCATAATTGAAACGGATCACAAGCCATTATTGGCATTATTAAAAACAAAACGGCTTGATGAACTAACCCCAAGAATACAACGTTTCCGTATGCGCTTAATGAGATTCACCTATGAAATCATGCATACCGCTGGGAAAAATTTCATTACAGCAGACACTCTATCTGGAGCTCCAAACAGCCTACCAACCAAACATGAATTTGAGCAGGAGACAGAGACAGACATGTTCATCCGTTCAATTATGTGCATATACATATATGTACACGAGGATATCCAATCCTTTAACTCAGAAAGTCCCAAAGTAAAATATACAAAGAGTGGTAGAAAAGTTCAATCACCAGAGAAACTTTCACTATGAATTTGGGTCTTGAAAGGGGGATGTGGAATAATCGGAATTACCTCCCTTGGACTGTTAACCCTCTTTTCCCTAATTTGGAACGAGAGATAAAAAATGTAATGTAATCGAGCCCCACACGGGCTGTAAGAGTGAGTCAATAAATCCTGTCGTATTTCATATTTCTCTTTTTGTTCTGTTCTTATACTAAAACCTTCAAAACCTTACAATCAACACATTGGATCCGTAGTGTTTGTGTTGATAAGTATAGTTTGAATAATGTTTAGGATTTTGTAAAGAGGAAGCACAAAACCATTTATTAAAATTATTTAAATATTAAAAAACACAAGGATAATTTGGCATTTCATAGTACCGACGCTAAAGATTGGCTATTAATCAAATTCATATGAAAGGAGGAAATAATGCATGGGATGATTCAATTCATGAGATACAAATAAACTATACCTAAATTCCAGAAGCAAAACGTGCACTTAACTTGCAATAATAATGATAATGCTAAACATGGTTGTTATGGGTACATAAACACGGCAGATTTCAGCATAAACCAGAAACAGGTACTACACTTTCATTTTAATTTACTTTCAAAACATATTTTCTTGGCCTTCGGGACAAGATCAAAGTGTAGTATCTGTTCTTCAGATGCTGCACTTCTATTTCTTGTTCTCTTTCGGTGGAGGAGAAATCCTTCACGACTGAGACAATTTTTATTTTTGTACCTTTTCTCCACGTTAAAAAACGACCCTGGTGTCTAACTCTGTCCCGTGGGGAGGCATAGTAAATAGGTACTTTCAAAACATATTTTTTACAGACGATTTATTAGCAGTGATAAAGAATAAACCACAAAAAAAACAAAAAAACGAACACGTTGATTTAAATTTATTGACAAAATTTTTTTGTACACACAAGTTTATTGAACAGAAGAAGCAGAAATTTAAACAAATAGTTTTTATGAGTTTACGATTCTGTGAAGATTTAACAAATTTAACGTTCAATATGAAAACTACTTAATGGATGGGGAATTCTTACAGGAAAAATGACCGAGAAAGACACATTGAATTTCAATAGAGGAGTACATGCATGGGAGAATACAACTCATGACAAGTAAAGACTGTGTTTATCTCGTCAGACTAATGATAACCCGAATCATGGCACACATGAGAACTCAAAACAGGAACAGATACTACACGTTAGTCGTTCTTTTCTGGCTTCTGATGGTACGCCTAAGTAGGATTAAGTTTGAAATACGAAAATCATTGTAAGTTTAACCGAATCAAGTAAGATAAGTTGAAAATATATAGAGAGATCACCACGGGTTAATTCTATTCAGGGGAGATAATCTCGTATTTCATCCCAACAGAACTTTCTGTTCTTTGTCCTCAATAACTCTTGGAAGGGAGCCATAACTTTCAATTGTGAGAAGGCATACGTCACCTAGTTCATGAGTCCAAACAAGGATTTAACCCCGTTAATATTTGTTGAGGTAAGGAGTTCAGAATGGCTTCTGTCGTTATTTTTGTGCGTTTAACCCCGTTCACCGTAACTAAAACCCCTGTACACTTCCATATATTGACACTTTTGGATCAAACACAAACCTTTTGTTGGCGTAATGATTTATAAAGTCAATAGTGTGCCATAACGTATGCAAGGTTCATAATGTAATTTTCTTATTTAACTGACTTCACTGCTTTCTGCAATTCTTTTTCTTTTCTGAGTTTGTATTGGTAGCATAAAATGGAAATGTGTCCTTCCAGCTCGCTGCTCAGCTAAATTTGAAATGCAAATGTCTGCGATATATATATATATAACTACTTCATTTACTCACATATATTTAATATACAAAAGTATAGATTTATGCGTAAACGTTAAGTATTTACTTCAAAAGTGCTCAATACGTAGGTAGAGCTAGTTAGTAATTTATAAAATATATATGGCGATTAAACTACACTGAATATTCTGCGTTTCATCCACTCTATATATATATCGCTGACATTTTATACATCAGGGGAGTTCACCATTAATTACTGCCTGTTCAAGGGAGATAATCCCTGGTTGCCTATACAGATTTGTTTATGTGAAATATTGTTTCACCTTTTTAATTAGTTTATTCAGACTACTGTTCTCATCAAAACATGATATGAAAACAATTTATTAAACAACATCTATAGAAACTCTGAAATGACGCCAGTGTCTTCAATCAAAAATTTAAAAGGTTGTCTATGCATTTTGTCATATGGAAATCAATCCAACGTTAACAAACCTTTTCTTGGCTTTCGCATTTCAACCTATTTTTCATCACATAAAGATATTCAATATCCAATTAGTCTTTTTTTTCTTTTTATTTTCTCATCATTTTTTTCATGATGGAATGAAGCATTCACCTGGTATCTCATACATTCTAGCCGAGATCCATTTTTAAGCTTCCAATAGTTCTTTTAGACGTAATTAGTTCGATATAGTTGTAACTTGGTTCATAAAGTATATTTTACTTTTCAGTGTGATTTCTCATGCATATAAAAAAAAACTTGAGTTCTAAAAGCAAGCTTACATGCTTTGCAAAAATATAATTTTTTGTCAATTTTTATTTCATTTTCATAAAAGTTTACTAACGAGAAGAGAAACAAAGTGTGGATAAAGAAATCCGTCTTTGTTTACAAGAAATCTTTTTGGGAGCACATATTTGATTTCATTAAAATTAAAATACACACAAAATGAAATTTATTAAGTAATAACGTTGCTTTTATAACTTTATTTCTTTTGCACAACAGCTTGGTGTTCTACTAATTGTGTCTTGGTATTTCATTAGGTTTTGATTAGTTCACTTGTTCTGACAGCAATCAATATAATATTTTTCAATTCTTTACCTCCTTATATACTTTTTTATTATCTGCTTCCGCTCTATTATAAAAATATTAATTAAGAATGATGAGTCGTGTTAGTTCACATATGCGTTTTACTAACGATGAGTTTCAGGTTTGTTTTATGTTTTATGTAACACTGTAATAGATACTTGTTTTATGTCTTTCTTGAATAAATGCAAACTCTAAGATTGAGACTATCTTTTGAAAATAACATTTTTAATTATGTTAATTTTTTATATGGATCACTAAGCTTGATTTACATGAGCAAGAATATTCACATATTGTGCAAGACTATGGCTTTTCCCCAGTGTGAGTTCTAACATGAAGACCTAAATTTGATTTGTTAGAACAAGAATATCCACAAACTTCACAAGAATGCGATTTTTCCCCAGTGTGATTTCTCATATGTTTCACTAACGATGCTTTTTGAGAAAAAGAATAATTACAGACTTCGCAAGAATGTGGCTTTTCCCCAGTGTGAGTTCTCATATGTTTCACTAACGACGCTTTTTGAGAAAAAGAATAATTACAGACTTCGCAAGAATGTGGCTTTTCCCCAGTGTGAGTTCTCATATGTTTCACTAAATATGATTTTTCAGAACATGAATATCCACAAACTTCACAAAAATGTGGCTTTTCCCCTGTGTGAGTTCTCATATGTGCTACTAAATTTGATTTTCGAGAAAAGGAATGTCCACACACTTTACAAGAATGTAGATTTTCCCCAGTGTGAGTTCTCATATGTTTTACTAAATTTGATTTGTCAGAACAAGAATATTTACAGACTTTGCAAGAATGTGGCTTTTCACCAGTGTGAGTTCTCATATGTGCTACTAAATTTGATTTTTGAGAACAAGAATATCCACAAACTTCACAGGAATGCGGTTTTTCCCCAGTGTGAATTCTCATATGTTTCACTAACGATGATTTGTAAGAACAAGAATAATTACACACTTCGCAAGAATGTGGCTTTTCTACAGTGAATATTCTCATATCTGTCAGTAAATTTGATTTTGTAGAAAAAGAATATCCACACGCCTCATAAGTATGCGGTTTTTCCCCAGTGTGAGTTCTCATATGTTTCACTAAATATGATTTTTCAGAAAATGAATATCCACACACTTTACAAGAATGCGGCTTTTCCCCCGTGTGTGTTCTCATATGTTTCATTAACGATGCTTTTTGAGAAAAAGAATATTTACACACTTCGCAATAATGTGGTTTTTCCCCAGTGTGGGTTCTCATATGTGCTACCAAACTTGATTTTTCAGAACAAGAAAATCCACACACTTTACAAGTATGTGGCTTTTCCCCAGTGTGGGTTCTCATATGTTTCACTAACGAGTCTTTGTGAGAACAAGAATAATTACACACTTCACAAGAATGTGGCTTTTCACCAGTGTGAGTTCTCATATGTGTCACTAAATTTGATCTTTGAGCAGAGGAATATCCACACACTTTACAACAATGTGGCTTATCCCCAGTGTGATTTCTCGTATGTGCTACTAAATTTGATTTTTCAGAAAATGAATGTCCACACACTTTACAAGAATATGGCTTTTCCCCAGTGTGAGTTCTCATATGTTTAACTAAATATGATTTTTGAGAACAAGAATATCCACAAACTTCACAAGAATGTGACTTTTCACCAGTGTGAGTTCTAATATGTGCTACTAACGTAGATTTTCGAGAAAAGGAATGGCCACACACTTTACAAGAATGTGGCTTTTCCCCTGTGTGAGTTCTCATATGTCTCACTAACGATGCCTTTTGAGAACATGAATATTTACACACTTTGCAAGAATGTGGCTTTTCACTAGTGTGAGTTCTCATTTTTTACTAACGATGATTTTTTCAGAACAAGAATATTTTCACACTTTGCAAGAATGTGGTTTTTCAATCAAGGGGACCACAACCTTAGGCTAACAACACTTGAACTCTATATGAGATACATAGATATTCAAATGTTCCATTTAAGTCTTTATTTCTCAAAAACTGAGTTAGTAAAGAAATTGAAAATCTAATTTTCCTCTCCCCAATTAACCATTTTCATACCTTGTAGTATGTCTTTCATTTTGGTCTCTTGGTCTTACTGGATTCCAGGACAAGAATTTTTCTAGTCTGGTAGAGTATCCAGTATCGTGCTATTACTTGAGGTAACATCACTTGGAGAAGGCGCACCATTACTTGTAAAAGCTAATAAAAGGGTTACGTATAGTAAGGAGATCTTATTTGAGCAGCAAATACTATGTGATTTTGAATATTTAGTAAGGGTTTACTTCTATGGAAAAAAGTATCTTCATGCCAGGTTGTTCTGACAAACCACTCTACAGAGAGACCTTAGACAGTCGAGGACAGTGTCAAGTAGGCATTTAGTGTGAATGCTAATATGTGCTACTAAATTTGTTTTTTGAGAAAAGGAATATTTTCACACTCTATAAGAATGTGGCCTTTCCCGAGTATGAATACTCATATGTATAACTAGCTGATGATTTTGGAGAAAAAGAATATTTACACACTTTGTAAGAGAATGTGGCTTTTCCCAAGTGTGAGTTCTCATATGTGTCACTCAATTTTTTTTATTAGTGGAATATCCACACAGTTTACAAGAATGTGGCTTTGCTCCAATGTAATTTCGCATATTCCTCATTAAGTTTTACTTTTGAGAATACGAATATCCAAACAGTTCACAAGAATGTGGCTTTTCAACAGTGTGAGTTCTCATATGTATAACTAGCCGATGATTTTTGAGAAAAGGAATATCCACACATTTCACAAGAATAAGGCTTTTTCCCAGTTTGATTTCTCATATGTCTCATAAACGATGATTTTGAATAGCCAGAATATCCAGTTTCGTGCTATTACTTGAGATAACATGACTTGGAGGTGTTTTATTAATTCTGATTATTTGAATAAAGAATATTTTACATTTTACACTAACATTTTTTATTTCAAATATTTTACGACAAGGATAAGACTTTCTACCAGATCCAAAAGCTGTTTCGCTTTTATCTTTTTTAGTTTCTCTCAGTAAAGAATGAGCATGGGGCAGCCAGCCCAGCTGTCAACATTCGCTGTCTTTTATTGAAACTAGCCGGGAACTCTTTTTTCGTCAGTGATTTAGTACATGTTTTAGAAAAATGTTTTGAAGAACAAGAAAATAACACAATAGTGTGGCTTTTTCCAGCGTGAGTTTTGAAAAATCACATACTAAACAAGAATATCACTTTTTTCCAGTTGGATTTCTTCTTTGTCCCAGTTTGTGATTTGATTAAATGCAATTATAATCGTTCAATCAGCAAAATCATCTGAAAAAAAATAAAATTCAATATTTTTAGTATTCTGAATCAGTGGCATCCAAACATTTACTTTGTTTGCATGTATGTAAAATTAATATATAAATTTATAAAAGTTTACTTTGTTTTCATGTATGTAAAATAAATATATAAATTAAAAACAGTTTAGTATATTTACATGTATGTAAAATTAATATATAAATTTAAAAAGTTTACTTTGTTTACATGTATGTAAAATAAATATATAAATTACAAAAATGTACTATGTTTGCATGCATGTAAAAAATATATAAATTACAAATAAACATATATTTTTAAAAAAATTAACTTTGCATGTATGTAAAATAAATATATAAATTTACAAAAGGTTTACTTTGTTTGCATACATGAAAAATAAATATATTAATTAAAAAACGTTTACCTTCCATGTATGTAAAATAAATATATAAATTACAAAAGTTTACTTCGTTTGATAGTATGTAAAATAAATATATAAATTAAAAAACGTTTACTTTGTTTACATCTATGTAAAATAAATATATAAATTACAAAAAATTACTTTGTGTGCATGTATGTAAAATAAATATATAAATTTAAAAAAGTTAACTCTGTTTGCATGTATGTAAAATAATTATATAAATTACAAAAAGTTTACTTTGTTTGCATGTATGTAAAATAAATATATAAATTAAAATTTTACTTTGTTTGCATGTATGTAAAATAAATATATAAATTACAAAAAGTTTACTTTGTGTGTATGTATATAAAATAAATATATAAATTATTAAAGGTTTATTTTGTTTGCATGTATGTAAAATAAATATATAAATTTAAAAAATTGTGTTTGCATGTATGTAAAATAAATATATAAATTATTAAAGGTGTATTTTGTTTGCCTGTATGTAAAATGAATATATAAATTACAAAAAAGTTTACTTTGTTTGCATGTATGTAAAATGAATATATAAATTACAAAAAGTTTACTTTGTTTGCATGTATGTAAAATAAATATATAAATTACAAAAAAGTTTACTTTGTTTGCACGTATGTAAAATGAATATATAAATTACAAAAATTACTTTGTTTGCATGTGTATAAAATTAATATATGAATTACAAAAATTTTCTTTGTTTGCATGTATGTAAAATAAATATATAAATAACAAAAAAATTTCTTTGTTTGCATGTATGTAAAATAAATATATAAATTACAAAAGTTTACTTTGTTTGCATGTATGTAAAATAAAGATATAAATTACAAAAAGTCCATTAACAATCTTTCTTTTACTGTCTTTATAATTATACACACATTTATATATATATATATATATATATATATATATATATATGAAAAAATTATAAAAAGTCCTCAACGTTCTTTCATCATATATTTGTTTAGCACCCAAAACTTTAATTAGTTTCAAAATCCTACAGTGCATTCTCTCTCTCATCGTCACAATCATTTAACCTTACCATATAATTAAGTTTAATCTTAAACTTTTATAATAATAAAACTAACGCATGTAGATTGATGTTTGTAGTGTCCTTGCTGTTCGCAACATGTCCTATTTATCCCAATGTTTTTCTCCATTTCTCAATTCTACTTTTCCAAATGAATGTTCATTTGATGGGAAATATCCATTCATCTCCAATTCAGCAAAACATTAATTGTAACCACATGCATTTACATCATCATCGTTTTAATGTTTCATCTTAAAATATTAAAAAAACGATTACGAAGGTTTGAATTACTATAAACACGTAAAAAACTAAGCGTATTTCGTGGTTTCATTTCTTAATTTCTTCTCCAACTTTAATTTTTTTTTCACGTTTAATGTTATTTACATCTAACGATCAGCGTATCCCATAATGCACGGAACACCCGTTCGAGAATTTAACCAAACATTTTATGACATGCGATTAACAAAGTCACCTGTAAGAAAAACATTTTAAATGATAAATTCGTGAATTGAAAAATGTTTTAATAATTAACAATAGAACTTGTTCATATATTTCTTATAAGATTGTAACAAAAGATCATATTATGCCTGTTTACAATCAGATTCAATAATTTAACTTGTTTATATGACGCTACAGACAAAATATAAGAATATTCAAAAGAACTTAAGATGATGCAAAGGCCGCAGATTTATTTTAATTATTTAAATAGAATGGTTTCATATTTCCTAATACATTGTAACAATGAATTCCCTTTATTCAAAAAATCATATCATATCATTTTTACAAAAAGATTCAATCGAATAGAGTAATTAAAAAGTCATTTTATATAAAAACATAACATATCTTAAGAAAGTTTTAAAATATATAAGATTTCAATTTTAAATACGAAATCTTAAGAAAGTTTTAAAATATGTAGGATTTCAATTTTACATAACATATTTTAATGAAGTTTGGAATTCCCTTCCTACTACCTGCTTCCCTGGCTGCACTGATCTGCAAAATTTTAAATGTAATGTAAACCAACATCTTGTTGCCATCTTGATAATCTTTCCTAAGCATGGTTCCAAATAGTAGCCCGTTACGTCCAAGTAGCGATATTCCTTATTAGGGTTGAATGTAATTAAAAGAAAAAAGAAAACGAATGATTCATAATCCCATTTTTGTTGTTATTAAAATCGGCGAAATTGACCATTTTATAACCAAATCAATTAATTGCTGCTCCAGGAGGGAACGCACTCCGTTGCACCATGGGAAAATTTCACATGCCTCTCCACAGTGGCTTAGTTCACAATGCACTGTAAATTGCACTGTAAAGAACCTACTGTTGATTTCATGAAAAAATCAATTCAAGTTAAAAATGCAAATGTAAAGTATCACGGTTCAATTGTGCTCTGAACAGAAACATCGATGTCGAACCCACCCATGTCATATGAAATAACCCACTGTTTATTTTTTATGCTGTGTCTTTCTACTTGTGCAGTAATAATAGCTTGAATTAAATTTCAAATGCAAAAATAAAGTATCATGGTGTAATTGTACTCTAAACAGTAACGTTCATTTTGAACATACCCTATAATATCAAAGAATCCACCGTTGATTTTAGACGCCGGGCCTTTCTGCTTGTGCGGTAATAAATCGTTTAAAAGAACTTGTGATATTAGATCGTATAATCATTAGTAAAAGGTGTTAAGATTAGTAAAAATCGGCTGTTTATTATTTCATCGGAATTTTTCTATTATTGATACTCATTGAAAACTTTTGCATGCAAAATCTATCTTAGAACATTGCCAGGCACATAAAATACCTTCATGTAAAATTAATAAAACAACAACAACGACAAAAAGTAGCCCTGCTGTTTAGGAGTATGTGGGGAACGAACTCACACAGACACACACAAAGTTCCTTTTATATAACAATAATAATAATAATAATAATAATAATAACAATAATAATAATAATAATAATAAAGAAAATTTGGAAATAGGTGCTAAAAATGATATCAGACCATATAGTGATTAGTATAATGCGTTAAGATTAGTACAAAGCGGCTGTTCCTTCTTTCACACGAATTTTTCGATTATTGATACTTATGGAAAATATTGAAAATACCTTCATGTAAAATTAATAAAACAAGAACAACAACAAAAAGTAGCGCTGTTGTTTAGGAGTATGTGGGGAACAAACTTACTCAGACACACACAAAGTTCCTTTTATATAATAATAATAATAATAATAATAATAATAATAATAATAATAATAATAATAATAAAGATATATAAAATTTTAAAACAGATGCTAAAAGTATCCAAAAACCATGAATTAAAAAATATATATTTAAGATTTTAGAATAGGAATCGCGTTCCTGTATTAATTTAATGTAAGATGGCAAACCACTTCAGGGTCAAATATTCAGTTTCTGATTTTGTGCGATATAATATATTGTTTTTATAATTATTCAAAAATGGTTATCCATTTTTGTCTTTTAAATATATATATATATATATATATATATATATATATATATATATATATATATATATATATATATATAAGAGAGAGAGAGAGAGAGAGAGAGAGAGAGAGAGAGAAAGAGAAAGAAAGATTTGTTGTCGTTGTTTTTCTAATGATAAATATGGTTAAATTGTGGTCTCGCCTTGAAGTTCATTTTTATTATGATTATCCATTTTTGTCTTTTAAGAGAGAGAAAGAGAAAGAGAGAGATTTGTTGTCGTTGCTTTTCTAATGATAAATATGGTATCGCCTTGAAGTTCATTTTTATTTACTTAGAAAGTCGTCCATAATTTATTTGTACATATATAACATTTTATTTATCTTTTATTATTGTTATAAAAATAATCTACGTACACACGTGTTTCCAGGTAACTACCTCTCATGAGGGAAGTTTGACTATTTCTAGGACTCGAACTCCAGACCATGTTTATCCCAGTCCGGTGCGTTAATCGTTCCACCATGAACTCCTAGATGACTTTACTGTTTATTTTTATCGCTTATAATTTTTTTAGATTTGTTGTCGTTGTTTTATTATTTTATATTTATTTATTTTCAATTTTAAATTATTTAGACATTCAATTTTGTGTCCAATTTAAAATGAAAATGCCTCTCCTCATTAATAATTCTTCTAGTTAGAAAGCCAGTCCTAACATAAGGAAGGAAGTCTTTGCAAACTAATTTGTACTTTCATCTAACAATTTAATAAACAAAAGGGTCAGTTTATAGTTTAAACAAAACAAACAGTAGTAAAAAAATAATACCTATATATTACAAATAAATGTTACAAATGGCGAACAAAAAAACGCTACGTAATTTGATGTGTCTTGTTTTCTTTTATACTTATTTTAAAGTGTTTATTTATTTAAAAAATATTTTGCAAAAATTAGTCATGAAGTTACGTCAGAACAAGAAAACTGGTAATTTTGAATTTATTTTGATGATAAACTATGCTTAGTGAAATTATAAAGATTTATTTAATTTCAATTTTAAACGATTTACCCTTTCCATTTTCTGTCCAATTTCAAATGAAAATGCCTCCATTCATTAATAATAATTTTATTAGTTAGAAAGCCAGTCTTAACACAAAGAAAGATATTCTTTCAAACTAATTTGTACTTTCACCTCACAATTTAATAGAAACGAGTCATTTTATAGTTTAGACAAAACAAAAACAAAAAAACAAACAGTATAAAAAATAAAACCAATATATTACAAATAAATGTTATTAAAGGGGAGAAACTCTACGTAACAGGAAAAGTCTTTGTGTTCTATACTTATTTTAAAGTGTTTATTTAGTTTGAAAAAAAATAGTGATGAGTTTATATCAGAACGAGAAAAATAGCATATTTTGTATTCATTTCGACGGTGAACTACGCAATAGTGTAATTATATAGGTTTACCAATATTTTGTTCTATATTAAGTTGCTACTAATTTGTGATGGCCGATAAATGGGTACTTGTTTGAAATAAAGTTTATAAAAAAGAAAGAGGTTTCCATTCTACAATAAAAAATATTGCATAAAACATTAAAAAAAAAACGAAATTTTTAGCGACATAATAAGTAAGTGTAAACAGAAAATTTTTTTAAATGTTAAAACAATTAAATATCAAAAATAGTTTTTGTGCTCAGTTGTGTAAAAAATTAAACCAACTTCGAATCAAATTATTGTTTATGAAAAATATCATTATTTACGCACAAATAAAAAGTTTTACTTAAATAAACACATTTTGTACAAAATTCGAAATTTTAAATTTCAGATTGAAATATATATTTTAGGGGATTTTTTAAAAAAATTTTATTCACGTCTGTTAGAAAGCATGGCGAAATCGATATTTTGGGGGGCGGGAATTGCAATGAAAAAAAAACTTTTTAATGTCTCATTTTATTTGAAAAATTATTTTTAAACGTGTATAAAGAAAGAAAAAAAATAATAACTTACCTTTCATTTCTGAAATTCAATACGAAAAAAAAATTAATTATTCGGTTTTTTCTTTTGTGTTCAAAACAGCAAATTTTGTTTTGTTTTTTAGGATTTCTATAGTAAATTGCTGCAACTTTTGTTTTGTGTCCAATTCATTAAGAAATAAAATTTATGAAAATATAAAAGAATCAAAATTAAAACATGAAAAACACGATTTAAACGTTAAATTATTTAAAGAGAAAACCAACTTCTAAAGAAACAATGAATTTAGGTCATCGTAAAACGGTGAAATAGTTATTTAGTTCCTCCTGAAAAAATACCCGTTCATTAATTTAGTGTGCCGAATTGTTTTCCTATTTTAGATAATACTTGTCAATATTTAAGGGTTATTGCGATTTCTTGTGTATAAAAGAAATGGAGATATGAAATTACTTCTTATTTAAAAAAAAAAAAAAGACTGAACATTTCATTATTTATTTGAACTAGTCGAACTACTGTTAACGTCCAAGTTTGGAACACTAGTCTGAATAATGCAAATAATCCTTGTATACAAACATTTCACATTTGCAACTCAAATAAGAGGAAGGAATTGTACAAATGATGAAGTCAGTCAAATGACAAAAACAGATTTGGAATAAGAAAATAGAATATAACCGTATGATTGCATTAAACAAGATTTGATTAAACTTACGACTTAAACAACTCAATTCATGTTTGCTATGTTTCGTGTAATCATCAGTCTGGCGATATAAAAGCAAACTTTATTGTCATTAGTTGTATCCTCCCAGGCATTTACTCCATCTTTGAAAGGGAAGTAGCTAATTTCCAATAGCTGATGCGTCTTTACTCGGTAATGTTAATGCGTGCTTCTCGGTTATTGTTTCAGATCAGAGTCCTTCTTTCAATTAAGAATTTGTTTCCATATTAAACATTAAATAATTAAATGTGCCTTTTTATATGAGTCACCACTTACCAAGGCCCAAATGCCACTTGAGGATAAAAGTTAGAATATAAGCTGGCAGTTTTGATATCGTTAATAATGTAAATTGTGTAGAATTTAATTATTTATGGGGACAACTAGAACTTGTATACATTAAATTTGAAGGTTGTCTTGTTGTATTCAACCGGGAAGCAGACAGCAGAACAGTGTGCCCCATCTTGGTAAATAAGCATTGTGCATAAAATCTGCATTGGGATGTAGGTAGAGATAGAGAGTGGGGGAAAGCATATGTAGTGGTTGTAGCTAGTTGAGTGTTTTTGTGTAAGTTGCAAGGGGGTATCGGATTGAAGCTCAGCCGGGCACTTTTCATGAAAATAATGATAGAACACAGATAAGCTTGCAACATCACTTCTGTGGGAAAGAAGCGAAAGGGAAAAGAAACGAGCATCACCTACAAGGTTTTGAAGCCAGTTTTGAACTCTATCAAGATTGATAGGGCGAACCGAGCATTTCCTGCCGAGATGTTGTAACAATACTACATTTTAAGGCGTACGTGACTTTTATAAAAATAAAGGATGGCATCTTCAGTAAGATACCTACTGGACTGATGGAGTAGATCAACCATTTTTACAGCGATATTGGCAACAAATTCGATGTATGTGTTCTATTTAAGATCAGGAGTTAAGGTCAGTCACATACACTTGTAAACACATGGAGCTTTCTCAAGACGAGAGTAATTCATTTCAATTGGAGCCTAATGAGAGTCAGAGCGATTCTGATAAAAGGAGAGAAGCTTGTTATTCGAATCATCAAAATTAACTAGCCACCGTTTTCCCCATTGCATCACGTTCTCTAGATAATCAAATAGATAATCAGAAAGATTTTGGTTATTGCTATTCTTTGAAGTGTAGCCATAGATTGTGGTGATTTCTACATCAATGTCTACGAATTATCTTAGAATGAAGAACAGGAAGAGAGGTGGGTTTAGGATGAAGCCTTAAGAGATGCCAGCATTAATACTATGAGTTTCTGATTTCTGTCCATCAGCAACTACTCTTATAAGCCTATCAGAGAGAAATTATTTTATAATTAAGAAGACACTTCTAGCTATTCCATAGTTGGTGATTTTTTTAAAAATACCTGTATGTCGTACGCTATCAAAAGCTTTTGGTATGTGTTGTATTGTGTTACGTATGGATACGAAACATCCCAATAGCACTCTCCCTGATGAAGCGATAGCTCTGTATACTACTCCAGCAGTGTCCGCCATGTTATTTCATTTCGTCCTTTTGTGCTAATAAAGATCTTATTTAAAGGGTATTCAGTATTTGTTTTACTTACAACAATTTTAATAGCACAAAAGGGTAAAAAACAGTAAAAGATTTTAAAATGGATCGTGCCCTGAGGCCTTCTCGATTGGACGTAACCCCTAATTCATTTAATACAGAGCGAGAGTTTAAGCACTGGCTTGTGATGTTCAAATATATTTTAGCGGCACTACTCTAGGAAAATCTCAACAAGTTGTCGGTCCTGATAAATTTTATTTCACCGGATATTTTTGAATCCGTCAGCGATTGCGGAAATTATGAAGAAGCCTGTCTCAAACTGGAGGAACATCGATGTAAACGGATCGTGCATTTTGTAAAATGCTGCAAATCAAATAATACTACTCAATCAACTTCTGCCTCGGTCCATTATCCAACCTTAGCCACTATAAGTTCGAGTTCGGCAGTTCCATCGTCCATACAGAGATCCACTGTAAAAATCCACATTTTGGGTCGGCCATTAAGAGCACTGATGGACAGTTGTAGCTCTGACAGCTTTATTCATACCAAAGTAGCTTAGGATCTGAATTTAAAAATAATAGATTCAGATTGAGAGTTTCGATGGCATCGTCTGACCTCTCATCCAAAGTGGAGGTGCTTGTTTTCCTAATGTACTTTTTAACAAACGTATGTATCCCAACCAGAAACTGTCAGTTTTAAATAACCTTTGTTGTGATGTGATTCTCGGACTGGATTTTCAAAGTAAACATGAAAGCGTTACCTTCATGTACGGTGGGAGTTCAACTTGTGGACTCGCTGTGACTTCGGTGGAACCGCCTGAACTTTTTGCTAATATAAATAAGAACTGCAAACCGGTTGCCACCACGCATGTGGAATTGTCTTCCGCTTTCCTGCTTTCCGACAATATGGTTGTCTTCAAGTCTAATGTAAATGAGTTCTTGATGAGCCGTTCCATATAAGTTATCAAATTTACCATATTTCCATTACTAATGATTACTATATTGTCCAATTTCTACTGTACACTCTTTAACCCTTATCCTTGAGTGGCCTCTTAGCCTTGATAATGTGGTGATGCCTATGTAAAAAAAATGTCTAGACGTTATAGTTCAAGTGATAGCAAGTTCATTGACTCAGAGGTTAAGCGCCTTTTAAAGGAGGGGATCATCGAAACAAACTTCCCCTGGAGGGCACAAGTGGTCGTGGTTAAATCCGATAATCAGAAAAAGAGAATAGTCATTGATTATTCTGAAACTGAGAATGCCTACCCCCTCTCCCGGCTGGATTACGTAGTGAATAAGGTTGCTCAGTATTCAGTACGTATTCAGCACAATCGACCTGAAAAATGCGTACTATCAGATCCCCATCAATGAGAATGACAAACCTTTCACTGCTTTTGAAGCTAACTTCGGTTTGTATCAGTTCACCCGAATACCCTTTGGGGGTGCAAACGGAGTTGCTTGTTTTCAGCGAATTATCAAAGAAATTATAAGTTCTGGGGACTTACACGACACCTTTGGATACCTGGACAATATTTTCATCTGTGGAAAGGATCAGGATCAACAAGATGAGAATCTGGCTGATTTTTTCCAGGTAACAGAAAAACGGAAAATTACGTACAATAAAGAAAAGCGTGTGTTTTCTGTGAATGAACTGAGCTCTATCGGTTATATCATTGGACCCAACGGTTAAATTAAACCCGATCCTGAGAGATTGAAGCCTTTAAAAGAACTCCCTTATCCAACTGACGGCAAATCACTCAAGCGACCCCTGCGTTTTTTCTCGTATTATTCAACGTAGATCCATAGGTATTCTGATAAGATTCAGCCTCTTATAAAGACCAGAATATTTCCCTTAATCAGGAAGATCGAAATGCATTTGACAGTCTAAGGCTATTATTATTGAATCAGCTGTAATAAAAACTATCGACGAGAATGCTCCCTTGAGTTGGAGACCGAGGCATCTGATTGTGTGGTCTTTCTGGAATCCTCAACCAAAATGGTAGACCAGTGTTTTTTTGCTCACGAACTCTACATGGCTCTGAACTAAACCATTCAGCTGTTGAAAAGGAAGCGGCTGCCATTATAGAAGCAGTTATATATTGGCGCCATTAACTCTTTGGGAAGCACTTCAAAATTATTACTGATCAGAAATCAGTAAAATTTGATTATGTTACTTTATAGTTGACGTCGGACCCGACGTATCGTTCTTTGTGCTAAAAAACTAATTTAAAGAGCATACACTATTTGTTTTACTTACAACACTTATGTAAAAAAATAATGTGTTAATGTTTTATTGCTGGCAAAGTTTATATAAAAAATGACGATTCTCCTGTAACAAAATAATAATAATAAAATTCCCACAAAATTTCTAGTTTTGTCGGCAGGAATCTCATTGATTCTGTTGTCATGTTCCTAACTGTTGACTTTTTCTTATTCTGCGACCATTTATCCTTAGTAACAGGTTTGGTGTGATTCAATTTACCGGCTAGTCGAAATCTAACGTGAAATCATCAATGCTCAATTAACTCATCGAGATAATCATCTATACAACGTGATAGGTATAAGCAGATCAACAAGATCTCAGTAGAAAACAGTTTATTTCTTAATCGAGAACAAGTCATCAGCCCAAGACCCTTCCAGAAGAAAATTCTTGAACAGTTACACACTGGGCATTTACGGCATAAAAACAATCCTGCGAATTAGACAGTATACTGGTACAAGATCAACATAGACATAACTGACAGGTGCAAATGTATAAAGTAAATATAAAGAGTTCCAAAAAGCTTAGCAGCTTATAAGTCTACTAAATCAATAGAAACCAACAAAATCATGAACTTCTTTTAGACATATTTTTGCGGAGTTGAAAATCACCATGAAATTGTACTAGAGTATGAGGTGCGAACACAACCATGATACTATCTAGGGATTTACATATTCTCGTTGGATGCGGAGAACTATCTGGTCATTGCGAATTACTACAGCAAATACATGCAAAGTTGTATGGAAGTTAAAATGTGTTTTCAACTAAACAAATATTTACTGAATATGGCATCGTCTTGGGGAGGCTTCAAGTTTTGACAGGCTTTTGGGCTTGACCTTTACCCCTGATCTTAAATGGAATACGTATATCAAATCTGTTGCCAAGGTCGCTGGAAAAATGGTCGGATCCTTCTATCAGTCCAGTAGATATCTCACTGCTGATGCAATTCTCTATCTATATAAAAGCCAGATACGTCCAAGGATGGAATACTGTTGCCACATATGGGCAGGAGCTGCTAGAAAAGACTTGTCCTGTCTTGATAGGGTTCAAAATAGACTTCATCGCCTGGTGGGAGATGTCCTTTTCTCTTCACTGCAACCTCTATCTTACAGAAGAGATGTTGCGAGTTTGTCTCTGCTTTATCGTTATTTTCATGGAAAGTGTTCGACTGAGCTTCAATCTATGGTCCCCCCTCGCCAAACTTTCACAAGAAACACTCGTCTAGCTGAAAACACTATCAATAATCTCCTCAACTCTTTATTTGTGCCTAAACCTAAACGTAGATTCCATGATCAAAGCTTCTTTCTTAGAACTGCACGCCCGTGGAATTGTCTTCCTTTTCCTGCTTTCCAGCTTTCTATAATATGGTTGTCTTCAAGTCCAACGTGAACAACTTTCTGATGAGCCGTTCCACTTAAGTCAGGAAATTTACCGAACTTCCATTACTATCGATTACTATATTGTCCTTTTGACTACTGTACACTTTTTAACTCTTATCCTTGAGTGGCCTATCGGCCTTGATAAGTGGTGACGCCTATGTAAAAAAAAATATGGCATACCATCCACCATGAAGTCTGACAATGTTGCCCACTACAGCAATGCCAAATCCGAACATTTGAATCAAATTTGAATGGCAGACATGTAACATCATCAAAACAGATCCAGCTGTTTTTAGAGACAAATTCAAATAAAAAACATTTAAAAAATCACGAGGCAATAAATATATTGATCATAAACTTGCTGAACTAATCTTTAAAAGAACAGTAAAGGACTAAATTGTTTACACAAACAAAATTAATTCTTACTCATTTTTTTGTAGGAAGGAATATAGTATGTTCTGGTAGGAACGTCTTTCATGATTGACTACATATGTGACACCGGTGAAATTGTAATCTTCTTCACATGGTGTATGGTACGACTAGTTTGAAGGCATATATGTTCGTTTAATGAAATAAACATAAAATACACCAGTATATTGGAATCTTATTCAGACCAGTTATTTTATTGCAGTCGCATGAGGTTCACCTACAGTTTTGTACAGTTTGTTTTCCAACTTCTAACCCTATTAAAGGCAGGATTATCTATGCTGTTTATGTGTTAAATTGTGCCGAGAGAATGTTTTGCAGTTTAGCATTGGATAAAGTATTGTATCAACAATATCACCCACTACAGCATTAAAAGCATTACTACAAAAAATATATACAATCAAACAAAACAAAAAGACTCTAAAACTCACTGCATAAAACAGAGCTGACCCAATCAACTTGTACAAAATATTAAAACTTTATCAAGTTTTTCTTCAGTTGATCAAACAATAACTAAAATACAGAATAACAACAGATTTTATGAGAGAGTTAATATACAATATGTTATCATGAGGGTAACTAATTTTAATTAGTTATAAGCAAAAGATACACAAGATAAAGTATAGCATATTTTTAAAGTTTTGATACAATTGGTTTTGAAAATATTGTCTAATTTTTAATGTTTTTTTAATATTAGGACAATTATATTACTTCGTTTACTGTTTTCAAGTCATTTCAGGATATTAATAATTCCTTTGTAGCACTCGATCTTCCACGAGATAAATTTTAGCCCCCCCCCTCAATACATTCCCATCATGTAAAACGCAGGTTGTAATTTTATTCTATATTAGTAAATGACATTAAAGGCGTTTTATATATTCTCTCTGTACTTTATCATTTATTATCAGAAATTATTGAAATATCCTTACTTGTTGGCAGTTTTGGTTCAGGTTTTTATTAACCTTTTTATTTATTATCAAACGCTCAAGCGTTGTAATATCCTTACGCCAATAGATCATCTCTATCAGCTTCTGCTTCAGTGCTTGGAAGAAGGTTCGGTTCCGCAAGACATGCGTTACACCAACATCAGAACGCTTTACCATAATAAAAGTGATTGTTATGATTGTAATAATTACCATGGCATCACTCTGCTCAGCTTTGTTGAAAAGGTCTTCACTCGTGTTGTATTGAAAAGACTCCAGTCACTCGCGAAGAGAGTTTTACCAGAGGCGCAATGCTGTTTTAAAGCAGAAAAGTCAACTGTTGACATGGTATTCTCATTACAACAACTACAGGAGCAGACAAAACCACTGGATCTCGCTTTTATTGATCTCACAAAGGCATTTGACCTGGTTAGCAGAAACGACCTCATTATGTTACTACAAAAAAACAGGATGAAGACTTGAAGGGGTTCGTCAAATTCAATGGATAACTTTCAGAATCTTTTCCCATCTTCAGTGTTGTTAAACAGGGCTGTATTCTTGCCTCAACTATTTTTGGCATATTTTTCTCACTTCTGCTACTATACACTTTTCATGAAGTTGGTGTCTATATTCGCACAAGAGGAGATGGAAGTCTTTTACACCTGGCCCGTCTATGTGCCCTCATCATGGAAATGCTGTTTGCAGATGATGCAGCATTAGCGGCCCACTCTGAGGACCCCCCCCAACAACAACTCCTTGACCGCCTCACCCGTGCTTACAATGAGCTTGGTCTGACAATAAGCCTCAAGAAAACAAATGTCATGGTTAAAGATGTTAGCAACGCCCCCTGCATATCCATTGGAGATCAGACACTAGAGGTGGTGAACGACTTCACCTATCTAGGCTCCATTATTTTCAACAACCTCTCACTGGATGCCGAGATAAACACCTGCATTGGAAAAGCAGCAACAGCTATGACCAGCCTGACAAACAGAGCGTGGAATACCAACATGCAACAACTAAAAACACAAAGATGAAGATGTATCAAGCCTGTGTCCTCAGCATCTTAATCTACTGCAGTGAGACATGGACCCTCTACACACGTCAAGAGCGCAGAATAAATGACTTCCATCTGCACAATCTAAGAAATATCTTAGGCATTACATGGCACGACCGCGTTCCGAACAAAGACGTTCTTGCCAAAGCAAATATTCCAAGAATGTTTGCCCTCCTCTCACACAGACGTCTGCACTAGTTAGGGCAGGTCGTCCGCATGCAAGATGGCTGAATCCCGAAAGACATCCTGTATGGCGAGCTCTTAGCAGGCAGTAGACCAACCGGTAGATCACACCTCAGATGTTATGGTGTGTGCAAAAGGGAATTAAAATCCGGCAACATCAACCCTGTTGACCTTGAATCCTATGCAGCGGACTGTGACTCCTGGAGAGTCAAAGTTAAGAAATGCGTCCGGCTGAGCGAGGAGAGAAGAGATAAACAGTGGGAGGAGAAAAGGGACAGGCGCAAAAGGACAGCATCAGCAGCAGTCACAGCAGTAGTTGCCACCACTCATGACAACCTTCAGGCACAATCCTCTATCGTCTATCTAGACGGAAGGACGCATACAATAGAACAGGTGATTAACTCTGTTGGCGGCCTTGGTGCAGGTTGTAAGCATTCTAGCATTTATTAAGTAGCAGATTTTTTTGCAGGAGTACATTTTACTAATAAATGCTTAGATTTCCTTGCTTTTTTGTCTATTACCTGCAATAATTGTCGTGTTAATCTGCAACTTGTGCTTGATGCCAAAACACTTCATGTATTTTACTTTAGATTGAATTTTTCATAGATGCTAAGTCAGGGAAGGGAATTGTGTGCTGATGAGGGAGTAGATTTATGTGTTTCAATCATTTTGGGTCTAGAGTTAATTTATTGCCAGAAAAATTAAGGAACCGTAGTAGACACGGGTGTGGCATATTTGCATATATTGTTTTTCCCTTTTATGATTTTGACATCATGGATTGTCGTTGTTCAATTAATATTGTTTAATAACAGTGTTTTACCAATTTTATAGATATTTTTTCTATTACAAATGATCGCAATAGATCAAAGTGGGACACTCTATCATGTGCGTTTCATAATTAAAACCATCGTGGAGTACATTATCATATCATTTATAGTAATAAATTCCAGTGAATTTGTAAATACTAGATTTCTATTAAATCTCATATCATTGTAATAAATTCCAGTAAGTTTGTAAATACTAGATTTCTATTTAATCTCATGTTAATTTGAATATTTTGCATCTGATTTTGTTTAAATCTTGACGTAATTCATGAAAAGCATGTGCTTTACTTTGTTTCATGACCGATTTGAAGTATTGGCAGGTAATATCACTCTAAATGAGTACACTACTGGAAGTTACTCTTTATAACAACCTGACTGCACTTGACTATGAGAAAATAAAATCCTACTCAAAATGTCACCTTGTAAAAACTTGAATTTATAAAGTCGTCAGATAGTATAAATAAGTGATTGACTCTCGTTTTTGTTTTGTCTATGCTCAAGTGTTTATTTAATACATACAATATGGTTAAGTAGCAGAATTAATGGCTCAAACATTTAGTCAGTAGAAGATTTATCGCATTGATTATCGCTTTAAGAATACATAATATAAGCTGTACATTTTCAAGATTCATTTTCGCATGTTGATAGCAGGGGGTGTTATTTTTCAATATAAAAAGCCGAATGTTTTGTTTAATAATCTAATCAATGCTTAGGTTTGTCTGTTGCTTTTCACAAACCTCAATAAAAATCCTCTTAACACACTTCTTCCTGCAGACGAGAATTGTTTATAGATGGTGTATATAACCAAGCGAAGGAAGAGCATGTGTTCAAGTATACAGGTGTGTATACATATATATATATATATATATATATATATATATATATATATATATATATATATTTGCATATATATGTGTCAGGTTGTGTAGCGTCAATGTAATTCTCTTCATAGATGTTTGCCTTTGGATGTGCGTAGAGTGTTCTCTCTTCTAGTTTGTAGTATATAGCGCCATTTTTGTAGGTATATACACACGTTAACAGTGTTCACAACCGCGGCAACTAATGTACGCGATATAATTATTTTAACATGATGAATTGAAATATTTGTCATTGTGGCAGGTAAGACAAAAGCAAAATATACCTTATATTTTACTCAGGTTACCCGAGTGAAACACTATAGCACCAAGTTATATTATAATATAGCTTTATTCCATGTCTATGATTTCCCTTAAAGTTGAACACATCATCTCTAGTAAGTTCATCTGCTTTCAGAGATTGCAGCAACAGAATCTCGATCCATGTCCGCTGTTCAATCTTGAGTTTAACTGACAAACTCTTGCTGACTTTCTTAGCAAGTGACTATGTGATGACTCGTTTCATTCTCTTACGTCACCAATTAAGTCATCTTATAGTTTACAGTAAAAAAAACTAATTGTAATAATTCTATTTTTGTTATCTTACATTCCAACATTTGTGTAAATTCTCTTTTGATTATTTTTGTATCATAATAAATTCCCATCGGTAATCAATCGAAATCAAGATTAGAATTTTCTGCTCCTTTCTTTTACCCTTTTTTATTATATTTGTTAATACTTTATGCTACCAGAAATTTTGTAGAGTATTCATCACATTGCGATACATTCAAGATCTACTTGATGTGTTGCTTATTTTCTGATCATTTTGTTCTAGCTGAGAAAGAGCATCGTAGCGGATGCCAAGAAATCACGTGTTATCTTATACATTACGTAGCGGATGCCAAGAAATCACGTGTTATCTTATACATTACGTAGCGGATGCCAAACAATCACGTGTTATAAATTACGAGAAATATTTTTTAACATTCTAATGATCCCTTTTATCGCAATTGTGTAAATATATGTAACTTAGTTTAAAATGTATATTTACAAATAGTTTATGAATTTTCCTCAGTGTAAATTCTTTTACATAAAATTAAACTTTAATTCTCATATAATTTAGCATTTCGCCGTTATTTTCTATCAGAATAAATGCTTTAAAAGAATATGACTTTTGTCAAGTGTTTGTATGGGCTAATATTTAATTATGATTAAAATATATACCAGAATTTTTTGCTTTTGTACTTTTATTTGTTTTTCGCAACGACTTGGTCTTCTATGAATTGTGTCTAATTAATACTTGAGATTTTTATTAGCGTTTTTGCTGTCATAAAAATCTGTATAATATGTAAATATTTCAGAGAAAACATCCTTTCTTTTTTTTTACATAGTGTAGAATATTTTAAAATCTAAAATCAATATTTTTATATTTCAGAGACAATATCATTTTATCAAATTTCTTTATTTTTACATATTGTAGCATATTCTAAAACAAAAAATAATATTTTTATATTTCAGAGACAATTTTACCACATTTCATTATTTCAATATATTGTAGAATATTCTAAAATCTAAAATAAATAATATTTATATATTTCAGAAGCAATTCTTTACTTTTACATATTGTAACATATTTTAAAATATAAAATAAATATTTATATATTTCAGAAACCATGTCGTTTTAACACAATCCTTTACTAAAATATATATTGTAGCATATTCTAGAACCTAAAAGCAATAATATTTATATATTTCAGAGACAATGTCGTTTAAACGTGTAAATTCTTTACTTTTCCATAATGTAACATATTTTAAAATCGTGTTGCATATTCTAGAACCTAAAATAAAAATATTGATATATTTCACAGACATATTATAATAATTATAATAATTTCGAATTATTTCATCCCTCATGAATTATTTCACGTTTGTTTTATGTAAGCTCAAAATTATTATATGAAAAAATGCAAACTTTTAGAATAAAGCTATGCACATAGTTTGCAGAAAAACAGTTTCCAATGATTTGCTTTTCATGTGTATCGATAAAATTAATAAATAATAACAAAAATCGTATCATAATGATAAATAGGTTTTCCCTTGTCTTAGTTCTCATATTGGACTGAAAATTTGATTCTTAAAACAAACATATCAGCATACCTAAAAAAATGTTGATTTTCGTTTTTGTTTTAAATTTTCTGCCTTTGATGATTGTAATGCTGAGTATGGAGCAGCCAAACATTGCTTTTATTTAAAACAGTCGAAAGCGCGCTTTGTTCCTTGTCTGAATCTCTTTTGCATTTGGTTCACTATTTGTTAGGTAGAGTTTCAGGTTCTTCATCGTAAGCCATGTGGCACCTATAATAATTCGTATGATTGATATCTCCCTAAGATTCCTCAGTGTGAATTTTCACATGTTTAAGTAAAGTTGATTTTTTAGAGCAGGAAAATGCACACACCTCACAAGAATATGGCTTTTCACCAGTGTGAGTTCTCATATGTTTCACTAAATTTGATTTGTCAGAAAAAGAATGTCCACACACGTCACAAGCATGTGGCTTTTCCCCAGTGTGAGTTCTCATGTGTTTCTTTAACTTTGATTTTTCTGAAAAAGAATGCCCACACACGTCACAAGAATGTGGCTTTTCTCCAGTGTGGGTTCTCATATGAGTCAGTAACGTGGATTTATCAGAAAAGGAATGCCCACACACTTTACAACAATATGGTCTTTCTCCAGTGTGTATACTCATATGTCTCACTAGATTTGATTTTGCTGAACAGCAATACCCACACACTTCACAAGAATGTGGCTTTTCCCCAGTGTGAGTTCTCATATGTCTCACTAACTTCGATTTTTGTGAAAAACAATATCCACACACTTCACAAACATGTGGCTTTTCCCCAGTATGAATTCTCATATGTGCCACTAACGATGAATTTTGAGAACAAGAATATCCACAAATATCACAAAAATGTGGCTTTTCCCCAGTGTGAGTTCGGATATGCCTCACTAAGTCTGATTTTTGAGAAAAGGAATATCCACAAACTTCACAAGAATGTTGCTTACTCATTTTATTAATTTTATTTTGTACTTTTACTTCTCAAAATCAGGTTTGCATATATTTCTCACTAAACTTGAGTTTGAATATCCACGTACTATAAAAGAATGTGACCTTTTCCAGTGTGAATTCTCATGTTTCATTAAAACTGAATATTCAGAACAAGTTTCATATGTATCACTCTCTGTTTGGTCTCTCAGTTTTACTGAATTCCAGAACAAGAATTTATCTAGTCTGGTGGACTATACAGTTTCATGCTATTGAGGTAACGTCACTTGGATAAGGTGCACCATTCCTTGCAAAAGTTAATGTTAGTTGGACATAGTAAAGTGATTTTTGATATTTTATCAGGGATTATTTTAGGGGAAATTATCATCACAAACAGAGAGACTTTAAACATGCGAGGATAGTGGGCATTTAAGTTTCTCACAGTGTGAGTTTCATGTGTCACTAATCTGATTTTTTTAGAAAAGGAATACCAGCATGCTTCACGGGAATATTGCTTTACTCCAGTGTGATTTCTCATATGTGTCAATAAGGATTATTTAGATCAAGAATATCCAATTGTAAAAGAACATTCTTTTAAATATATTTACTTATCATTTATTTAAGCTGAAAATAGAGCACAATACTAGATGTCAAATATTTACGAGATATTTAAAATAGTTTATGTTCCAACAAAGAAATATTTTTATAAACTGTCAACGTTTCTTAAAGTGCAAGACCAGGAATACCAGCATGCTTCACGGGAATGTGGCTTTACTCTTTTTTTAATATTTTACTTAAGTAAGTTTTAAGATACCAAGGGGCTCCCTCCTGGAGCTAACACTTGATTCTGTTATGATTTAAATTTATATCCGAGGGCTCTTTTAATAATAGATGCTGTCCCCTTTATGGCTGCTTGATCTTCCAGGGATTGCTTCTAAGTATTTCTGATGGTTCTTTTTTATTAAACCAGTTGCTCCTATCACGACCGGTATAATGTTTATTTCTTTCAGAGCCCATGTTGTTTTTAGAGCATTTTTTAAGTCCTGATACTTTGTTTACTCCAGTGTGATTTCTCATATGTGTCAATAAGGATTATTTTAAACACAAGAATTCTCACACACTTAAAATTTTCCTCTTCCCAATTAACCGTTGTAGTATATCTTTCGTTTTGGTCTCTTGGTCTTACTGGCTTCCAGGACAAGAATTCATCTAATTTGGTGGAGTATCTAGCTTAAGGTAACAGCACTAAGATTATGTAAGGTAGCCATAGTGAGAAGATCTTATTTGGGCAGCGAATACTATGTGATTTTGGATATTTGGTCAGGGTTTACTTCTTTGGAAATAAGTATCCTCATGTGATTTTGAATATTTGATCACACGAGGGCAGTGTCTAGTAGGCATCCAAGTTCTCAAATGTCTCAGTAAACTGTATTTTGATACCCCACACACATGTCCCCGTTGATCCATTGAATCCAATTGTCTGAATCACTTTGGCATTTAGTTCAGCAGGAATATTAGTTAGGTAGGACTTTGGTGATTCTTCCTAAGCCCTGTGGCACCTATAATAACTGGTATGATTTACATTTTACAGATGGTTCAGTGGATGTACTTCTGTGTGTGTTCTCAAATGTCCGAGTAAATCTTCCTATGGATGCTGCTGTAGTCTCTCAAATGAAGAAACAATTTTTATAGGTTAAAATTTAAAAAAATTATACTCCATTGAAATTCAATAATAGGGTTCGATCAGGAACATCTGCAAAAAAATTGTAGAAATTCAATATTTTTAGTATTCGTATTCAATTCTGTTTGTGTATTGTTTTCAGTATGAATCAGTATTGATAATGAAAATAGATTGAACTCGCAATTTAATTTTCAATCCATATGAAATACATTTAAAGAATTAAGCAAATATTTTCTAACTTGACACAGAGCCAATCGATCCAGGTGTTGCTTAAGATATAATCTAGTTGACATTACATCTAGCATTGTTTTTATTTCATCATTACGAGAAGAAATACATTAATATTTATCTATACAATATTGCAATGTACATATATATATATATATATGTGTTTGTGCGTGTATAAATGCACATCTTAATGTAACAATGATAGTAAATTAAAATAAGTCAATCAAAAGAATTCATACACGTTTTTGCTTCCAACAAACATATACATAGAAATGATATGCGAAATACATAGAAGTGATATATGGCATACGTAGAAGTGATATATGAAATATATAGAAGTGATATATGAAAATGCAAAATAATAAAAATATAGAAACATTTTCTTAATATATGCATGCTTAGTTGCCAAATTCTATGCATTATAATTTTTATTAACTTATACTTTTTCGATTATATATTTGTCAAGTTAGCAATCATATTTGTCCATCTAAATTTTGTCTGAATACTATTAGTTTATCTTTGGCTAGTTTGCTGTAAGATATCTGTTCATAAATGAATATGATATTTTTAGAAACTGCAGCCGTTTAACTTATCAGTGTGTTAATGTTTTACCTGTTTTTAAATATCGGTATCAAAAATTTTAATTTATAAATTATACAATGCATTAGCAAATAATTTCAGAACATTACAAAACTTCTTTAAAAAGTGTATAATGTTTTATCTGTCTTTAAATATACTTACGAAAAAAATTAAGTTTACTACTTATAAAATACATTTGCAAATAATTGGGAAAAATTACAAAAAAACACTTAAAACAGTGTTTTCTTAACACTGCTAGAAAATTAATTTTTACTGAATGTATCCTAGACGCCTAGGAAGTTCATATTAGCAGATGTATTGTGTATCGGGTGAAACTACTATAACTATTGTTATCTTAGAAAAAATTAAAATAAAGTCGGAAATCTAATAGATCCTGCTACTACGTACAAGCTCCACAGTGCCTCTTCAATGTTGCACCACTATGTCTATTTTACAAGTAATTTAATAGAATATGTTCTGATGAACTTAAGTAATTGTACCCCCTCGACGTATATGCTTCCTTATAACCTGAACAGCAGAACAGCACACTCTTTCCGTGCTGATATGTCGATATGCTGGTTTCCTGAATGTACTTAATTTTCTTTTTTTACACAATGGTCACCACTTATCAAGGCCCGGAAGCCACTCAGGGATAAGTGTTATTGCAAGTACATTATGTTAGTGTGAAAATTTGATAAAGTGTTTACTTAAGGGGGCGGTTCGTTAGGAATTTGTTAACGTTGGACTTGAAGACACCCAAGTTGTAGTCAGGTGGGAAGCAGGAAGACGGAACAGAGTTCCACAGGCGTGCAGTTCTAAGAAAGAAGCTTTGTTCATGGAATCCATGTTTTGATTTAGGCACAGATATAGAGTGGGGGAAATGTTTCACAGTGGATTCAGCAAGACGGGTGTTTTTTCGTGAAAGATTGGCGAGGGGGAGACCAGAGATTGGAGTTCAGACGAGCACCCGCCATGGAAATAACGATAAAACAAAGATAGGCTCGCAACGTTTCTTCTGTGGGAGAGAGATTGCAGGGTAGAGAAAAGGGCATCCCCTACTAAGCCACGAAGTCTATTTTGTACTCTGTCAAGGCAGGATAGGCTGTTTTTAGCAGCTCCTGCCCAGATATAGCAGCAGTATTTTTAGTGTAATCTCAATAGACATTTCGCTACTCCCTGTTAGTAATAGTCCCAAATAGCAGTCCATTGTAGTAAAGTTGTAATACGCTTTTTTTCGGGATGAAAAAGAATAGAAAACATCTTTAATGTTTTATCTTTTCTGTTCACACAAAATTATATGAATGTAAAAATATTTGAATTACAGTTAACTAATTAGCGTGTTCTTAAAACATTAGTAAGACTAAATATCTAAATTACTTTAAACAGATAATAAATATTTCACAGTAGCATTATACAATATCTCGGTACTTTTGGTCCCAAATATCAGCCCTTCATTTGGAGTATCATTGTGACTTTTTTGGAAAAAAAAAGTAAACAAGTAAAGTATGCATGGTTCCCCCGTGAGTGCACAGTGTACGAGGCATAAAAATGACTAAGTTCAGCCCCCCCCCCTAGTTAGCCCCAAAAGTCCCCAGCGGACGTCAAATTTTGGTGAAAATGAACAAACGGTGCAGTTTTAGGCCTCTACATATGTAAATTTGAGTTCGGCACAATGCAAAAAAAAAAAAAAATGAAATGACTAAATCTATCATTTTTCCCAATCATTTAGCCATAAAAGTCCCCAAGTTCAACACCATGCAAAACTGCTAGACATATGAAAAATATTTTGAACAAATATGGTAAAATACTCCCAAAAATGAAGTGCTTTTATTAGTCCAAAAAGAGCCCCTAGGGCACATCCAATAGTCATTACGAAGTACAGACAAACCAAATTAGATAGAAATCAGTCACTTACATCTTATCAGAGAGTTTTATAAAAATCCAAGGCATCACTTTTTTTTAATAAGCACAAAAGTGTCAATTTTAGCCATTTTTACCTCAACCCCTCCCCCCAGATGGAGGCAACTGGAGTTTTCCCGGAAAATCCGTACTGTTTCTGTTTTACTCACATAATTTCTAATGCTTGCGCAAAATTTCAAAAAATTCCAAGGCGTAGTTTTTTTTAAGAAATGTGCGAACAGACAAATGGGCAAGGGTGAATTTACAGGTCCACCTTGCTATTAGGGGGGGGAACAAAAATATCCGTTCGCACTTAATTCATCTGAATGTAAAAATTATTTGTAACTAACGGCGTCTAACTTATTTTAAATATTTAAATATTAGCAAGACAAAATATGTAGGCGTTCAGCATGAATGAAAACACCATCATAATATTCTTTAAATAATACTACTAACTAAAAAAAATAACTTTGATATATTGCCTGGGCTAATTATTTCATTACAAACACACTAATCAATTAACTCACATTTTATAATTTTTCTATAATTCTTGGATATGGTACTAATTTCGATGGAAAAGTGGTTTTGATCAGGATTCCTAACCAAAGTCGACCATTTTGGATCTTGGGAAAGGTTACGCAGTTGTATCCAGGAGAGGATGGCTTGGTGAGATCTGCGCAGGTAAAGCGTGAGGATGGGTCCCTGCAGGTGAACTTGTTGACAAGCCTTTACCCACTGGAGTAAGGACCGAGACCAGTAAGAGCACACCTCCCTTGATACGGCATCTGAGGTTCAACCTGCAGGGGGAGAACATGTTGGGAATTACCCAGTGTGCAGTTTACCCGACGATGGGAGTCCCATGGTATGCTGTGACAGATGTGATGACTGTTTTCATTTTTCATGCATAGGCCTAAGTCCATTTCCATCAGGGGAAGAAAATTTGTATCGCCCCTTCTGCCTTCAAGAGAGCACTTCCACAGAGGAGGATTTGCCTTCCTCCCAGCCTGATTGGCACGGTTTAGAACCATCTCTGGTGGACGAGGAGCAAGATTGCATTTGTCCGGGATGTGGGAATACGAATGATGGAGTGGTAATGATTGGCTGCGATGGTTATGGTTAGTGCTTCCATCATCCCCCTCCTGAAGAGGACAGCTGGCATTGTTATAATTGCCAAAAACAAGATTGAAAAAAAAATATTCTTGTTCGTTTGATTTTTTTTTCTGAAGATGGGAGAGTAGAGGAAATAATTCTTTACCTCTGACAACAGAAAGTTGCTTGTTTCCTTTCTTTTATGAGGGTTTTTTCACGTGCACCTGATTTTTCCTTATGTGGGCCAAGGCATTTTACTATTTAAGGCTGTTTTTTTTGTGAGTACTGATCCACTAGGTGTATCAGAATTTTTGTAGGAATTTTGACACCCCTAACACGAACTGCGAATAAAATATAAAAAAAACTCGTAATTTCTCTGTTAAAAGTGGTTTGTTTATTTTCTTTAATGATTATACTTCCAAAATAAACTATTAAAGTTGCTTTAAAAGTAATAGAAATATTTTTTTTTTTTAAATTAATGAATTTTCCGAACTCAATATTTTTCAATTTTTAAACTTTAAAAATCTATCAAAATTTTTCTATTGATTCTATTTTACGATATTTGCAGGGTCTATGTGAAATTTTATGTTCTTTCTAATAAACCGAATATAATATTTTAGACAAACGTTTTTTTTTATTCACAACCCCCCATTTTCAAGTGTCTATTAAAAAGTAAATTAATTTACTCACCGAAAAGTAAATAATTAATTTACTCATACATTGAAGAGAAAAGGTCAATAAATATATATTCAAATTTAAAACAAAAAAAAGTAGTGTTTTTTTTAGAATTTTACCTGTAAAGTTTGAAGTTTAAAACCCTTTTTTTAAACAACGTTATTTGTTTTTTCTTTTCTTTTTAATGGAACCTTGGTCCTTGCTCCTTTAATTGAAAAAAAAAATTAGGGATTGAATTACATTTTTCGAGGAGTTATAAGCTTGGAAAGACAGGGGGATCGAATAATTTACGCCTCCCATTTTGAAATGTCTATTAAAAAAGTAAATAATTAATTTATGTACTAAAGTCTTATATATCACAAACTGAAGAGAAAAGGTCAATAAATAATATATTCAAATTTAAAACAAAAAAAGTACTGTTTTTTAGAAATTTACCTGTAAAGTCCGAAGTTTAAAACCTTTATTTTAATGAAACCTTGGTCCTTGCTCCTTTAATTGAAAAAAAAATTAGGGCTTGACTTACATTTTTCGAGGAGTTATAAGCTTGGAAAGATGGGGTGGAATTATTCACTATTTTCACGAGATTTCTGACACACCTACTGATCCACTAACACAAATTTATCAACTAAAGGACTTTGTGGTCGCAACAGACCAATCTATTGCAACGTCTACAATCTTTCAGGGACTGTATCCTGGGAATTTGCCATAAATACATATTTGCTAAAAGTGGCCTAATAACATTTCTAAAATCCAAAATATTGGATTAAACATAAAAATCAAGATTAAATCTCAAGCGACTTCGTAGAATGTAAACAGGAAAATTATTTTTGAAAATCTTTCAGCAATTAAATTCGAAAATGCATGTTTTTTTACGCTCAATAAAACGAACTTTGAATAAATTTATTGTGTTTTCTATAGGAAACATTATTATTTTCTCAGAAGTCACAAAACTTTTAGTTAAATAAGCATATTTTGGACAAAAACTAAATATCAGATGGAAAATATATAATCATATGTCAGCGCTTATATTTTCTAGAAGATGTTTTGGTATTAATGCAGAATGATCCGCGTTATTTTTTTAAATCGTATCTCCACGTTTAATTAAAGTTTTATATGTTTTTTTTTATTCAATTGTAAGGTTAAAGTACAGAATATGCACAAAACACTCTCCCCTCCCCATGTTAAGAATGGCTTTTTAAATAATAACGTTATTATTTCATCACGGATCACTCTCTGCATGAGTACCGATTTTTTAACCGGAGACTTTTTTAATCACGTCTGTTATGAAGTATGAAGGAATGGATGTTTTTTTTATTTATTTTTTTTTTATTGTATTGAAATAAAAAAATAAACATAATTAAATTTTTAAGATTATTTTTAAAAAGTTATCGAATGGAAATGTTTTTAAGTGTAAACATTAAAGGAAAAAAAAACTTACCTTTCATTCCACGATTTCAATACGAAAAAAAAATAGGATGAATTCGTTTTTTCTTTTGTGTTTTGTTTGTTAGGATTTCTTTTATAAATTTATACAACTTTTGTTGTGTGTTTCCAATTCATTAAGAAATAAAATATATGAAAATATAAACGAATTAAAATTCAAAGTGTAACGATTTAAACGTGAAATTATTTAAAGAGAAAATCAACTAAAAAGAAAAAACAAACAATTTAGGTCAACGTAATACGGTGTAAAAATTATTTCGTTCCTCGTGTAAAAATGTTCGTTCAATCTGAATAATTCAATTAATCCTCATTTAAAAAAAAAAAAAAAAAAAAAAAAAAAAACTAACAAACTGGATATTTCACATAAACAACTCAAATAAGAGAAGAAAATGCTCCAAAGTACAAATTACGAATTTAGATCATGCGTTAGTTATGCGTGCAAATTCGTTTTAATATCATGTGTGTTAATGCTTAATAAATAAATATTAAGACAAATTAACCAAAGGCATGTTTTGTAAGATTAAACATTTTACATAAAATACATTCTTTTCAGTCAGTAATAGATCACAGTGTATATTTTCTGTCCTCGTTCAGTGTAGGAGAAATCGTTAATGACTGAAAAAAAAATGTTCCTATCCAGAGTGCCTCCTCTTTTGGGGGAGCTGGATTTTCTCCTCATTAAAAGCGACGTTATGTCTAACTTTTGCGGAGGCAATAAATAAGAACAACAGATATATTTTTGTTGTTGTTGTTGTTGTTGTTGTTGTTAATAGTTATATTATTAAAACCAACCTTGTGTCTAACTCTGCCCTTGTGGGGAGGCAAGTATATAGGAATAATATATAAATTCTTGTTATATTATTGAAAAACGCACAAGGACAAAATAAACACAAGCCAAGCTTAGCCGAACAACAAATACATAATTCATTAATGCAAATAAATAAATAAATAAATAAATAAAAACAAACAACAACAAAAAAAAAAACAGAAAAGTTATAGTTACCTGACGGACTCCTGTAATTTACCAGAACCGGATACAAGCAAATCAGTTCATTCATTTTTTAGTATTCTTAAGTATTCTATTATGAATCGATTATTGAAAACAAATATACGAAAAAGTATTTTTATGCGCACTTAACATTCTTTTCGGTCCGCTAGGTGGCGTGGGGGTACGTAAATAATCCTTGTGTCAATAACAGATATACGGCAAATACAGTCTTAAGTATTAAGACAAATTTTCCTATCATGTTTGTTAAAGCCTAGTCAATAAATAAATAAATATCAATACAAATTAAAGAAAGACAAGTTTTGTGAGATTAAACATTTCACATAAATTCAGTGTTTTTATTTACAATTACATTCTTTTTGTCCTCGGCGTGGGGAGCGAGCACGTAAAAATCCTTTGGTCAACAAGATCATAGTGTAGTATCTGTTCTGGTATTACACTTCAAATTTTCTGTTCTCGTCCATGGGAGAAGAAATCCTTCATGACTGAAAAAATTATAATTTTTGTTCCTATCCAGAGTGACCCTTTTGGGTGAGTGGGATTTTCTCTACGTTAAAACCGGTTTTGTGTCTAACTCTTGGGGAGGCAAGTAAATAAGAACAACATATATAATCTTTCTTGTCGTTGTTAATAGTTAATATTAATAGTTATATTTTGTTAATAGTTAATATTAATAGTTATATTTTGTTAATAGTTAATATTAATAGTTATATTTTGTTAATAATTAATATTAATAGTTATATTTTGTTAATAGTTATATTATTGACAAACATTAAACAAAAAAAAAAATGAGCCAAGCTTACCCGAACAGTTTAGGTTTGTTTTAGAGTTAAAAAAAAAAAAAAAGTGGTCAAAAAAACAAATGTATAACAAATACATCAAAGACAAAAAAAGTTACTCTTCTACCTAACTGGGAATTGTTTTGACTGTTTCATTAATTTTAAAAGATTTATTCGGCTCCATGATATATAGCGTCAAAGGTTACGTAAAAAGGAGAAAAATAGCCGCGATTTGAATCCGAAATATTCAAAGTTTGGAAAAATTGTTAAATATACACATAATCCTCATTGAAGCGATTTATTGAAATAAAACATTTTTTTTAAATCAAACAGATTTAAATTACACATTAGTCGTTTTTTGTACAACAGACAATTTCTTAAGTTTTTTTTTAAAGTAAAGGTTTTTATTTGAACATTTACAATAAACATATGTTTATAAAAATATATGTATATAAAAGTACAATTATTGAAATAAAAAACAAATAAAATTATTGAAATCAAAATAATAAATGAAATTAGTGAAATCAAAATAACAAAATTCCACACATCATTTAAAAAAAAAAATCCCAAAACATGATAAAATGAAGGAACTGATTAATATTGTCACCGCTTCCGGTAGCGTTCCGCAAAAAATTAAGAAGTACGTTAGCTGACTATAAGCAAACTAACAACAAAGGCAATCAGAAGCTGATGCTTGTAATATGGTGTTTTAATTAATTAATTAATTAATTAATTAATTTAATTTAATTTTCTTGTGTAAGTCTATAAATGACCCACAAGTAGTCTTTTTTACTATAAAAATGTGAAAAAAAATCTTTATAATGTACGTACTTGTCACTGCATGAAAATGTCATATTCCAAAAATCACGTAAATCGATCAAATATTTTTATTTATTTAAGAAAATCAAATATTATCAAACGTTTTATCGAAGATTTGCTACACGCCATCTTGTTTGAGAGATAACAGCACTAACGACTCCTGGCGGAAATAAGGTGGAAGTATGGGTCAACAACGGCAGACCATAGACTATTTTTACTTTTTTATTTTTAATAAATTAACTTATTTAATAAATAAATAAATTAACTTCTTTTAATAAAGAGACTGTGGAAAACACTAGTTTTTTCATTTGTTCGTTTGAAAACAGACTTTAATTCAAAAAATGTTTCATTATGTTAATTTATTTTTTTTTTGTATTATAAAAAGGTGTTTTCGACATTTAAAAAAAAACTTAAACTAGTCGATGGTTCAATGCTCGCTTAATAAAGTCTATTAAAATAAAAACAACGTTTTAGACAACTCGTTATGTTAATTTCTCATTTTGTATTTGTTTTAATTCCAAAAATGTTTCTTTATGGTTATTTATTATTTTTCATTTGTATTATAAAAAAAAGTGTTTCCGGCATTTAGGAAAAAAAAAACTAAAAATAGTCGATGGTTTGCCGGTGTTGACCCATAATTCTACTTCCGCCAGTGGTCGTTAGTGCCGTTATTTCTCAAACAAGATGGTGTTTGGCAAATCTTCGATAAAACGTCTGATAATATTTGATTTTCTTACATAAAAAACTACTTGATCGATTTACGTGATTTTTGGAATATGACATTTTCATGCAGTGACAAGTACTTATATTAAAAAAAAAAATTTCAGATTTTTATAGCAAAAAGATTACTTGTGGACCATTTATAGAGTTGCACCAAATCAAAATAACACTTCAAACATCATAAACAAAAAAACTATCCAATGAATAATAAAACAGAGGATCGGTTTTGCCTTATCACCGCCACCGGTAGCACTCTGCAGAAAGTTAGGAAGTACGTTAGCTGACTATAAACATCATAACCACGGACGATTCTATTTATAAACGATGCTGCTAAGAACTGACGAATCAAATAAATTCACGTTCTACTACCAACCAATCAGAAACCAGAATTGCTTCATAAATATTAAACCTTTTCTGGAGCAATTTCACATATTCTTTTTCGTCTCGACACGGTAAGAATATTTTTTTTCTGTGGAACTGTCTACCACAAACAAGTCACCTCCCAGGACTTGTGTGTAACAGCGAACCATCTGGAACTGTTCTGAAACTCAAAATGGCTTACGCCCATATATGAAATATTGTTGTCATATTTGGGCTGCTGCGTCTGCTACTAGTCACTCGCTCCTAGACAAGGTTCAAAAGAGAAACGCCAACGTAATAGGTCCTGAAATGTCATCTAAGCTTTAGCCTCTGTCCCATCGACGAAATGTTGTAGCCCTCTCCCTGTTCTATAAGTATTTTTATGTTTCGCAGAGTTTTGCGACGAAGATTGATTTTTATTTACCATTTTTTTCCTGTGTGCGTTTTTAAGACAATTCATATTTATTTGGTTTTAGTTTTTGGGAATAAAACTTTACATTTAACTTCCATCTTGATAATATTTTTTTTTAATATAGTTTCGGTAATGGTGTTATAAAATTGACAAAGTTCTTTCAGTTTTGTTTATTCTTGCAGTTCCCTGATATTTTCCATTTTTTTTATATCAGCATCAATTGTTATTACTTGTTCAATTGTAAAAATTCAATTGGGCTTTCTTATGAGATCAATTTTTTACACACATTTATTATATTGTATTTATGTTTATATTATATTGAATTTGTCACATTTTCGTTATGTTTATCATATATTTTTTATGCCTTGCTTGTTTTAATATTTGTTAGTATTTGAAAAAATGATTTTTACATGGATACTATCACATATTTTTTGTGTAAATGAATTTATTTGTCATATTTTAACTATCCTTTCCATTTGTAAGAATGAGAATTCCATTTAACTTGCAAATATAGTATTTACCATTCTTGACTACACATATTTTGATAAGTGAACTTTTTTCTTTTACATTTGTTTTTGGCATGATGTCCTTCTTGCAGAGTTTGAATCTAAAATATGAAATTGTTCATATCATTTTTTAGTGTTCATTAGATTTGTGCAAATTATATTTGTTTTCAGCAATATGGTGGTTACTTTATTTTTATCGAATCTGTTGCAAAATATTTTAATATTTGCGATAAAATCAAAAGGTGATGGTAGGTTTAGCTTTATATCTTAAATACATTATTTTTTTGTTTTTCCAAACTCTTTAGTAGTTGAAATTAATCTTCTTTCACTTAACGTTTGTTTTTAGCCTCAAATACATTTAATCTAATAATAATGCAACTGTTCATATCAATGTTTATTACTTTTTTTCCATTAAAATTTGTGTTATTTACAAATTTTCTATTGGAAATATACTACAAGTAAGAATATACAAAAAAAGTATCCACATAATGATGACGGAAAAAGAAACAAACCAGAAAATGAAGGATTTACGTTTATGAGATATATTTGCCATGAAGTTTTTGAAATTCTTTTTCATGATTCCAATTTATTTTCAGGTTTTATGGCTCCGGTTTCTATGTATGTAGTTGTAGGAATCGGATAATCATGATAGAATATGAATGACTTATTTCCGACACTAACAGAATAATAAAGATCGTTTTAAGATTCTATTAATGTCATGCATCCATTTTAAGTTTTATGGCTCCGGTTTCTATGTACGTAGCTGTAGGAATCGGATAATCATGATAGAATATGAATGACTTATTTTTAGGATTTCGTTATCCCAGCATCATAAAGGACTTCTACTGACGTTGCTTCTTTATCTTTCTTGTCCCACATCCCTTTGCCAGTTTTTATGGCTCCGTATGCTTGATACGTAGCTGAATGAATTATGTCTGTTTTCTAGATACGGAATTGAATCGTCCAGTGGAGATAGTTGCATGCTCCATTGTGTCGGGTCATCTAATATTCATCCCTAGCAGAACTTTACAATTAGATATCAGGTGGTTCACACTCTCTACTTGTTGTTATTACTTACACAACTCATTTTCTTTAATTGTCACAAATATTTGGCCGGTTTCATGATGATATATTTCTACTGTCTCTTGTTTCAAGGTTTGTGATTACTGTGCATCATGCGTTATTCTCCGGTTGTATAGTTCTGCAGTGTCATTTTCATGTTTTACTAAACATGATTTTTTCAGAACAATATTGTGAGTTCTCATAGAATTTTTTGAATAATTTATTAAGCCCAGCATCAATAAGGACACTAACTTCTTTGTATTTCTTGTCCCACATCCCTATGCCACGTTTAATGGCTCCGTTTTTACAATAATTTCAATTTTTAATTTAATAATTTAATTTAATAAATTTATATTGAATACTTATTTATTAAATTATTTTACAATATTATTTTATACTATTAAATATAAAATACTTATTTATTAAATTATTTTACAATATTATTTTTATACTATTAAATATAAAATACTTATTTATTAAATTATTTTACAATATTATTTTATACTATTAAATATAAAATACTTATTTATTAAATTATTTTACAATATTATTTTTATACTATTAAATATTAAATACTTTTTTATTAGATTATTTTAAAATAATATTTTTATACTATGAAATACTAGTACATTTGTTTCCTTAAAGGGCAAGAGGGCCTATTTTGTCTAGATTAAAGTTTTATTAATTTGTGATGGCCGATAAATACGTAACTGTATGAATTGAATAGTCATGGTGGATTTAATATAACATTTCCGTTCTTTCTGGTGTTTTGTTCCCAAGATTTGTTGCTACATTCGATACTCAGTTTTTTGCAGATTTTGAGATATTTAACGCTTCATAGTCTCATGTCGTATAATAGTTCTCCCCCAACAGAAACTTACAGTTAGATATTACTTAGACAAACATTTTCTTAAATTAGTCATCAAGCCTTGATCTTGGGCAGCAATTGTAATTCTCCCCTTGCTCGTAGTAGAGCGATCCTCTTTTTAGCAAGTCTATGGAGCTTATATAGTCTTGGGTGAATTAATCCACAAAATACTAGGTACGCTGTTTGGTAATCCATTATTTCAGTTTTTGTGTAATTCTAGCGACTCTTTTGATCTATTTTTCGAGCAGATTTGTTTTCTAATTCTTCTCATTTGTAAAACAGTCTTGTGAAAAATGTTCGGTGAGTTTCGTGATGATATGTTTCTACTGTCTCTTGTTTTAAGTGTTTGAGAACTGTTTTAAGATTTGCGTTTTGAGATCTCATCAGATATTATCCTGTTGTATAGTTATGCAGTGTAATATTCATGTGTTACTAAACTTGATTTGTTTTTTTTTTCAGAAATATCGGGGGAACAGGATTACTTGCATATTATACAAAAATATTGTTTTCACTATTCCTTTGTGTGAGTCCTCATATGTCTCACTAACTTTGATTTTTCAGTGCAAGAATATCCACACACCTCACAAACATGTGGCTTTTCTTTTTTATTATTTAACTTAGTGTGAGTTTTCATATGCCTCATTAAATTTGATTTTTTAGAAAAAGAATATTCACACACTTCACAAGTATGTGGCTTTTCCCCAGTGTGAGTTCTAACATGCATCACTAACATTGATTTTTCAGGAAAAGAAAATCCACACACTTCACAAGAATGTGGCTTTTCCCCAGTGTGAGTTTTCATATGTCTCAGTAGACTTGATTTATCAGAACAAGAATATTTACATAGTTCACAAGCATGTGGTTTCTCTCCGGTGTGAGTTCTCATATGTTTCACTAAATATGATTTTTCAGTACAAGAATAGTTACATAGTTCACAAAAATGTGGCTTTTCCCCAGTGTGAGTTCTCATATGTGTCACTAAATTTGATTTTCTAGCAAATGAATATTCACACACTTTACAGGAATGTGGCCTTTCACCAGTGTGAGTTTTCATATGTCTCACTAAATTTGATTTTTCAGAACAAGAATAATTACATAGTTCACAAGAATGTGGCTTTTCCTTAGTGTGAGTTCTCATATGTGTAATTAAATGTGATTTTTGGGAACAGGAATATCCGCATATTATACAAGAATATGGCTTTTCCCCAGTGTGAGTCCTCATATGCTTCACCAAACTTGATTTTTCAGAACAGGAATATGCACACAGTTCACAAGAATGTGACTTTTGTCGACTTTGTACCTGCATATTTTTTCTCTACAAAGATTCTGACGTAAACTTTACTTAATTCCTAGAGAAGCATATCAATCGAATTCTTAATCATATGGAATTTTATCTTCGTTTTACTTAGAGAAACTACATAATACAGGAGTGTTGAGTATTTAAAATATTGAACACCTATTTCCCTAACATAAAAATATGATCTTCCAGACGTGTGTCATAACTATTGTACAAATATTTGACAAAATTATCCAGTACGATAAATCTTCCTACAGATATCTAAATAAATTTATCTGACTGTTGACTTAAAAATAAGGCAAATATTGTCTGTAGAATAATGTTTAATAAAAATAATGGGCCATTCAACCTCAGTAAATGTGTTCAATCAGGAAGATCTGTAAAGAAAAATAAATGAAATTCAATGTTTAGTATCGTCTTTAACAGTACTGTATGTGGATGACCATATATATATATATATATATATATATATATATATATATATATATGTGTGTGTGTATATATATTATATATATATATATATTAGTTTCAATTTAAAATTATTTATGCATTTTATTTTCTGTCAAATTTAAAATGAAAATGCCCCCCGTCATTAATAATAATTTTACTATTTAGAAAGCCAATCTTAACATAAGGAAGGTAGTCTTTGAAAACTAATTTGTACTTTCACTAAACAATTTAATAAACAAAGGGAATGTGGATAACTATATATATATATATATATATATATATATATATATATATATATACATATATATATATATATATATATATATATATATATTTTACTTTCAATTTTAAATTACTTATGCATTTTATTTTCTGTCCAATTTCAAATGAAAATGCCTCCCCTCATTAATAATAATTGTACTATTTAGAAAGCCAGTCTCAACATAAGAAAGGTAGTCTTCTAAAACTAATATGTGCTTTCACTAAACAATTTAATAAAAAAGGATATTTTATAGTTTAGACAAAAAAAAAACAGTAGAAAAAATAAAACCAATATATTACAAATATATATTACAAATAAATGTTACAAATGGCGAAAAGCTCTTTATAACTGAATGTGTTTTATAATTATTTTTGAAGCGTTTATTTACTTTAAAAAAGTTAATTATTTTGCAAAAAATAGTGATGAAATTACGTCAGAACAAAAACAAAATTAGAATTTATTTCGGTGATAAACTACGCTTATTGAAATTATAAAGATTTACAAATATTTTTCGGCCCTCTTGCACTTTAAGGAAACAAATGTACGAGGAAGAAAAATGGGCATAAGTCGTATAACACCGGTTGAAAGAATGGCATTTGATTGGATAGCGAAATAGTGACGTCATTTTATAAAGAAAATGTAATATTGAAATTTACAATGTTAGAAAACAACTTTTGTACGTCACGGGAAATATGGACTCTGTGTATAGTTTTTTGTTTAACGGATGCTACCTGAAAGTGCATGCACAAAAGGTTTTCATTGGTTTATAAAGAAATAAATAAATAAATAAATACAAGCCTGATCAGTAAAACAAAAAGTTCTATGAGATATATATGAAGAAAGTGGAAAAACGTTTTGCGCATTTCAGGGAGCAGCCATTAGAAGAAAACTGTTTACACAGGGTTCATGTGTCCCGTTAAGTACTTTTTTTTAACATCCAAATAAACAATAATTTCAACTGTTAAATTCTATCAATATTTTATAGGAATGACGGGAGATCTTATTAACTTCTTTAATTAAAATAAAATAGGGTGCTAGTGCAGAGAGTGATCCGCGTATTTCCAAGTTTAATTAAAGTTTTATGATATATTTTTTATTCAATTGTAAGGTTGAAGTATAGAATAGGTACAAAAAAACCCTCCCCCCCATGTTGAGAATGGCTTTTTAAATAATAACGTTATTATTTACGTCCGGGTAACTCTCTGCACTAGAACCTAAAATAGTTAACTATAAATAGGCGATCAAATTGCGTTACTTAAATATAACTAACTTTTTAAAATTCTTTTACAGCATTATTTTTATGCTAATAATTATTAAATACTTAGCAATTAAATTCATTTACAATAATTTCAATTGTTAAATTCTATCAATATTTTATCGTAATAACTGGAGAGCTACTTAACTTTTTTAATTTAAAATAAAAGTAAAATAGTTCACCGTGAACAGGTGATCGAATTGTGTTACTTAAACTCTTTAAAAATTATTTTACATTAATTATTTTTATACTATTATTAAATACTTATCAAATTCTTTAACAATAATTTCAATGTTGAATTTGCATCTTAACTTAAACATTTTTTAAAATTATTTTACAATATTATTTTATACTATTAAATATTAAATACTTATTTATTAAATTCTTTAACAATAATTTCAATTTTTAATTTCTACCTTAACTTAAACATTTTTTAATTATTTTACAATATTATTTTTATACTATTAAATATTAAATACTTATTTATCAAATTCTTTTACAATAATTTCAATTTTTAATTTCTATCTTAACTTAAACATTTTTTAATTATTTTACAATATTATTTTTATACTATTAAATATTAAATACTTATTTATTAAATTCTTTTACAATAATTTCAATTTTTAAATTCCATCAATATTTTATAGTAATGACGTCAATATTTCACTATCCAAGCAAATGGCATTTTTTCAACCGGTATAATACGAATTATACCCCATTTTTCGTCCTAGTACATTTGTTTCCTTAAAGTGCAAGAGGGCCTTTTTTGTCTAGATTGAATTTTTTATTAATTTGTGATGGCCGATAAATGGGTATTTATTTGAAATAAAGTTTATAAAAAAGAAAGTGATATCCATTCTAAATTTTAAAATATTGGATTAAACATTAAAAATGAAAATAAATTTTTAGCAACATAATAGATAAGTGTATAGGAAAAAAAAGACTTTTTTTAAATGTCAAAACAATTAAATATCAAAAAGCAGTTTTTGTGCTTAATTGTGTAACAATTAAACCAACTTCGAATTAAATTATTGTGTATATGGTAATTATTATTATTATTTTCTCATATGTTATAAGTTTTACTTAAATAAACGCATTTCGTACAAAATTAAAAATGTTATTTGTCAGATTGAAATATATATTTTAAGAGTTTTACTTTGTTTATTCACGTCGCGTAAGGCGAAATTGATTTTTTTTATTGCAATAAAAATAAACGGTTTTAATGTTTCAGTTTATTTGAAAAGTTATTGGATGTGATTTTTTTTTTTTCGTGTATAAAGAAAGAAAAATATAATAACTTACCTTTCATTTCTGAAATACAAGACGTAAAACAAAACAAAAAAAAACAAAAAAAACCGGGATGGATTCATTTTTCTTTTGTGTTCAAAACAGAAAATTTCTTTTGTTTGTTTTGTTTTGTAAATTGATACAACTTTTGTTTTTTGTGTCCAATTCATTAAGAAACTAAATATATGAAAATATAAAAGAATCAAAATTAAAAGATGAAAAACACGATTCAAACATGAAATTATTTAAAGAAAAAAAAACAACTGCTAGGAACAATGAATTTAGGTCATTGCAAAACGGTGCAATTATTATTTTGTTCCTCGTGTAAAAATATCCGTTCATTAGTTAAAACTATTGAATTGTTTTCCTATCAAGTTTAGATTACATTGTTGGGAATTCTGGGTTTGTATTACTGTACACATAGATTCAAAAAGTTGTCAAAAAACAAATATATAACAAATAAAGTTATCAAAGGCAAGATACGTTACTTTTCTACCAAACTGGATACGTTTTTCGTGTTTTTATTCAATGTAACATGTTTATTCAGCTCGAAAAGCATACAGTGTTTACCGATGTATTGGAAAATTGAAAATGGCACCCGACACTCTCTTTAACATGGTAAGTTTGGGAAAAGGTGTAATAAATTATAAACTAAACAAAATACTATTAAAAAACACCGAATATATATCAACTTATGTCACGGTAACATATAATGAGCGAATTTCTAACAGTATTTTGTCTAGTTTATTATTTAGAACATCTTTTTTTTTACATAAACGTCACCACTTATCAAGGCCTATAAGCCACTCAATGATAAGGGTTAAAGAGTGTAGAGTAGTCAAAAGGACGATATAGTAATCGATAGTAATGGAAGTTCGATAAATTTGGTAACTTAAGTGGAACGGCTCATCAGAAATTTGTTCACGTTGGACTTGAAGACAACCATATTATAGAAATCTGGAAAGCAGGAAAACGGAAGACAATTCCACAGGCGTGCAGTTCTAAGAAAGAAGCTTTGTTCATGGAATCTATGTTTAGGTTAAGGTACAGATAAAGAGTGGGGAAAATTATGGATAATGTTTTAAGCTAGTCTAGTGTTTCTTGTGAAAGTTTGGCGAGGGAAGACCATAGATTGAAGCTCAGTTGAACACTTTCCATGAAAATAACGATAAAGCAGAGACAAACTCTCAACATCTCTTCTGTGAGACAGAGGTTGCAGCGAAGAGAAAAGGACATCTCCCACCAGGCCACGAAGTCTATTTTGAACCCTATCAAGGCAGGACAAGTCTTTTCTAGCAGCTCCTGCCCATATGTGGCAACAGTACTCCATCCTTGGACGTATCTGGCTCTTATATAGATAGAGAATTGCATCAGCAGCGAGATATCTACTGGATCGATTGAAGGATCCCACCATTTTTCCAGCGGCCTTGGCAACAGATTTGATGTACGTATTCCATTTCAGATCAGGAGTAAAGGTCAAGCCCATAAGCCTGTCAAAACTTAAGGCGTCCCCAATACAATAGCCATTCATTTTAATTGATGCCAAATGGAGGTCAGAACGTTGATGATGTAAAGATAGAAGCTTGGTTTTAGATGCATTAAAAGTAACTAGCCACTCCTTTCCCCATTGTACAACGTGATCAAGATTAGAGGAGAGAGAATCGGAGAGAACTTGGTCGTATACTGTCTTAGATGTGCTACCATAGATGGTAGTGTCATCAGTAAAAATGTCTACGAATGATGTAAGGATGTGATTTGGAAGATCATTAATGTAGATCAGGAAAAGAGTTGGGCCCAGGATCGACCCCTGAGGGACTCCAGCATTTATACTGTGAGCTTCTGATTTTCGCCCATCAACTACTACTCTTATGAACCTATCAGAGAGAAATGATTCAATAATTGAGAAGACATTTCCAGCAATACTATAGCTGGAGATCTTGTCAAGTAAACCTTTATGCCATACCCTATCAAAGGCCTTTGATATGTCAAGAGCAATTGCCCTAGAAAGTTTGCCTCTGTCGAGAGATTCGCTAATCCTATGAGATATAACTGAAAGCACATCTGCTGTAGATCTAGCAGAACGGAAACCATATTGTGTGTCACCAAGAAGGTTATTTTTGCTGAGATGGTTTATTACTTCTCTATTTAACACAGATTCCAGCAACTTACTCATGACGCACAGGAGACTTTTTGGCCTGTACTGAGAGGGGGATGAACGATCACCTGAATTCTTAAATACAGGGCATATTGATGAAATTTTCCAGGGTGGTGGGAAGCAATTCTCCTTAAGACAACGTTTAAACAGTTTTGTAAGTATGGGTGCTAGTTCTGGTTGAAGTTTTTTGAGTACTATAATTGGAATATCGTCAGGGCCGGTTGCTTTACTGGAATCAAGGTTTTTGATTAGCTTGGCAACATCACATACAGATATTTGTATAGCACATAGCATGTTTTCTGATACAGGAGGAAATATTGGGGGTTGGCGGCCTTGGTCGCAAAGGGTAGAATTGGCTGCAAAGTTCTTGGCAAAGAGTTTGATTTTGTCTGATGCTGACGAGATTAACTCAGGTCCATTGATGATAGTTGGAATGGAGCACACACTTCTGTTCAAGATTCTGTTTGCAAGTTGCCAAAACTGGTGGGAACCAAGCCGCTGCTCAGCTACTTTGGACTTGACCGACTGAGCAAATTACTCTCTTGCGTTCTTTATTACTTTCTTACAATGGTTGCTGGCAGTCCTGAAAGCGGCTTTAGTTTCTATACATCTATTACGTTGGAAGCAGTGGAAAAAGTTATTTCTGTGCGCAATAGCAGCAGCACATTCTGGAGAAAACCATGGCTGGCTGTTAGGTTTTTGCTGGAACTTTTTCGAGGGTATGAAATGGTCTATACCTACAATTAACCATTCTGTCAGGTCTGATAGTATAGACGACACATCCTTTTTAAACATGGAACGCAGAGGAAGATTCGATATAAATGTACGGAAACTATCCCAATCAGCCACAGTGTATCAATATACTGTACGATAGAGAGGTACGTCTGAGGACTTATTACATTTCATTTTTATCTTAATTGATACAACTGAGTGGTCGGAAGATCCAAGAGGACACAGAACGGAAACTGAATATAGTTCAAGGCAAGTTGTGAGAAAAAGGTCTAGGAGACTTGCATACTGGCCGTCATTGTCGGGCACACGGGTGGGTTCGTGAACAATCTGAGTGAGGTCATAAGCAATGGAGAAATCATGACAGAATCTCCCCTCATCATCGGTCTTGTTTGAGTGGGTCAACCATTCCACATTGTGAACATTGAAGTCTCCACGTACGTAAATGTTAGCTGAAGGATATGCTGATAGAACTTGGTCAATTTTCTCAGATATGCTTTTAAAGATAGTAACTCCGCTGTTATGGGGTCGATAGAGAGTAAATATAAATGCCGTAGTGTGAGCTAGTGCTAATCGGAAGCACATATAGGGTAAGTTAGGATCTTCTCTGGAGATGTCCCCACCACATGGAAAGCCATCTTTTATATAGGCACATATTTCATGCCCATGGCGATCTTGGGGGACAGATTTGGAAGTAAGGTTAGAGTATCTTTTAATTACGAACTCATTTAGGGAAATAGTCTGTCCAGTTCCAGTTTCACTTTAAAAGAAAAGGTCTAGTTTAGTCTCCTGTAATTGGGTTTCAACCTCTGGAAGGTTAGAACGTAGACCCCTGATGTTGGAGAAGGAAACATGGTAGTGGGGGTCTACGTTAGAAGTTTCAGATCCGGGTTTAATCGTGTATTTTTTCTTGAAACTTGTCATGATGGAATTTTGGAGTTTGTGGACTAGGTCGTCAGATTTGCTTAGAGCAGGACAGAGAGGGGAAACAAAGAGAGAAAAGTAACGAAGAATTTTTTTTGTAGCACATGATAAGATAAAGCCGTAACAATTACCCACAAGTATGGCATCGAGAGGCCCCACCAGAGACTACTGCATGGTTCTGAATCCATTCACCAAATGGAAATACAGCAGCCCCAGTACTTTGCACCTGCTGATAGGGCAGCCTCCTTAGTGGTTAATCCAAGGTTCGGGTCCCTGACTATCAGGCGGATAACGTCAGCCCAGATAAAACTTTTACCTCCAGCACCCTTACTAGTGACATGGCTACAAGGATAGACATAGAACAGAAAATTTTCGCCATCTTTGCCGACTGTTCACGCAAAATACTGCCAACCTATAATACAGCTTTTTTCTTCTCCCTTTTATCAGAAAAATCATTCCTTTAAAAAAATGAGGACTATTAAGTATTGTACTTAATAAAAGTCCAACTGGCGTGTTTTTTAAAGGGAACGTATGGTGATATTCACCTCTCACGAGTTAAAAATGAATACAATTTCCTAATCTGTTCATACAATCAACATGGTAGATATAATAAACATTTATGGACGAGAAAACGCTATCATTAAATAAAACAATCAGGAGATAAAAATATAAATTAAGTACTGAAATAGAATGTAGTTATTAATATTAGACATTAAACACAAAAATTAAATACACTTATCTCGAACACGCATTCATCTTCAAAGTGCAAACTGATTTTAAAAGACTTAGTTTTAATATCAGCGTCCCAAAAGACTTTTTTTAAAATTAACCGTTAAAACAAAACGTGATCACTTTCTGAATTTTTGCGAGTGGCGTTTAAGAAATTGCGATATAAGAGAACAGCGAGGGGGGACTTCTGAAATTCAACTAGTGCCGTTATAAGTAAATCAACATAAAAAACAAAAAAGAAAAACAAAGAAAAAAACAGAAATTGAGGGGGGTCTGAAAGAAATATAAAATGGTTCAGTATGCTTTCCTTAAGATCAACATGGTAGATATAATAAACATTTATGACGGGAAAACAATCAGGAGATAAAAATATAAATTAAGTACTGAAATAGAATGTAGTTATTAATATTAGAAATTAAAAAAAATAAAAATTATCTCGAACACGCATTCGTATTCAGAGAGCAAACTAATTTGAAAAGACTTAATTTTAATATCAGCGTCCCAAAAGACATTTTTTTACATTAACCGTTAAAACAAAACGTGATCACATTAAACATAAATATATTTGCAGATTTTCAAGTAGAGATGTTAAACCACTACATCGTGTCGTATTGTATAATAGTCGTCCCCAACAGGGGTTTACAACTGGATCACATATGAGAACTCACACTGGTGAAAAACCCCATTCTTGTGAAGTATGTGGATATTCTTGTTCTCAAAAATCAAATTTGGTGAGACACATGAGAACTCACTCAGCGATAACAACAAATGCAGGTTCTGCCACATAGAAGTAGAGTGTGAGCCACCTTACATCCAGTTGTAAACTTCTGTTGGGGACGACTATTATACAATACGACACAATGTAGTGGTTTTACATCTCCACTTGAAAATATGCAAATATATTTGAATATTCAATGGGAATAAGTTATGACAAAGAACAAATTGAAATAAGTCATACACCATCCACTATGACTATGAAATTCTTACAGCTACATACTAAGGAGACGGGCTATTAAGCCTTACATAGTTATATAAAACAAGAGGGAGAAAGTTGAAATCCTACTTGAAGTAATCGTCCCTAATGATGCTGGCCATAACAGAGATGTGAGATAGAAATTAAAATACCATGCACTTATGTACGACATAAAAAGAAACTGGAATCTTAAGATATCCATTATTCCAGTTATTATATTAGCAACCGGCTCAAAGAAAAAGAATTTCGAAAACTATCTGTCGAATCTACTCGGTGAATCAAGTGTAAGAGAAATACAAACAATTGCACTTTAAGGGACGGTTAGAATCTTTAAAAGGTCTCTCGGTTGGAGTAACTAAACTAATGGAAGAATGTTTGGCATCCGGTAGAATGTCCCATCTCTATTAAAATCAAAGTGATAAGAAAATAAGTATAAGAGAGATAAATGTTACATTCTTGTCAAGTGTGTGGATATTCTTGACTGCAAAATCAAAGTTAATGAGGCATATGGGAACTCACAATGGAGAAGAACCCTCGGATATAGATTCAAATCGCAATGAAATAAAATGTTAGTTTCGGGATGAAGCCCTTTGCTCTCTTAAAACTAATAAATAAAATAAAAAATGAAAAACATAATTTTGCACAATAGGTAAATAGTCTAATTCTCGTGAAAACACAAAGACATTCTTTCAAATATATAAATAGTATTATTCTAAGAATTGTAATTTATTCCTATCCGAACATTAAGCTATGATTTTCCATCGAAACTAAAACAAAATTACCCCCCCAAAAAAAAAACAGAAAATAAAAAAGACAAACGTGTTATTGAATGTATGAATATGTGGCGAAAACATGGCTGAAATGCTTGAGCCGAGAATAATGTCTGTTAAGGTTGGATTGATTTCCAGTATAACTTATCACCTGGATAGACAACCTACCAAATCTTTAATTGAAGCTGCCAGAATCACTACCTAGCAACTGTACTTGTTTTATGAAACTCTTGATTAGTAAGGAAGCCACAGTCGCATGGTTAATAAAAGGTGCTAAAAGCCTCATATTCCCATAATAGACAGAAACTTCAGCCGAGCAAATAGAGACACATATAAATTCTCTCCACTTACAACATTTGCTTAAAGAACGAGCAGGAGCTCTTTTCACACCTACAGCCAACTATTAGCAAGCTCATTAGTGAGGATTACGGAAAGTATCAGTAAATTTTTATCTTGGCTTCGATAGGTTACTAATGAGAATTCACAGGAAGCAACTATAATGTAGATCTCACATATAACTCTTAATTATGAAAATTAGTCTGAAATGCAAGAGCCAAGAAAACGCCCGGAATGTAAAAATTGGACCGATTCTAGAATCGCAAAATGCTAGCATTTTCTATGTACGAATTTCACTCCATAGCAAATAAAGGTTGTTTTAGCAGACTGTTCATTGGTCAGGAAGCCACAAACTAATAAAGTGTGATTCAATGTTCGTAGACACAACAAGTGAGACAATACGCCCTAAAACTGAATCTGCTGTCTGACTGCAAAAGACGGTAGAATATTGTGACTTCCAGGTCTCCAAACTGAAGTAAGATAAATTCAAGGTTGCCCAGCAAACGTGAAAGGAGATTTTGTCTCTGCAATTTCTGAATGCAGGTGAAGTCACTAGAGATGATGTTGCATGTGCAAAATAATCAAATAAACATGAAATGCAATAAAAAATTGACCATTTACGAACTAGAATAATGTCCAGAAAAAAGATCTAAGAATGTTAAGCATGGTTTTGATTGTGTACTTAAATGCATATGATAGTGTGCTCATGTCTGCTTTGGTGTATTGAATTATATAGTGTATCAAATGTTTATCTAATACGATGATAGGTAATAAACAATAGCATCTGTTTATACGCATATTTGACAAAAAGAAAACTATGATATAAAACAACAATAATTGAATAACAAAGACATGACTTGAAAAAATCACAGTTTTTTTAAAGATTAATCCAGTTAAGATGTGAAATCTTCAAATTAACATGAAACATGCTTTTAATTTTCATGACGATATATTAAGTCTAAAATAAATTAACTCTAAAATTAAATTATCTCTAAAATCAAAACGATGGCAACACATGAATCTATTGTCTCACTAGAAAATACATAACACTCTGGCCTTGCATCTACGAACAATTCTAACTGATCCAATTTGAAGACCTCTTCTGATGGAATTTCTTCCTTTATTGGTACATTTGCTCGGCCTGGCCTTCTTAGGTTTGGAAGAGCCAGCTTGCATCTACTAGGAACTCTGGCTTTTCGTTATGGAATCATGGAAGTAGATTCAATTTTCATCATCCTCTGAGCATTAAGAACTCTGAGATCTTATATGATCAGCTCCACCACCTTCCTGCTGTCATGGCAACATCATTTTGATCTTACTTGAGCAGCTTTAGGACAAACTTTGTAAAATACTATGTTATTAAACCACAATGTAACAATAACAATATGTAATGTCAATATACAAAAAGAAATTTACCATGTAGCTATCGTATTTCACTTTCTAAGTAAACAAACTTTTTTCTGTACTCTTTAAACAACAATTTAATAATAATAATAATAATAATAATAATAATAATAATAATTATAATTATAATAATAATAATAATAATAATAATATTAATAATAATAATATATGCTGTAAGAGTTAGTCTTTATATAAAATAAAAACACATTCTATCAAACATTTTCTTAGATTATTAAAATACCTGCTCCTTGTTAGCATAAGTAATTAAAGCATTTACAGATATATTGCACCCATTTCTACATTGAAATATTCTAATTATAATTTGATACAGTATTAAGAAATTGTGATGTGCAATGTCGTTTTGATGTTATCTCGACAAATATCACACGTACATTGAAGATCCTCGTGGACCCATCGATATTTGTATTATGCATCGTCTATAACGATTGGAGTACATATAATCATTTGAATATCATTATGTATTACCATTGTCAGCCTCATTAAATGTGTCCAAATCAAATGTGTAAATCTTTGTTTTCATTCTTTTAATATTACACACTATATATGCATTATACATTAATAAAATAATTAAAACACTATATATACATTATACATTAATAAAATAATTAAAACAGTCTTCTCAACAGCTAATTCTTTGCGCAAGAGAAAGGTGTGCCCCTCCTCATTCATCCAAGGGAGACACAAAAATATGTGTTTACAGCATGCTGGTCAAACGAGAAACAAAGAAAGAGTAAAGGGTTAAGAACGGGATGATGAGAAAAATATTACCCAACTTTTATGCAACAGACTTCATCAGTAAGCAAGAATATCTACATTGCTGAAAGTGTCAACTACACAAAATAGTGCCACACATGAAACTTTGACCGATTTGGCGTGTTGTCTTTAATTATTGAAACGAAAATTGGATGGCTTGTAGTAACATTGAAATAAAAGTTTTGTAAGAAAACGAAGTGTCATCACTACAGTTGTTAAAGAAATGTTTGTAATTAAAGAATAACCATCAATATGTTGGAACTCTACATGACCATCAATTGTAGGGTTTATAGTTCTGCTAGTTGATGTAGACAACATATAATTTGACAATTAGGAGGCTGGCATTAGGGTAGACCATGTAGAATTTTACACTTATCGGGTTAGCATTAGGGTAGTTGGTGGAGCCATGTATAATGCGACAGTCGGAAACATTAAACAGCAAATGTCAGATAAAGAATAGTTTTTTTAAGAAACAAGTTTATTATTAATATTTATTTCAACAATCAAAACCATGCAAATTATTTGCTATAATAATGAAATACTTTAACAAGCAAAACAATGCATAAGTTGCTAATTCCATAATGTAATCATGTTGATAATAATAAGTTGCTAATTCCATAATGTAATCATGTTGATAATAATAAGTTGCTAATTCCATAATGTAATCATGTTGATAATAATAAGTTGCTAATTCCATAATGTAATCATGTTGATAATAATAAGTTGCTAATTCCATAATGTAATCATGTTGATAATAATAAGTTACTAATTCCATAATGTAATCATGTTGATAATAATAAGTTGCTAATTCCATAATGTAATCATGTTGATAATAATAAGTTGCTAATTCCATAATGTAATCCTGTTGAAAATAATAAGTTGCTAATTCCATAATGTAATCCTGTTGATAATAATAAGTTGCTAATTTCATAATGTAATCATGTTGATAATAATAAGTTGTTAATTTCATAATGTAATCATGTTGATAATAATATGCTAATTCGATAATGTAATCATGTTGATAACAATAAGTAGCTAATTCCATAATGTAATCATGTTGATAATAATAAGTTGCTAATTCCATAATGTAATCCTGTTGATAATAATAAGTTGCTAATTTCATAATGTAATCATGTTGATAATAATAAGTTGCTAATTTCATAATGTAATCATGTTGATAATAATAAGTTGCTAATTCCATAATGTAATCATGTTGATAATAATAAGTTGCTAATTCCATAATTTAATCCTGTTGATGATAATAAGTTGCTAATTCCATAATGTAATCATGTTGATGATAATAAGTTGCTAATTCCATAATGTAATCATGTTGATGATAATAAGTTGCTAATTCCATAATGTAATCATATTGATAATAATAAGTTGCTAATTCCATAATGTAATCATGTTGATAATAATAAGTTGCTAATTTCATAATGTAATCATGTTGATAATAATAAGTTGCTAATTTCATAATGTAATCATGTTGATAATAATAAATTGCTAATTCCATAATGTAATCATGTTGATAATAATAAGTTGCTAATTCCATAATGTAATCATGTTGATAATAATAAGTTGCTAATTCCATAATGTAATCATGTTGATAATAATAAGTTGCTAACTCCATAATGTAATCATATTGATAATAAGTTGCTAATTCCATAATGTAATCATGTTGATAATAATAAGTTGCTAATTCCATGATGTAATCATATTGATAATAATAAGTTGCTAATTCCATAATGTAATCATGTTGATAATAATAAGTTGCTAATTCAATAATGTAATCATGTTGATAATAATAAGTTGCTAATTTCATAATGTAATCATGTTGATAATAATAAGTTGCTAATTTCATAATGTAATCATGTTGATAATAATAAGTTGCTCATTCAATAATGTAATCATGTTGATAATAATAAGTTGCTAATTTCATAATGTAATCATGTTGATAATAATAAGTTGCTAATTCCATAATGTAATCATGTTGATAATAATAAGTTGCTAATTTCATAATGTAATCATGTGATAATAATAAGTTGCTAATTCTATAATGTAATCATGTTGATAATAATAAGTTGCTAATTCCATAATGTAATCATGTTGATAATAATAAGTTTCTAATTCCATAATGTAGTCATGTTGATAATAATAAGTTGCTAATTCCATAATGTAATCATGTTGATAATAATAAGTTGCTAATTCCATAATGTAATCATGTTGATAATAATAAGTTGCTAATTCAATAATGTAATCATGTTGATAATAATAAGTTGCTAATTTCATAATGTAATAATGTTGATAATAATAAGTTGCTAGTTCCATAATGTAATCATATTGATAATAATAAGTTGCTAATTCCATAATGTAATCATGTTGATAATAATAAGTTGCTAATTCCATAATGTAATCATGTTGATAATAATAAGTTGCTAATTCCATAATGTAATCATGTTGATAATAATAAGTTGCTAATTCCATAATGTAATCATGTTGATAATAATAAGTTGTTAATTCCATAATGTAATCATGTTGATAATAATAAGTTGTTAATTCCATAATGTAATCATGTTGATAATAATAAGTTGTTAATTCCATAATGTAATCATGTTGATAATAATAAGTTGTTAATTCCATAATGTAATCATGTTGATAATAATAAGTTGCTAATTCCATAATGTAATCATGTTGATAATAATAAGTTAATTCCATAATGTAATCATGTTGATAATAATAAGTTGCTAATTCCATAATGTAATCATGTTGATAATAATAAGTTGCTAATTCCATAATGTAATCATGTTGATAATAATAAGTTGTTAATTCCATAATGTAATCATGTTGATAATAATAAGTTGTTAATTCCATAATGTAATCATGTTGATAATAATAAGTTGTTAATTCCATAATGTAATCATGTTGATAATAATAAGTTGTTAATTCCATAATGTAGTCATGTTGATAATAATAAGTTGCTAATTCCATAATGTTATCATGTTGATAATAATAAGTTTCTAATTCCATAATGTAATCATGTTTATAATAATAAGTTGCTAATTCCATAATGTAATCATGTTGATAATAATAAGTTGCTAATTTCATAATGTAATCATGTTGATAATAATAAGTTGCTAATTCCATAATGTAATCATGTTGATAATAATAAGTTGCTAATTCCATAATGTAATCATGTTGATAATAATAAGTTGTTAATTCCATAATGTAATCATGTTGATAATAATAAGTTGCTAATTCCATAATGTAATCATGTTGATAATAATAAGTTGCTAATTCCATAATGTAATCATGTTGATAATAATAAGTTGTTAATTCCATAATGTAATCATGTTGATAATAATAAGTTGTTAATTCCATAATGTAATTATGTTGATAATAATAAGTTGTTAATTCCATAATGTAATCATGTTGATAATAATAAGTTGTTAATTCCATAATGTAATCATGTTGATAATAATAAGTTGCTAATTCCATAATGTAATCATGTTGATAATAATAAGTTGTTAATTCCATAATGTAATCATGTTGATAATAATAAGTTGTTAATTCCATAATGTAATCATGTTGATAATAATAAGTTGTTAATTCCATAATGTAATCATGTTGATAATAATAAGTTGTTAATTCCATAATGTAGTCATGTTGATAATAATAAGTTGCTAATTCCATAATGTTATCATTTGATAATAATAAGTTGTTAATTCCATAATGTAATCATGTTGATAATAATAAGTTGTTAATTCCATAATGTAATCATGTTGATAATAATAAGTTGTTAATTCCATAATGTAATCATGTTGATAATAATAAGTTGTTAATTCCATAATGCAATCATGTTGATAATAATAAGTTGCTCATTCCATAATGTAATCATGTTGATAATAATAAGTTGCTAATTTCATAATGTAATCATGTTGATAATAATAAGTTGCTAATTCCATAATGTAATCATGTTGATAATAATAAGTTGCTAATTCCATAATGTAATCATGTTGATAATAATAAGTTGCTAATTCCATAATGTAATCATGTTGATAATAATAAGTTGCTAATTCCATAATGTAATCATGTTGATAATAATAAGTTGTTAATTCCATAATGTAATCATGTTTATAATAATAAGTTGCTAATTCCATAATGTTATCATTTGATAATAATAAGTTGCTAATTCCATAATGTAATCATGTTAATAATAATAAGTTGTTAATTCCATAATGTAATCATGTTGATAATAATAAGTTGCTAATTCCATAATGTAATCATGTTGATAATAATAAGTTGCTAATTCCATAATGTAATCATGTTGATAATAATAAGTTGTTAATTTCATAATGTAATCATGTTGATAATAATAAGTTGCTAATTCCATAATGTAATCATGTTGATAATAATAAGTTGCTAATTCCATAATGTAATCATGTTGATAATAATAAGTTGTTAATTCCATAATGTAATCATTTGATAATAATAAGTTGCTAATTCCATAATGTAATCATGTTGATAATAATAAGTTGCTAATTCCATAATGTAATCATGTTGATAATAATAAGTTGCTAATTTCATAATGTAATCATGCTGATAATAATAAGTTGCTAATTCCATAATGTAATCATGTTGATAATAATAAGTTGCTAATTCCATAATGTAATCATGTTGATAATAATAAGTTGCTAATTCCATAATGTAATCATTTGATAATAATAAGTTGCTAATTCCATAATGTAATCATGTTGATAATAATAAGTTTCTAATTCCATAATGTAATCATGTTGATAATAATAAGTGGCTAATTCCATAATGTAATCATTCGATAATAATAAGTTGCTAATTCCATAATGTAATCATTTGATTTGATAACATTAGGTTGTTTATTACTTCCTTTGTCCAAATCATGTTGATAATAATAAGTTGCTAATTCCATAATGTAATCATGTTGATAATAATAAGTTGCTAATTCCATAATGTAATCATTTGATTTGATAACAATAAGTTTTTTATTACTTCCTTTGTCCAAATCTACTTTTTGTTATTTCACTGAATTTGCTGTTTGTATAATTCCTTCCCGTTATTTGAGTTGTTTCTCCGAAATATCATACGAGCAGAGGTTATGTTTATGATTTTACGAATCTACAAAGTAATAAAAGTTATAAACATTGTACGGTTCATAGTTTTGGTAGTTATTGTGGGAAAATAGAAAATGTCAGCTTTCCCCTTTTCAGACTTCAGTTTTTTTTTAATTCTATTTTAATTTTTGCTACTTAATAAAATCTAAATATGTATTGTCCACATGCCCGTTTCTTTCGATTACACCAGAAACAGTAGTGGAGAGAAATGAGAAGCATGATACCTTGCTCAATTTGACGTGTTGTTTGCCAGATTTGAAGGAGAAAATTTGATGATTGCTAATAAGACTAATGTTAAAATATCAAAGAACGAAATGTATCCTCAGTTGTGTTGTTAAAGAAATGTTTGTAAATCAAGTGGACTTGTTTGTTTTTTTGTTTTTTTTTTTTTTTTTTCTTATGATGAAATAACTACTAATATATTCGAAACTATATTTACATTGACACCGATTATAGGGTTCGTGGTTTTGGTTGTTGGGAGGACGCCGATTCACTGTTCTGCCTCTGGATGAGTTCGCAGTTTTGGTAGTTGGTGTAATCATGAATATTCTAACCATTGCTAAGACGCTTTTTACTGTACTGTAAAAACACTGAAGTTTAGTTTGCTTTTAGAGACAAGTCTGTTTACTGAGAAAGGGTAAATCGTATAAAACATAATTTGAACCAAGATGACTTTTATTTATGATTTTGTAAAGATGTAGTACGAAGTCTTTCAATGTAGAAAACAAGCCGACTTTGTTGAAGGGGGCATGTTATGTAGAAAAATAGCTGATGGAGGGGTATGTAAAAAAAAGCACACTAAGGCGAGTGAGAGGCATTTACTGTAGAAAGAATACAAACTTAGTTGAGGGAGGGTCATTTAATGACGAAAAAAACTCCAACTAAACTGACTGATGGGCCAAAACAAAGAATGCAATATATCATTAGTATATATCGGTCACTCAGCTATTGGTAAATAGTCCCCACCACCACCAAAAAGAATTGCAGACGAAGTAAAACTATATCTATATAACTATATGAGTAAATGCATTTGAATTTCCATAATAACGACAAGGCAAAACATAGTATCTTATTCTAACAAACAAAACAATGCATCTGATTCGGCAAAACATAATTAATATTAGTACATAAACAATCAACAGGTACTACACTTTCATTTTAATATCCTGTCTCTGAAAACATATAATTCATGAAAATTGAGCAAACCACAACAATCAGATAGCAGTCAACAAAATAAAGTTTATTTCTGACAAAGTTAATTGAAAAAGGCTAATCTTATTTAAAAAAAAAAATGAACACACTAAAGCATTGGTTGTGAAAAATGTATTAAAAAAAACATAGCTTTTATCATTTAATATAGAAGCAAATCACTTGCACTTACAGAACCCTGACGCCTTAACGAATGACAATTAGCTATTTCCCTTTTTAAATACGGGGTTAATGCCTGGGAGTTTTCAGCAGAATGATGATAATGCGGAACTGGTGTGAGAACATAAACCAGGAACAGGTACTACACTGGGTGTTGATACTGTTGATTGTATGTTTAGTAGACATATGCTTTTGATAACAATAAGTTGCAAGTTTCATAATGTAATCATGTCCTTATTGTTTACTTTCTTTGTCCAAATCTATTTTTGTCATTGGCTTTGCTGTTTGTACAATTCCTTCCCAGTATTGGAGTTGTTTATGTGAAATATTTAGTTTTAATTTTTTATGAGGAATATTTGGATTATTCGGACTATTGTTCTTATGTTGGATGGTAACATTAGTTCGACTAACTCAAATAATAATGAATTGTTCAGTTTCAAAAAATAAATCTGTTTTTTTTAATATCTTCATGTATTTTATATCTTTATTATATATATTGGCTTTGCTGTTTGTACAATTCCTTCCCGGTATTTTAGTTGTTTATGTGATATATTAAGTTTTAATTTATTATGAGGAATATTTGGATTATTCGGACTACTGTTCTTATGTTATGGTAACATTAGTTCGACTAACTCAAATAATAATAATAATAATAATAATAATAATAATAATAATAATAATAATAATAATGAATTGTTCAGTTTAAAAAATAAACCTGTATTTTTTATCTTTATTATATAAATTGAACACACAAAAGTAATATTTGCATAAATAAATCGTAACAAGCCTTAAACATTGACAAACATATTCTAAATTTCATTCGGCACATTTAACTAATGAACGGACATTTTTACACGAGGAACAAAATAATGATTACACCGTTTTACGATGACCTGAATTCATTCTTGCTTAGCAGTTTGATTTCCTCGTCAAATAATTTCACGTTTAAATCATGTTATTCATTTTTTAAATTAAGATTCTTTTATATTTTCGTATATTTTATTTCGAAAAAAATTGGACTCACAAAACAAAAATTGTATCAATTTACTATAGAGATCCTAACGTTTGGATTTTTTTTTTGTTGTTTTGAACACAAAAGAAAAACGAATTCATTTCGATTTCTTTTTAGTATTGAAATTCTTGGAATTAAGGTAAGTTTTTTTCCCCTTAATTTTTACACTTTTCAAAAACTCCCATTCAATATGTTAAAAATAATCTTAAATATTAAACTAAGTTTATATTTTATTGCAATCCAATAAAAATATTGATTCCGCCATGCTTTATATACGTAAATAAAATAAAAGTATAAATCGCTGATTAAAAAAAAATCTAAATACATATTATTCGATCTGAAATTTATATTTTTTTAAAATATTTGCTTATTTTTGTAAAAGTTATGTAGTTTATTAGAAAATATTAATGTTTGCCATAAACAAAATAATTTAATTCGAAGTTGCTCGAATCGTTAGACAACTGAGCACAAAAACTGCTTTTTCGGTATTTAATTGTTTTAACATGTTTAACAAATGTGTTTCTGTCTACATTTACCTGTTATGTCGCGTTTATATCACGTTTGATTTTTATTGTTTTACTTAATATTTTATATTTCAGAATAGGGATCAATTTCTTTTATAAAGTTTACATAAACTGAGCACCCATTTATTGTCCGTTACTGATTAGCAGAAAGTAAATGTAGAGAAAATATTAGTAAATGATTACAATATAACGAGTGTTTTTTTAATTTGTTTCCCCTGAAACAAAATTAGACACAAGATCGTTTTTTATGTGGGGGAAAAAACCAGCTCCCCTAAAAGGGAGCACTCTGGCAGTTTCCAAGCAAATAGTAATTGTCTCAGTATGAAGGGTTTCTCCTACATTGACCAAGGACGAATTTAACAAACATTTTTTTTTTATCGGGAAGGGAGATTAGAGCCCATGTTTTGTTAACTATTCTGTACTTTCACTTAACAATTTAATAAGTAAAAGAATCTGTAAAAATATCGTTCGGCATAAGAAAACTTATGTCGCCGTGCTATTTTTAAACCCCTATTTTCAAGTTAAATTCGAGTTTTACGATATCTTTTTTTTTTTTAATTTTTATTAAATCCTTAGATGATAATACAGATTAGTTACAAAACTCTTCTCCATGTTAAGAATGGCTTTCTAAATAATAACGTTAATATTTTAGCACGGTATCATAATTGCATAAGTATCCAAAACCTTTTCAAAATATTACCATAATATTTATTAATTAGGTTTTAACCAATATTTGTTTCATTTTCGATTTTAAGTGATTATCAGACACTACATATGACCGCTTCATATCAGTCATTTTTTTCTAATGTAATAATTATTTTTGAAGTAAATAAACGCTTCAAAATAAGTTAAAATTCAAAACGACTTATCAAGGTACCATAGACTGGGGTCACCAAGACTGAAATTTGAATTCGACAGTTGTGCCAGATCAACAAAAATCATTGTAAACTCAATTTTTAAAATATATATTAAGGGGACTGATTGTGTGCAAAGGAGTAAATTCTTTTATTTTTATGTAGCACATTCCCATTTTATGTAGCACATGCCCATTTTGGTGTGCATGGGGTGAGTAGACCAGGCTATCAAATTCTCTTATAAATCTCTGTAAAACTGCATGGTTTTAGTAACCCTTCCTCCCTATGGGCTGACAAACAACACTGAAAAGACCCTTTACATGATCAGTTTTTTATGGACATTAAGGCTTGCAGGTTCAGAAAATGGCTGAAAAACTTAACCAACATGGATACCGTTACAAAAAGCAAAAATGAAACCACATATACAGGTTTTTCTGATAAATTTACAGAAACCAAATCAGATAATTATCAAATGATAAAACAAGGGTTTTTCTGATAAATTTATAGAAACCAAATCAGATTCAAATCAAATGATAAAACAAGGGTTTTTCTGATAAATTTATAGAAACCAAATCAGATTCAAATCAAATGATAAAACAAGGGTTTTTCTGATAAATTTATAGAAACCAAATAAGATTCAAATCAAATGATAAAACAAGAACTTTAAAACTGTAAGTATTTAGAACCTCAATACTTAAATAAGATGGCATCAAAAAATTGAAAGTTGCAAAAATGTTCCAACTTTCAGTCTCATTATCAGAGTCGGTTCCCTCCACCTCAGAGTCAATCACAGTTTTGTTGACCTTGTTGACAGCTTCTCCACTCTCTGAGGCTCCTGGAACCTCTTTCTCATCCTCCAGTGCTGCTAGAGCCTTTTCCTCATCCTCCAGTGCTCCAATGCTTTTCCTGGGAATGACGTCTTCCTGTTTTCGCTTTGTCTTTGTGACTGGCCCTTCCTCACCATGGCGCAGAAGTCTCAGGTGGTTTAGAAACACCTCTGAGACTGAATGGTTGACTCTGTCAATCTCTTCAGATCTTTCTTCTGCAGTCTTGGGCAGGCGATTGAGGACTGGTTGTGGATCTACGGGGTGAAAGCCACATTTGTAAAAGCCTTCCATTAGGTTCGCTCTTTGATTGGGGAGCTTAATCATTAATTTATAGAACAGTTTTGGAAACGTGTCTTTAGGGACAGTGCCTACGTGTTTGCTCCCTGATTATTTCCACGCAGTGAGGATAGACCTCCACTTCCTTTTCATTGGACCGAAGAATGCTACATCACGTGGTTTGGAGGAGGCTATGTTATTATCAGCACATTCATGTAAAATCTGATTACTGAAGTGGGACGACAGGTTGTCGCCAATGATGACTTTCTTTCCTGGCAATTTGCTACAGTATGGCAGAGCAACACTATGAAACCAGTCATAAAAACATAAGTGTATGACGATGCTGAGAATATAAAAGAAAACAATATCCGGTTTATTAGATATCAAAAATGAACACATCTAAATGACAATATTGGTATAGTATGAAGATTGAAATTACAAGACCTTGGTAGGCATAGGACTAGGGTTTCTTTTAGGTTAAGCGTTAGGTCTAAGGTTCGGGCTAGGGTCAAGGTCAGGTTTAGGGTACCATTAAGGGTCAGAGTTACCCGGTAGTGTAAGGGTAGGATTTTTTTAAAAAGTTCCTAATAGGAATAAGTAATTATACTTACACATACCTGTCATGAAAATAAAGGAAATCTGGAAATAATAAAGGTAGGCCTACAAATGAATAAATTCAGCTAAAATTATAATTTTTTTTGTTGTCTTAGTCACCTTGGTTCAGCCTTCACAGACCAGGGTGACAAAGACAACCTCAACCATCTAAAGAATATTAACGTAAATCATAAAAAAGACCACACCCAATTAATTCAATCATGTCTAAAGTAGTTTACAGAATAAGATCAAATCAGAAATGTGAAAAATACCAAAGTTTTACAAACACATGCAGTGTACATTTTTATCATGAAGAGGCAGACATCTTGCATTCAAGTGTAGCTCTGCACAAAATATTCTTTGCAGACCTATTATTTTTTTTAAATTGAAAAATATAGATTAATGATTAAACAAAGATTTACTGGGTTGAAAATAATTTTCAATTAGTCATTACACCTCAAAGGATGGTAAAACTTTTTCCTTGTTCCTGGTCTTAGTCACCCCGGTTGGCATTAGTCACCCCAGTCTATGCTATCCAAGATACCGGTCTATCCTCTAAAAATCTTATACACCATTACCAATTTTATGATAATGTTTAATGTTTATAGTAATTCAAATATTTTTTCTTATAAGTTAAAGGCTATTTAATACTTTTAATGTTCAGATGAATTGAGTTGTGGTAGGTGCAATAAGCTGAATTAAGAATGAATTAATATTTTAAGATAAAATATTCCAACACAATCTTTTACTATTTTCGTTTCAAAGTGTAGAAGACTTACAAGCATTAATAAAGGAGAATGGTTGGATTTTGATGTCAGATTGATCAGGAATAGAGATAAGATTCCATTAAATAACTTAATCTTTAACATTGGTGAAGATCTTGTATGTAAGTTTTTTGAAGTTTGTTGTAGTTGCACGAAAGCATATTTAGCAACAATACACAATGCATATATTAATCTTTGCTTTGTAAAGGATACTCTGATCTCTAAATAATTTTCTTGCATTGTTGAGAAACTTCTTTGAAGCTTTGTTATGTCCATACTATGTTTAGTAAATCACAATTTTGTTATAACTGATAAAGATCAAACATTAACTTGTTGATAATTTCTATCCTCTAAAAATCTTATACACCATTACCAATTTTATGATAACGTTTAATGTTTATCTGTTTATAGTAATTTAAATATTTTTTTCTTTCTAATATTTTAAATATAAAAAATGAAACTCACTTATAAGTTCAACGCCTTAAATTGTATACGTGATATTTCTATTCACCTTTTATTTTTTTTATACAATTATTGCATTATTAGGCGGTGCTCGGCATTGCCAGGATGTTTGGTGGTGAGTGTTGAGCAAAACAAAAAATGTGATAGTAGGTAGGTAGGCTCGAACCACATAAAAAGAACGCGAAAAAGAGGATAATTTAAAAAAAATATGAAAAAAAGATAGGAAGAAAAGTAGAATCGAACTCGAAAACGTGCGGTAATTAGTCTTCCTTGCTAACCATTAGGCCAAAAAGCATTGTAAATTATTCAATGAGTAATTAAGTCACTCATGCACAGAAATGAATGTTGTGAATTGTTCAGTGAGTTGGTAGTTAAGTCAAGAATCATAGGAGTCGCCACAGAAATGAATGTTGGTTTTAAACCTGGCTCGAGGCCAGTTAATCCTCCCGCTTTCTGTCGTTTTATTTAATTGTTTCTCCACGAAAGCAAATTAGACACAAGGTCGTTTTTAATGTTGAGGAAAACAAGCTCCCACCAAAAAAGGGGACACTCTGGCAGTATCCAAATAAATAGTAATTGTCATAATATGAAGAGTTTCCCCTTCATTGACTAAAGATCAATTACAGAACAGAAACTATCCAGGCAAAGGGCATGCGTTTATTAGGTTCAAATAGTTTTGCTTTATTTATAGGAAAAAAAAACAATACCGGGGAAAAAAAACAAAAAAAAACAATACCGGAGATGATGGAGTTTTGTTTAACTTGATCAAAAATAGATACAAACAATATCCGTTTGTGCATACAAAATATTACAATCTGGGAAGTATGTGAAAATTTTTTCGGAGTTCAATCGAAACAAGAAATTGGACGCAAAAAGTATTTCATGGACATGCAGAAACGTTTGCACCCATTTTGCCTTTCATACAAAAAAGAATATTACATTTTTATTATTAGCAGTAGCAGCTATGGTATTAGCATGCTCATTGTTACTACAAATTTAAAGTATATTATTGTTTATTTTAAAATATTATTGTTTATTTTAAAATATCATTGTTTATTTTAAAATATTACTGTTTATTTTACATTATTGTTTATTTTAAAATATTATTGTTTATTTTAAAATATTATTGTTTGTTTAAAATATAGTTGTTTTTTAATATTATTGTTTATTTTAAAATATTGTTTATTTTAAAATATTATTGTTTATTTTAAAATATCATTGTTTATTTTAAAATATTACTGTTTATTTTACATTATTGTTTATTTTAAAATATTATTGTTTATTTTAAAATATTATTGTTTGTTTAAAATATAGTTGTTTTTTAATATTATTGTTTATTTTAAAATATTGTTTATTTTAAAATATTATTGTTTATTTTAAAATATCATTGTTTATTTTAAAATATTACTGTTTATTTTACATTATTGTTTATTTTAAAATATTATTGTTTATTTTAAAATATTATTGTTTGTTTAAAATATAGTTGTTTTTTAATATTATTGTTTATTTTAAAATATTGTTTATTTTAAAATATTATTGTTTATTTTAAAATATCATTGTTTATTTTAAAATATTACTGTTTATTTTACATTATTGTTTATTTTAAAATATTATTGTTTATTTTAAAATATTATTGTTTGTTTAAAATATAGTTGTTTTTTAATATTATTGTTTATTTTAAAATATTGTTTATTTTAAAATATTATTGGTTATTTTAAAATATTATTGTTTGTTTTAAAATATTATTGTTTATTTTAAAATATTGTTTATTTTAAAATAGTATTGCTTATTTAACTTTATGAATTGCATCATTCCTTATCTATTACGACATACTAGGAATAATATTGAACATTAAAACAATATGAAACGTTTTTAAAATATTATTGTTTATTTTAAAATATTATTTCTTTTAGAATATTATTGTTTATTTTAAAATATTGTTTATTTTAAAATATTGTTTATTTTAAAATATTGTTTATTTTAAAATATTATTGTTTATTTTAAAATATTATTTATTTTAAAATATTATTATTTATTTTAAAATATTATTGTTTATTTTAAAATATTGTTTATTTTAAAATATTGTTTATTTTAAAATATTGTATATTTTAAAATATTATTTGTTTATTTTAAAATATTGTTTATTTCAACATGTTATTTGTTTATTTAAAAATACTACTGTTTATTTTAAATTATTGTTTATTTAAAAATATTGTATATTTTAAAATATTGTTTATTTTAAAATATTGCTTATTTCAAAATATTATTGTTTATTTTAAAATATTATTGTTTATTTTAAAATATTATTGTTTATTTTAAAATATTGTTTATTTTAAAATATTATTTATTTTAAAATATTATTATTTATTTTAAAATATTATTGTTTATTTTAAAATATTGTTTATTTTAAAATATTGTTTATTTTAAAATATTGTATATTTTAAAATATTATTTGTTTATTTTAAAATATTGTTTATTTCAACATGTTATTTGTTTATTTAAAAATACTACTGTTTATTTTAAATTATTGTTTATTTAAAAATATTGTATATTTTAAAATATTGTTTATTTTAAAATATTGCTTATTTCAAAATATTATTGTTTATTTCAAAATATTGTTTATTTTAAAATATTGTTTATTTCAAAATATTATTGTTTATTTTAAAATATTATTGTTTATTTTAAAATATTATTGTTTATTTTAAATGTATGCATTGCACCATTCCTTATCTATTACGCCATACTAGGAATATTATTGAACATTTAAACAATATGAAACGTTTTTTAAAATATTATCGTTCATTTTAAAATATTATTGTTTATTTAAAAATATTATTTCTTTTAAAATATTATTGTTTATTTTCAAATATCGTTTATTCTAAAATATTATTTATTTCAAAATATTATTTTTTATTTTAAAATATCATTGTTTATTTTAAAATATTATAGTTTATTTTAAAATATCATTGTTTATTTTAAAATATTATTGTTTACTTCAAAATATTATTTATTTTAAAATATTATTTTTTATTTTAAAATATTATTTTTTATTTTAAAATATTATTGTTTACTTCAAAATATTATTTATTTTAAAATATTATTTTTTATTTTAAAATATTATTGTTTATTTTAAAATATTATTGTTTATTTTACTTCATGAATTGCATCATTCCTTATTTATTACCACATACTAGCAATAGTAGTGAACAATATGAAAGGTTATTGCATTTCATATTATAGATTATTACATTTTGAATAGTAGTAGTAGTAGTAGTAGTAGTAGTAGTAGTTTATTGATTACATTAACTTTAAATGGTTTACTTAATATTTCTATTCACCTTTTTATTATAATATTATTGCATTTTTATTAATAGCAACTATGGTAGTAGTAGTAGTAGTAGTAGTAGTATGATTATTCTTCATAAAATTTCTTACTGTATTATTGTTTATTTTACTTTATTAATTACTTTTGTTAACTTTACTTTTTACTATAAAACTAGCGGCGTGACCGGCGCTGCTAGGGTATTTGGAGATGTGTGTAGACCCCAAAAAGTGGTTGTAGGTAGACAGGCTAAAAGCTCTCCTTCGAAGATAGAAAGAATGTGAAGAAATAGGATAGTTAATAAAAATAAAAAAGATAGGGAGAGAGGTGGGATCGAACTCTAAAACGTAAGGCAATCAGTTGTCCTCGCCAAAGAGAACTGTGAATTAATTAAGTCAAGAAGCTTAGAAGTCGTCACGGACACACAGAAATGAACAGTGCTTTTAAACCTGGCCAGAAGCCAGTTAATTTTCCCGCTTTCTGTCAGTTTATTTATTTGTTTCCCCATTAGAAACAAGATCGTTTAAATGTTGGAAAGAACAGCCCCCTCTAAAAAAGGGGGCACTCTGACAGTATTCAAACAAATACTAATTGTCTCAGTATGAAGGGTATTCCAATATTTACCAAAGGTATTTTTTTTAACCTGATCAAAAACAGATACATAAATATTACGAGCTGGGAAGTATGCAAAAAATTTTCGCGGAATCCAAGCGACACAAGAAATGGGATGCAAGAAGCCTTTTATATACAGAAACGTGCTTACAGTCCCTACAAATTACTACTGTATTGTTTATTTTACTTTATTAATTGCATAATTCCTTTATCTATTACAAAATACTATGAATAATATTAAACATTTAAACAATATGAATGTGAATTAAGTTTTTATTTCTGTGATTTTTAAATATTTTTAAAAGTTATGTTTCTTGTTTTGTTGGGATGATTAAAATAAACAATGATATTAAAATATTAAATTTAATTTACTTTTTATTTGCAGATGTTCCTGCTTGAATGAATTTTACTGAATATTAAGGGACCATCCTGTTCCTTAAACATTATTCTATAGACAATGTTTGCCTTACATGGAAGACAATAAAAACGTATGCACACAACTTTAAGAAAAGTCAATATTTTAACTTTTACACTATGAAATATCTCTCATCAATTAAACGATAAATGATACAAATTGAGGTTTCTTTAAAATTGTCTTTAGCATAAAATCAAACTCGCATCAACAACTGAATATAAATAAAATAAGTGAGAAAAGAATTCAGTATTGCTTATAACTAAGTAGTGATAATCTTGTTCCAGGATCAATTCTATTTAAATATGTATGCACACAGTAAGGAAAAGCTACATCATTGTAAAGTGTGTGGATATTTTTGTTCTAAGAAATCGAATTTAATGAAACATATGAGAACTCATGCTGAGGAAAAGCCACATTTTTGTGAAGTGTGTGGCTATTCTTTTTCAAGCAAATCGAATTTAGTGAGACATATGAAAACTCACCCTGGTGGAAAGCCACATTCATGTAAAGTATGTGGCTATTCTTCTTCTACAAAATCGAGTTTAGTGAGACATATGAGAAGTCACGCGTGGGGAAAGCCACACTTTTGTGAAGTGTGTGGATATTCTTCTTCTATCAAATGGAATTTAATCATACATATGAGAACTCACACTGGGGAAAAGCCACATTCTTGTGAAGTATGTGGATCTTCTTTTTCTGTAAAATCTTCATTAAAAATGCATATGAGAACTCATACTGAGGAAAAACCACATTCTTGTGAAGTGTGTGGATATTCTTGTTCTAAAAAATCAAAGTTAGTGACACATATGAGAACTCACACTGGGGAAAAGCCACATTCTTGTGAATTGTGTGAATATTCTTGCTCTGGAAAATCCATGTTAGTGAGACATATGAGAACTCACTCTGGGGAAAAGCCACATTCTTGTGAATTGTGTGAATATTCTTCTTCTGAAAAATCAAAATTAGTAAGACATATGAGAACTCACTCTGGGGAAAAGCCACATTCTTGTGAAATGTGTGGCCAATCTTTTTCTGAAAAAACGAATTTAGCTAGACATATAAGAACGCACACTGGAGAAAAGCCTTATTCATGTGGAGTCTGTGGATATTCTTTTCGTCAACAATCTATTTTAATGAGTCATATGAGAACTCACGCTGCCACACAGTTGTAAAGTCCTGTTAAGGGGGGGGGGGGCTATTATACAATGCAATACAATGGTGTGTGTAAATATGTCCACTGGAAAATCTGTAAAAACGTGAATATCCAATGTTGTAGTAAATCTTGGGAATATGTTTACCAGAAAGAACAGTTGGAAATAAGTTATACACCATCAACTATGACTACGAAATTCCTACAGCTACATACCTAAAAAATGGGGTTATTAAGCCTGACATAGTGATATGGGACAAGAGAGGAAAGTGGCAACCCTAGTTGAAGTAAGCGTCCCTAATGGATCTGAGTTGAGAGGGAGAAAAAAACAAAATACCAAGAACTTATATACGACATGCAAAGAAACTGGAATCTTAAAATGATACTAGTTATTATAGCAGCAAGTTGACTAATGGAAAAGAATTTCAAAAACTATCTGGCGAATATATTGTAGTTTATAAAATCTTGTTTAATTAACCAAATAAGAACTCACACAAAAAAGCCCTCGGATATAAATTTAAATAATAACAGAATCAAGTGTTAGTTCCAAGAGGTAGCTCGTTGATTTCTTAAAACTTACTGAAGTATTAAATGTAGCAAAATAAGATCTCAATATGAATAAAAAATCTAGTTAAATTAACCATATAAGTACTCACAGGAGTACCTTCTGATTAACTTCTTGGTATTCTCGGTCTGAGCTATCAGTATGAGTACATATCACAAGATATGAACCCGAACAAAACGTCAATGAAAATCATGAATATGAAGCTAAATAAGGAAAAATACTGCCGGGACATCAGTATAAAAAGGTCCTCAAAACACGTTTACGCAACATGGCTTGTGAGGAAAGCTATTGTGCAACTTCTTCTGAGGGAGGATATATGTCCAACATGATAAAAAAAAACATCTGTTCACTGTCACAGCCACTACTCACACCAAGCATAGTAGCCAAAAACCAAATGGTGGCTACCCATAAAATATCCACAATGGGATCTACAACAGATGTAATTCAAACATCCAGATCTTTACTGAACCACGTGACTCTACACCATCAAAATCTGATGAGAGTGCAGATAGTACAACTGCCATAGTAGAACCTAGTCTACTTACAGATGACGAACCCAACCAAGACTTAATAGAGGGCCATCATCACCAGGATCTTTGAATCAAAAGCTAATTATTAACCAATCAACTGAACAAGAAATAGAAGAGCTTGCAAATAAAATCAAACTGACCAAAACAATGGAGATTGAAGAGCGACTCAAATTAATCCAGATCAAAACAGGGAAGAAACTCAAAGAGTTATTGGAAAAAGTCAATCTGAACCTGGTTAAAATATCATTGCTACATTCCACATTAACTGACATAAAACATGCTAAAGTCGGTGCAGCATGGTATATGCAAAGTAAGCTAGCCCCAGAACACACATTAAAAGAAAAAACGGGGAAATGAGGAGGGAGAGAGTCAAAACTGTAACACCAAAGTGGAGGATCAAGCTTCAAAGAAAAATAGATACTTTCAGAAAAGAAGCCTCCCAAATAATTTCCTATACTGTGAACCAATCGAGATCCCCACATCTCCTAAAAATAATAAATAGAATGAAGAGAAAATATAACATTGAAGATCACCAGCTTTTAGAAAAGAAAGCAGAATATGAAAATTTAATTAATGGATTAGCTGAACAGATCAGGGGTAAAGACAAGAAAATTAGAACTAAACAAATCAATGGCCAGTTCGCTCAAAACCCCAATTAGTGTAGTTCACCACAATTCAAAACCCCTGATTAGTGAACCGAAATCTAACGAGAACCATAGTAATGCTTACACAATGTTCATATTAACATGTTTAACACATTAGCTTTTGGGTGTTGAAAGATGACACATGACAACAGTTTTACAAAAACACAATCATGATTCTTTATTCATCGGACCGGCTGAATGATGATGACGTCAGGAATTACAATTTGGGAATCTACATAGTTTGATGTTCTTTCTTTCGCTTCCAAAGGACTGACTTCAGCTCCAATATATTTCTTTCTGAGAAGTGCAAGCCCGTGGAACTCTCTTCCACTTGCCTGTTTCCCACCTGACTACAACTTGGATGACTTCAAGTCCAACATAAACAAATTCCTGATGAACCGCCCCCTTAAGTAAGACATTTTAATAAATCTCCAATACTAAGGATTACTACAATACTATCCCATTGATTACTGTACACACAATAACTCTTATCCCTGATGAACCGCCCCCTTAAGTAAGATTCCGAGCCTTGATAAGTGGTGACCTCTATAAAAAAAAAACTCAACCCAACTCAACTGCTAACTCAACTCTTCAAATCTGCAACTCTGGACTTCTCTGATCTTACTAACTCTAGCTCCTATATTGAGAATCCCCTTTTTTGCCAATTCACGTGGCTATGAATACGTTTTTCGAAATACACTTTTTTTAATATTCCAATTCTAAAAGAATGTACAATCAATTCTTTTTACAATATAAACAATATTTATTTCTAATAGAATTTAACAATAGACTAAATTCTAACATTCCAATTCTTAACTTTGCTTACAAGGTTCGAGTCTCTGCTTATCCTAATCTCATTTTCACTTATCTAATATATTTTTATTTACATGGAAAGAGGGCAGCCTTTCCCTGTAACGATATCACTTAAGATAACTGTTTAAAACTGACGTTTTAATTCCTTATACCGAGTGTCAAACCAAACAAAAGGGAAGCATTTCCACACCAAATAACTGTGTATTTCTCTGTGACAGCGATAAATACACCAACATTTAACATCCATGTTTAACCACGTATATTAACCTATCTAATATACTTCTTATTTACATGGCAAGGGGACAGCCTTTCCCTGTAACAATATCACTTAAGATACCTGATAAAAGCTGTTGTTTTTTTGTGAATGTTTCATTATTGATTGGTCACCAAGGTACATGAATTGCACTGTTCACACAAAAACCTGAAAAATGCTGTCTCTACATAATATCATTTAAAATAACTGTCATCAATAAACTGACAAAAGATGTATATAGATGTTTTATTATTGATTGACAAACAACATGAATTTTCTTCACGCAAAAACTTAAAAATGCTACATAATATTATTTATGAATATACAATGTAATACAAATATGTACTTAATATAAATTTGAACAGAAGGAAAGTTGTCCTTAAAAAGAAGCTGCGGATATAAATTTATGTCGGCAAATAAAGTGTTACAGAAGGACTGAATATCTTGGAATGACTTGAAAACAAAGTAAACCATGACGAAAGAAATATACTTATTGTGGTAGGGTTAATTGTCCTGATGAAAAAAATATTTGAAATTATGTAGAACCCTTGCAACTTTAGCAAAACTTTTGTAGATAAACTATCTTATATGTAATGTGTTTTTGCCTTTTCAACTTATAAATATTTGTTATCCACATAATAAAATATTAAATAGAAACTTTATCATGAAATCTGTGGTTTTGTTTTTATTTTAATTATTGACAAGTGTTTATCAATTTATTAATATTTACATTTCCTTTATTTTTTCATGAAGTCTGAATAAAATTAACATATGAACTTCATTTAGTATTGACATCAATATCTATTTCTAATAGAATATAACAATAGACTAAATTCTAACATTCTAGTTCTTAACTTTGCTTACTTGGTGACAGCCTTTCCCTATAACAATATCACTTAAGATAACTGACAAAAGCTGACGTTTCTTACGGATGTTTCATTATTGATTGGTCACCAAGCTACATGAATTGCAGTGACACAAAAACCTGAAAAATGCTGCCTCTACATAATATCATTTAAAATAACTGCCATCAATAAACTGTTAAAAGCTGTAGTTTCATATAAATGTTTTATTATTGATTGACCAACAACATGAATTGTCTTCATACAAAAACATTAAAAATGCGGTCTCTACATAGTATCATTTACCAATCTACAATGCATTACAAATAATACATTTTACATAATATAAGTATGAAGAGAAGGTAAGTTGTCCTTAAAAAGAACCGACAGCTATAAATTTATCAAGAAGGACTCTGTCTTCACACAAAAACCTGAGAAATGCTGTCTCTACATAATATCATTTACCAATATACAATGTAATACCAATCTGTACTTCATATTCAGAGAAGGTAAGTTGCGCGTAAAAAAACTTCGAATATAAATTTATCTTGGCAAATCACGTGGTACAGAAGGACTCTTACTATCTTGGAATGACTTGAAAACAAAGTAAACTATGACGAAAGAAATATACTTCTTGTGGTAGGGGTAATTGTCCTAATGAAAACTATTTGAATTATGCAGAATCTTTGCAACTGTATCAAAACTTTTGTAGATAAACTATATTATATGTAGTGTGTTTTTGCCTTTTCAACTAATAAATATTTGTTATCCACCTAATAAAATATTAAATAGAAATTTTATGAAATCTGTGGTTTTGTTTATATTTTTAGTTGTTTCATCTGTTAGAGATAACTTTGTTAAAGACAAGTGTTTAGCAATTTATTAGTATTTACATTTTTTACTTTATTTTTTCATGAACTCTGAATAAAATTAACATATGAACCTCATTCAATATTGACATCAGTAACTTAATTAATTTATAGCAAACTGTTACACCTGTCGCAAATTCAAACACACAGACACAGAGCAAGTAGCATGCAGTAGTACACACACGCACAGAGTGAGGCATGCGCAAAAATGACATGACTAATTGATATGCGTGCATTTCCTGTGACCACTGACATAGCCTTCTGTTTCCTTCTTCCTCTCTCTCTCTCTCTCTCTCTCTCTCTCTCTCTCTCGCTTGGCAACAAACAGTGCATACATGCAAATTCGCGTGCTCCATAGACATGCATCATCGCGTGATGTAAGACTTGCATTTTTTATGTACAAACATCGTTGCCTGTAAGATGCTTACATGCAGAGCTAACACAATATGAACAATCCAGGACTTATAACTAAGCTATATATTGCCTGTGTTTAATATGATCTATAACCTCTATTTGTGCACACTTCCACAGAGGTCAACACGTACAAGCCACGATCGCATGTCCTTATGTGACTACCAAATTATTGCACCAATGTATAAACTTTCACCTTTGTTTTGTTTTGTTTTAATATATATATATATATATATATATATATATATATAATCTGGTATAATGGTTTTCCTTATTACTAAGTTTTGAACATGCTTTATGTGGCCTCGCAACAATTCGACCTCAACTTACAAAACTTTGACATAAACACTTTTTCATTCCTTATATCGAGTATCAAACTAAACAAAAGGGAAGCATTTTCACACCAAATAACTTTGTATTCCTCTCTGACAAATAAATAAACACACCAAGATTAAACACCTTAACCATGTGTTGTAACCTTTTACCTGTCTTTTGTCTGTTGTTGAATTTTTTAGCTCACGTGCGCACAGAAAAACACGAATAATATTATGCAAGCAATCACAAATATAAAAAAAACACTCACAATATAAAAAAGTACAATCACAAAAAGAATCATAAATAAAAAACAATCACATATCTAAAAAATAGTTTAACATTTTTTCACAAAAATGTTTTCATACATCTACCTTTTAAAGATTCACATATGAAGTCCTTCATGAACTACCCTTAGTCTATACATGCATCGCCGACATCCTGATCGCAAGCTCCACACAAGTAGAACACAGAGTCTCCCAATGTTTACAATCCTTTTGATTAAAAATCAATGTTGCAAATTCAGTGGCAGTTCTTCAAAAGTGCAAGCAATCCAGAATTTTCCCGTACCCACTTCATCGTTTCAACTTTGTTATTACATTCCAGTTGTGAACTACTACCGCCAGTTCATAGCCAACTGTTTACATCACCTGTCCAAATTCAGAGACTGACTCTCAGATGAAATCTCACATCTTTCCACGCATCCAAAAAATGATGTGGTGAATTTCACAAAGACATTTTACCTTGATCCCGACCCGACAGGTAAGCTCTTTCTTTCTACGGATGCTTCTGATGTAGCTGTTGGTGCCGTACTCAACCAGGTGGTAAATGGTCAAACAGGACCGCTGTCTTTCTTTTCTGTTAAGCTGGGCACTATTCATCGAAAATAGAGCATTTTCGGTCCAGAACAAATCGCCATGTATTTAGCAGTAAAGTATTTTTGTTTTATGTTGGAAAGGAGACAGTTCACAATTTTCACCGACAACAAGCCACTGATGCAAAACTTCAAAAGTTCATCGTCATATAGACTCTACCCCAGACAGCTTCTATGTACCTGACGTACGTTTCTCCCATGATCACCTGGACATTGTTGGACCACTGTGATCTTCTGATGGTCATCGCTAAATAGTCACCATGGTAGACTGTTTTACATGTTGGTCAGTAATAATTTCTTTGTATGACATTTCAACAGACGTCGTAGCCCGCGCATTTGTAGAGAACTAGATCTCTAATTTTGGTGTACTCACCACTGGTATCACAGAGAGATGTTCCCAGTTTACATCACAATCTTTCCAAGACCTTTGCCAATCTTTCAAAATTAATCACATAGCAACCATCGCCTATCATCCTTCTGCTAACGGGATGGTAGAGAGCTTTCACCATCGACTCACAGCTGCATTATCAACTTTTTTCCTTTTAGTTCCAGCAATCGTGGCGGGTTATTATAGTGAATTGTTAAAGCGCTCAACGTGTTTTGTGTGTATCTCGAACAATCAGACACAAAGCAATGCACGGTTGCACACACACGCAAAATAAGGTCATCAGGCAGAAAACATTTGAAAACTTATTCTCCACTGAAAAAATATATAAATTTGCAACAAAAATTGTTATAAATATAATATATAACAAGGAAAAATTTCTTCAGATGAAATTAGAAAAGATTAATTAAATATTTTAAAAAGCGGTAATGGTCGAAATAAAATTAAAATCCAGTGTTGAATATTAATCTTTATTTTTACAATTTTTAATGATTTTGTTATGTTTTGTAAAAATAGATGAAAACATTTTTGATGAGAAAAAATGACACTTAATATTTATCACTCTATCTGTATAAAAGCCAGAACTAGAATAATTACACACTTGACAACAAGGTGTCTTTTCCCCAGTGAGTTCTTATGTTTCACTAAAATTGATTTTTTCGAGAAAAAGAAAATCGACACATGTCACAATTGTGTGGCTTTTTCCCAGTGTGAGTTCTCATATGATTAAGTAACGTTATTTGTCAGAACAAGAATATCCACACACTTAACAAGTATGTGGTTTTTCTCTTTTTTTTCATTTTTCTTAAACTTTTTCTTCTAGGTGATGGGACATCCAACCAGATGTCTGACATTTACCCCTATTTTAGTGTGTCCAACCAAGAGATCTTTTCAGGATGCTAGCCGTCCCTTTCAGTGCAATCGTTTGTATTTCACTTGCACTTGCTTCACTTGGTATGCTTGCTATGTACTTGTTAAGGTCAATATCATTAGGGACGCTTTTTCGACTTAAGTTTCTATTTGCTCCCTCTTCTCTCACATCAATATGTTCGGCTTAATATCCCTGTTTTCTGGACATGTAGGAATTTCGTAGTAATAGTGGATGATGTATTATTATTTCACACTGTTCTTTCTGGTACATGTTTTTAAGACGCAAAACTACATTGAATACTCAAGTTTTATGTTAGGTGATTCACACTCTCTACTTCTGTGTGGCAGAACCAGCAATTGTTGTGTTTTTCCCTTTTTTTTCATTTTTCTTAAACTTTTTCTTCTGTGTTTTCTGAGTGAGTTCTCATGTGTCTAATAAAATTTGATTTGTCAGAACAAGAAAAATTACATACTTCACAAGAATGTGGCTTTTCACCGGTGTGAGTTCTCATATGTGTGGCTAACCTTGCTTTTTGCGAACAAGAATATCCACATATTTCACAAGAATATGGCTTTTCCCCAGTGTGAGTTCTCATATGTAAGACTAAGTCTGATTTTTGATAACTTCTATATCCACATATTTCACAAGAATATAGATTTTCACCTGTGTGAGTTCTCATATGTCTCATTAAAGATGTTTTGTCAGAACAAGAATATTTACACACTTCACAGGAATGTGGCTTTTCCCCAGTGTGAGTTCTTACATGTATTACTAACCTTGATTTTTTTAAACAAGAATATCCACACACTTCACAAGTATGTGACCTTTCCCCAGAGTGAGTTTTCATATGTCTTACTAAAAGAGATTTGTTAGAAAAAGAATATTTGCATACTTTACAAGTATGTGGCTTTTCACCAGTGTGAATTCTAATATGTGTGACTAATCCTGATTTTAGAACACTTGAATATCCACATATTTCACAAGAATATGGCTTTTCACCTGCGTGAGTTCTCATATGTCTGATTAATACTGATTTTTGAGCACTTGAATATCTACATATTTCACAAGAATATGGCTTTTCACCTGTGTGAGTTCTCATATGTGTGACTAATACTGATTTTTGAGCACTTGAATAACCACATATTTCACAAGAATATGGCTTTTCACCTGTGTGAGTTCTCATATGTGTGACTAATACTGATTTTTGAGCACTTGAATATCCACATATTTCACAAGAATATGGCTTTTCACCTGTGTGAGTCCTTACATGTATTATTAACTTTGATTTGTGAGAACAAGCATATCCACACACTTCACAAGTATGTGGCTTTTCCCCAGTGTGAGTTCTCATATGTTTCATTAACGTTGATTTTCTAGAACAAGAATAATCACACAGTTTACAACAATGTTGATTTTCCATCATGGAGATTTTAATTTTTGTCATTAACGTTTATTGATTAAAATAAGAATATCGTCCCACTTCACAAGAATCTGGAATTTCTCAAGTGTGAATTATATGTTTAACTAAATCTGATACATTTCCCACTGTGTGCCTCATCATATGTCTTAATAAATGATTTTTCATACATATTCTACACACATTTGGTTATATCTTTTTTATTTCAATTTTCTCATTTGTTCAAGCCGAAGATAAAGTGGCCGAGCAGATGCGAACAAATTTACCCACAGTTTTATCTATTACAACTAAGCAATCTTTGAAAATTGCTACGTCAAACGATTTAGCATTTCTACAAAATTCTTAGTTTTTCTATAGTTTCTGGAATTGTACAAAATATTGTCTTTTTCAAGCCACATACTTTTCTTGAATTGAATAATAGCGTCCAATCAGGAACATCTGCAAAATCAAATGAAATTCAATGTTTTTAGTATTTACATTTAAATAATACTATAATGTCTGTTTATTGTTAATATTATGTGCTTGAACTCACCCTGAACTGATTAATTTAATATTATTTATATTATTGGGCTTTGCTTATGAATTTTATATGTTCATATTAGTATTTGTCTGTTTATTGTTATTAACATTATTGGATTATTCTTATAACTTTAATATATCATCTGTTTATTGTTGTAAATATTATTGGATTGAACTCACAATATATAAGGCAAATCATTACATGTATTTCTGAAAATATAGTTTTGTTGAAAATATTGCGTTTTTTATGATTTAAATCGCCGTGAAAGAGAAACATATGTTTATATTGCATTCAAATATTTATATTATGTTTGTTTATTATTATTAATATTATTCGATTGAATACATGTCTGACTCATCAACCTTAATCTGATAGAAACAGTTTCGACAACTCAGTTTTTTGTTTGCATTAACACTCGTTGTATAAAGACTATTCCACTTCACATAATAATACACTTTGTAGTGTGCATTGGATTCGATAAACCTACCTAACAATTTTGTATGTGCTACTATTTTGTGTGTGCTTTGTAAACAGGTGTTGCCAGAGATGTTGCATTGATACTGCAAGACGGTTTCATCCACACTCTCAATATTCAACAAACACTCATGACCCATATTGTCATTATCATCTTTGCTATTTTAAAGAACGCTTTCTTCAGCCATTAAATTGATGTTATGCCACTAAAAATTGTATGCCTTTAACATATATTGTCTTAAGAAAATGTTGAAATATGCTTGAATTAAATTTATGACACCAATGTTAAGGATATTGTATTTAAGTTTTAAAGATATGTTAAAAGTTATTTTTAAAGACCAGTAAAAATCTTTTAAACAAGTTTAAGACAATTATAAAATTGAGATATTTTTTGAGTAATTATTTCATGTTTGGAGTTTTACAAATTTATGTTAGACCTATGTTTCTGTTTACAATATGTTTTATGGTGTAACGTCTATTAAACTATGTTATTTCCTTTTATGTATTCATTCATATCTGTTTTTTTACAATAGATTTTATTGTGTAACGTCTATTAAACTATGTCATATTCTTTCATATATTTGTTCATATCTGCTTCTGTTTACAATATGTTTTATTGTGTAACGTCTATTAAACTATGTTATTTCATTTCATATATTCATTCATATCTGTTTCTGTTTACAATATGTTTTATTGTGTAACGTCTATTCAACTATGCTATTTCCTGTCATATATTTATTCATATCTGCTCCTGTTTACAATATGTTTTATTGTGTAACGTCTATTAAACTATGTTATTTCCGTTCATATATTCATTCATATCTGTTCCTGTTTACAATTTGTTTTATTGTGTAACGTCTATTAAACTATGTTATTTCCTTTCATATATTCATTCCTATCTGCTCCTGTTTACAATATGTTTTATTGTGTAACGTCTATTAACCTATGTTATTTCCTTTCATATATTTTTTTATATCTGTTTCTGTTTATAATTATTTTATTGTGTAACGTGTATTAAACTATGTTTTTCCTTTCATATATTTATTCATATCTGTTTCTGTTTACAGTATGTTTTATTGTGTAACGTCTATTAAACTATGTTATTTCCTTTCATTTATTCATTCATATCTGCTCCTGTTTACAATATGTTTTATTGTGTAACGTTTATTAAACTATGTTATTTCCTTTCATATATTTATTCATATCTGTTTCTGTTTACAATATTTTATTAACGTCTATTGACTAAGAGAATGAACACTATTTTCCCCACTTCTAGCACATGCCATCCCCTCATCTAGACCTTGTGAGGATGCTTGAGTGTCATATATGCCAGTGTAGTTGGGCTGAGTTTTTTTCTGATATGTTGAGGGTATCGGATTGACAGTTTCTGGCTGCTGTTTACAACTTTGGTAGCGTTTAGAGAGGGTGCTCCATCAACAGTTGTATAATATCAGGATGATTGTAGTGCCATGTAGTGCATGGAAAGAAACCCTGCACTCATCTTTGCTAGGTTTTACTGATGCTACAATCCTAGTAGATGAGGAGTCAACTGAGGGTCTACTTGGTATTCTGCACAACCACTTGTCTTGCCATAGGACTCAGACAGACATATGCACGGGCTTGGAGTCTATATTCAAAACACACTCCCCCTGACAGGAGAAACGAAACTATAATCAAATTACCAGGCTTGTATTCGCTTCAGACTTAACAAGCAATATTAGCTACTTGTATTTTCTCTACCGCTCTCCCTCGAACCAGGACTGTACCCTAATATACAAAGTCTCTGACAACATAGATACAGTATTTTCCCTTGATAATAGCGCACAAGTACATGTAGTTAGTGACTTCAATGTTTACTACTGTAACTGGCTTAGATTCTTTCTTTTTAAAACGCAGCTGGTAGCACAACACAAAGCTTCTCCATATCCCATTCCCTATCTCAGACGGTTAAATTTCTGACACGTTTCCCAGACCAGCTTCTCTATATCTCATTCCCTGTCACAAAGGGTTACATTTCCGACATGTTTCAAAAAGCAGCAAGATCTACAAGCCTCACTTTAAGATCTATTTCTGACCACAGGTCCCAATGATTGTGCAACAAAATCCCCAAAACCCACTCTGGAATGCTGATCACGTTGTGATAATTATAGAAATAACCCTAAATTCTTGATGCAAAACTGAAGAGCCACTGTTAAAAACCAGGAGTTATTTCGAAAAAGGCTGACTAGGAAGCCATTAGGGATCTCATTATTGATGCCCCATGAGGAAATGTCTTTTTTCTTCCTGCTAAACAGTGCAAATGAGACTCTGAATAGTTCAAAACTGCAATTGAATCATATGTTCGCCCACGGAAATTCTGTGGCAAGCGCCACTCTCTCCAATGGTTTATATCTACTTGTTCAGCTGCCATGGCTCAAAGGCAACATGCGTACCACAGATTAAACCGACAAAAGTCGAGTTAAAACAGACAGAAGTTTATAGAAGCTAGAAGTAATTGTAAGAAAGTAGTCCATCATCTTACAGCTGCTAAACTTCTGACCAACAATTAATATGGATTTAGGCAGGCCTGTTCCACAGCAGATATCCTGACTGTAATCCCAGGGAAAAGCGGCAGCCCTCGATATATCTAAGTCTTTTGACAGGGTTTGTCACGATGGTCTTCTAAGGAAAATCAGATCATGTAGTATCACTAGAGGAATACATAATGCAATTACATCCTTTTTAAGTAAGAGAAAAGTCCAAGTTGCCCTCGATGGTCATACATCTAAACAATATGATATACATGCGGGAGTAACTTAGGAGTCTATCCTAGGACTTGTATTATTCCTGATATTCGTAATTGACCTCCCTGATAGAATCGTTTCTTATATGGGTATATTTGCTGATGACACCACTATAACAGGCACGAGGGGAAAACAAATAAGCACATATCTAAGGAAATGGCAGAAACATTAGATAAAGACCTCCGATCTCTAGGTGAAATTGAATTTTAAAAAATTATGTTGAATTATATAGAATAGTGATTCATATTAAAAAAAATAAAAAAATGTATTATTAATTTTTTAATCCATTAGTAAATATTTTAAGAGGTAATAGCCAAAATGAAGTCATTTTTTCTTTGCATTTGGTAGAGGGGTAAATTCCATTGGGTCACACTGTAAAGGCTCACAAATATTTTTTACATAAAATTACTGCTAATTGGTGATGACAATAAATATGTGCTCCTTCTATGTAAACTTTACAAAAGAATTTGATCAATGTTGTAAAATCTTAAATATTTTTTTTACATCAAATTACTGCTAATTGGTGATGACCAATAAATATGTGCTCATTCTATGTAAACTTTACAAAAGAATTTGATCAATGTTGTAAAATCTTAAATATTTTTTTACATAAAATTACTGCTAATTGGTGATGACCAATAAATATGTGCTCATTCTATGTAAACTTTACAAAAGAATTTGATCAATTTTGTAAAATCTTAAATATTTTTTTACATCAAATTACTGCTAATTGGTGATGACCAATAAATATGTGCTCATTCTATGTAAACTTTACAAAAGAATTTGATCAATTTTGTAAAATCTTAAATATTTTTTTACATAAAATTACTGCTAATTGGTGATGACCAATAAATATGTGCTCATTCTATGTAAACTTTACAAAAGAATTTGATTAATGTTGTAAAATCTTAAATATTTTTTTACATAAAATTACTGCTAATTGGTGATGACCAATAAATATGTGCTCATTCTATGTAAACTTTACAAAAGAATTTGATCAATTTTGTAAAATCTTAAATATTTTTTTACATAAAATTACTGCTAATTGGTGATGACAAATAAATATGTGCTCATTCTATGTAAACTTTACAAAAGAAATTGATCAATGTTGTAAAATCTTAAATATTTTTTTTACATAAAATTACTGCTAATTGGTGATGACCAATAAATATGTGCTCATTCTATGTAAACTTTACAAAAGAATTTGATCAATGTTGTAAAATCTTAAATATTTTTTTACATAAAATTACTGCTAATTGGTGATGACCAATAAATATGTGCTCATTCTATGTAAACTTTACAAAAGAATTTGATCAATTTTGTAAAATCTTAAATATTTTTTTACATCAAATTACTGCTAATTGGTGATGACCAATAAATATGTGCTCATTCTATGTAAACTTTACAAAAGAATTTGATCAATTTTGTAAAATCTTAAATATTTTTTTACATAAAATTACTGCTAATTGGTGATGACCAATAAATATGTGCTCATTCTATGTAAACTTTACAAAAGAATTTGATCAATGTTGTAAAATCTTAAATATTTTTTTACATAAAATTACTGCTAATTGGTGATGACCAATAAATATGTGCTCATTCTATGTAAACTTTACAAAAGAATTTGATCAATGTTGTAAAATCTTAAATATTTTTTTACATAAAATTACTGCTAATTGGTGATGACCAATAAATATGTGCTCATTCTATGTAAACTTTACAAAAGAATTTGATCAATGTTGTAAAATCTTAAATATTTTTTTACATAAAATTACTGCTAATTGGTGATGACCAATAAATATGTGCTCATTCTATGTAAACTTTACAAAAGAATTTGATCAATGTTGTAAAATCTTAAATATTTTTTTTACATAAAATTACTGCTAATTGGTGATGACCAATAAATATGTGCTCATTCTATGTAAACTTTACAAAAGAATTTGATCAATTTTGTAAAATCTTAAATATTGGATAAAACATAATTTGAAAGCCGATTTATCAGAATTTTTTGTCGGTTTCCGACTACTTGTTAATTGTATTTGAAAGATTAGAAACTAAAGTTAATTTTCGAAAGAAAAAAACTATTTGTACACGTGAAAAAAAAAGTTATGAAAATGTTTTCACGGCAAGCTAACTAATTCAGCTAAATTTTGAAGTTAAAGAAATTCATTGTAAAAATCGTTTAAAAGATTAATATTAGTTTTCTGTTTCTATTTCAAAGATAATTAGTAAAGTCCTAAGATATTGAATTAAATAAAAAAAAACACCTTGTTTATACAAAACAGAGCTTAATTAGCCCTAAAAAATCAAGTAATTATGTCATTCGGCAAAACGCAACCGATAACATGATTATACGGAAGGCCTAAATTTCAGCGAATCAAAACGCTGTTTAAACATGAAGTCATGATAGTAAAATGAGGTGGGGGGGGGGGTCAGATTTCCTCTTCTTTTTTCCTCCAGACGGTCATTCAAACATCACAATTCTGAATGTTGGTATCAATTTTTATCATAAGTTTCAATATTGTTCAATATTATATGAAACAAAATTATGTGATTATATAAAAATTATGTGACGCCGAAAGTTTCACATTCTTGCAAGTAAGGAAATTATTAAAATCTTGCATATAAAAATTATGCGAAATCTGTAATTTAAAGAAAGTAGGAATATTTTTTCTATTATAATTTTTTTTAGTGTGTGTGAAGATATTAAATGAACAATGCTTAATTCAATGATAATATCGGTAGTTCGAGAAATTCATTTTCGTTCGATTTATATTGAATTCATTAATACAGACTTGAGGGCTTTTTTCGTAATGTTCCTGTAAAAATTATGTTTTTTTTTTATTGTTTTATTGTTTATTTTTACAAATTACGATGCTTTATTTAAAAAACAACAACAATACAAACAATAATTATTTATATATATATATATATAAAAAAAAATAAATTCTTGCGTTATTTATTTACTACTGAAAACTATAACTTTAGTGAAGGTTTTTTTTGTTTAAACAAAATAATACATTTCTACGAAGATTTAGATAAAAATAATTGGTTCATTATATTCCTCGATCATTATTTGATAAATATTATAAATGTCATTAAAATTGGTTTATTTCCTGATTTTTTTGTGATTTTTTAAGCAAAGCGAGGGGTCAAAATGTTTATACATTTTGAGCATCGGCATTCATTTTGCCCGTACATAACATAATGATTCAAACGGAATTATCCGGCAATATAATAGGTAAGTGTATAAATAAATATATACATATTTTTTTTTAAATCTTAAAACAATGAAATCAAAAAAGTATTTTTTTAATCCGTTTTTAATAATTCATCAGATTTCGAATTTAATTATTATTTTCTCGGAAATCACACAAGTTTTAATTTTAATGTTTAAGATTATATTAAAAGTTAAAGATTAGTTTTTTTTAGTGTAAAAAAAAAACAAAACAAAACAAAAAGATACAAACTTACCTTTCTTTCTAGGAATTCAATACGATTACATTATGAAATTTGAAACTTATTGTTATCAAAACCGATTCAATTATGATGACTTAACCTTAGTATTTCAAATTTAATTTACTAATTAGCTTGCCTGCTAGACATACAATCAGCAAAGAAACTGCAGTTATACTCATGCCAGCCATGTTTTCATATTAAAAGTTAAATAGCTAAATTCTTCATAAAATCACAAACTATTAAAATACATTAATAATGTAATTTATATAAAAACAACAATACAAACAATAATTATTTATATAAAAAAAAATTCTTGCGTTATTTATTTACTACTGAAAACTATAATTTAGTGAAGGTTTTTTTGTTTAAACAAATTAATAAATTTCCACTAAGATTTAAATAAAAATAATTGGTTCATTATATTCCTCGATCATTATTTGATAAATACTGAACATTTCATTAAAATTGGTTTATTTCCTGATTTTTGGTGATTTTTTAAGTAAAGCGAGGGTTTATACATTTTGAGCATCGGCATTCATTTTGCCCGTACCTTACATAATAATTCAAAAGGAATTATCCGGCAATATAATAGGTAAGTGTATAAATAAATATATACATATTTTTTTTAAATCTTAAAACAATGAAATCAAAAAAGTAATTTTTTTTATCAGTTTTTAATAATTCCACAGACTTCGAATTTAATTATTATTTTCTCGGAAATCAAACAAGTTTTATTTTTAATGTTTAAGATAATATTAAAAGTTAAAGATTAAATCTTTTTAGTGTAAAAAAAAAAAGATACAAACTTACCTTTCTTTCTAGGAATTCAATACGACAAAAACATCGGGATAAATTCGTATTTCTTTTGTGTTAAAAACAGAAAATTTGTTCTGCTTGTTAGGATTTCTTTCGTAAATTGATATAACTTTCGTTTTGTGTGTCCAATCCATTAAGAAATAATATATATGAAAATATAAAAGAATCAAAATTAAAATATGAAAAATACGATTTAAACGTGAAATTATTTAAAGAAAAAATCAACTGCTAAAGAACAATCAATTCAAGGTCATCGTAATCCGGTGAAATTATTATTTCGTTCCTTGTGTAAAAATGTCCGTTCATTAGTTGGATTTTTTAAAATTAAAGTTCTCTTATTATTTCTATGAAGATATAAAAAATAAGATTTCTTTTTTAAAGATTAAACATTTCCTTATTATTTGCATTAATAAAAATAAGATTTCTTTTTTAAAGATTGAACATTCTATTATTATTTGCATTAATCGAACTACTGTTTACATCCAAGACGAGAACAGTAATCCGAATAATCTAAATAATCCAAATCATATGGAAATGCGAAACTGAATATTTCACATAAACAACTCAAATAAAAGGAAGGAATTGCACAAATGACAAAAATAGATTTGGATTTAAAAAAGCAAACTATAACTACATGATTACATTACGAAATTTGAAACTTATTGTTATAAAAAAGAAATCAAACTATAACTACATGATTACATTATGAAATTTGAAACTTATTGTTATAAAAAAAAGCAAACTATAACTACATGATTACATTATGAAATTTGAAACTTATTGTTATATAAAAAAAGCAAACTATAACTACATGATTACATTATGACATTTGAAACTTATTGTTATACAAAAAATCAAACTATAACTACATGATTACATTATGAAATTTGAAACTTATTGTTATCAAAAAAAAGCAAACTATAACTACATGATTATATTATGAAATTTGAAACTTATTGTTATCAAAAAAAAGCAAACTATAACTACATGATTACATTATGAAATTTGAAACTTATTGTTATAAAAAAAAATCAAACTATAACTACATGATTACATTATGAAATTTGAAACTTATTGTTATAAAAAAAAGCAAACTATAACTACATGATTACATTATGAAATTTGAAACTTATTGTTATCAAAAAAAAAGAAACTATAACTACATGATTACATTATGAAATTTGAAACTTATTATAAAAAAAAGGAAACTATAACTACATGATTACATTATGACATTTGAAACTTATTGTTATAAAAAAAAGCAAACTGTAACTACATGATTACATTATGAAATTTGAAACTTATTGTTATCAAAAAAAAGGAAACTATAACTACATGATTACATTATGAAATTTGAAACTTATTGTTATAAAAAAAAAGAAACTATAACTACATGATTACATTATGAAATTTGAAACTTATTGTTATCAAAACCGATTCAATTATGATGACCTAACCTTAGTATTTCAAACTTAATTGCTAATTAGCTTGCTTGCTAGACATACACTCAGCAAATAAACTGCAGTTATACTCATGCCAGCCATGTTTTCATATTAAAAGTTAAATAGCTAAATTCTTCATAAAATCAGAAACTATTAAAATACATTAATAATGAAAATGTAGTACCTGTTTTTGGTTTATGTATGAAAAAAATGTTTTAGTATTTTGACTTTATTTTTAGAGTAGTTTATTTGACTGTCGAGCTTTGGACACGTTTTAATGATGAACAGTTTATGAGGCGAATGTTTGTATTTTAGTTTCAAGAACCGCGACATTTTAAATATTGTCGATATTTCCTACCGACGAGTGGGGGGGGGAATAAAAAACGTTTAGCTTGCAACGAAAAATTACCTTGTTGCTTACAAGTAAACGTATTCTTGTAAATATAATGCGCTGTTAACAGTTGTCGTACTGGTCTGATAGATCTCTAACAACGACAAGAACAAACTACAACAACCCAACAAAAGTGACTCTTTTTATAGTCTCAGTCTCTCGTTCAGCGAGATTGAAACGAGACTGGAATGTCTATTTAAGCTATAAGGAATAGACATCCTATTTTCTTCATTAACAAACACCAGGCCGGGCCGTTCACAGCCATGAGTGTCTTTCCCTTCCCACCGAGCCACCCTCGGTAAGTCAATCAATTTAATTATCACAATATTTCTTAGGTACTCTTGCATAATTTGACCCGACTTCTCGTGAATTCCCGTCAAGCATGGATCGGACGAGACTGGCAATGATTGTCGTAACATTTCCCTGACAAATCAAGAAGGGTGCAAACAAATTACACTGCGTTTATCATAACTGTTTGGGAATTATGTCCCTTTGATGGCAAAATTACGATATAATGCAAATCATGAGACTCGGCTGTTGTTAAATATCGATCTGTGTTCTGTTATATATTTTTTCTCATGTTCACATCTGCGAGTAGGGACATTTTACAACATCGCGTTACTTCTCGATCAAAGGAGGAGGAAATACATGGGAGGGCTCTAAACATGACAAGTTAAGCCAGAATGATGATAACGGGACAAATCGTTGAAATGCGCAAACAAACTAGAAACAGTTACTACACTTTCATTATTAATCCTTTGACGCTGATTGCATGTAAAACATCAGATCTGGAGTTATAAGTTAAGGTTAAAATAAAGTTAACAGAATCGAATCTGGTAAAAATAATTCGCAATTTTCATAATGTAATCATGTGATTATTGTTTTGTTTTTTGTTGGTTCAAATCTAGTTTTTGTTATTTGATTGACTTCGCTATTTGTTCAATTCCTTCCTTTTTGAATTGTTTATGTGAAATATTCAGTTTTGCATTTTTTTTATATTTGGATTATTTGGATTACTGTTCTCATCTTGGATGTAAACAGTAGTTCGACTAATCCAAATCATAATGAAATGTTCAATCTTTTACACGAGGAACAAAATAATGATTACACCGTTTTACGATGAACATAAGTTCTTTGTTCTGAAGCAGTTGATTTTGTCTTATAATAATTTCACGTTTAAATCGTGTTTTTTATCTGTTAATTTTGATTCTTTTATATTTTCATATATTTAATTGCTTAATGAATTGGACACACAAAACAAAATTTGTATCAATTTACTAAAGATTATATTAAGAAATTCTAACAAACAAACAAATTTTCTGCGTTGGACACAAAAGAAAAACGATTTTTTTTCGTATTAAATTCCTGGAATGGAAGGTAAGTTTATATTTTTAACTTTGCAAAAATATTATTCAAAACTTTAAAATAATCTTAAATATTAAAATAAGTTTATTTTTTATCGCAAGGCAATATGAAAGGTAAGTTATTGTTTTACGCTTAAAAAAATCCCATTCAATAACTTTTAAAATAATCTGAAATATATTTTTTTTTGCAATCTCCCTAAAAAATATTGGTTCTTAAAATAATATTAAACATAGAAAAGGTTTAATTTTAATGCAATCCAATAAAAATATTGATTTCGTAAATAAAAATGTGTTTATTTAAGTAAAATTTACGTGATTCCTATGAAAATCCTAATGTTTACCATAAACACAATAATTTGAATCGAACTTGGTTTAATTGTTTGACAACTGAACAAAAAACTGTTTTTTCGGCATTTAATATATATATATATATATATATATATATATATATATATATATATATATATATATGTTTGTGCGTATATATGTGTGTATATACATGTAGATGTATATATATTTATGTATATATGTGTGTGTGTATATATGTATATATAGATTTATGTATATATGTATATATATGTATATATATGCATATATATATATATGTATATGCATATATATATATATGTATGTATATATATATATATATATACATATATATATATATATATATATATATATGTATATGTATATATATCTACAGGGCGTAGATATATATACATATACATATATATATCTACAGGGTGGGCCAAAATAAGGGTCCTATTTTTTAAAATTCATTAATTCATGTAACTTTTAAGAAGTGTTTTTCGGCCAAAATTTGTTTTGTTTATTTCAAAAAAATCTCGGAAGGGTCAGTCTACACACACATAAAGTTTGGTGACTTTAACTTTTATTTTGTGGAAGTTATTCAAATTTAAAGATAGGACCCTTATTTTGGCCCACCCTGTATATATATAAGAATGTAAAGTTGGTTCGTTCTAAACGAATAAAACCATATTTCTACGTTACCAATTTATTTGAAATTTTCAGACAACCCATCTTTAGAGTCGTATATCAAATCTGTTGCCAAGGCCGCTGGAAAAATGGTGGGATCTTTCTATCGATCCAGTAGATATCTCACTGCTGATGCTATTCTCTATCTATATAAGAGCCAGGTACGTCCAAGGATGGAATACTGTTGCCACATCTGGGCAGGAGCTGCTAGAAAGAACTTGTCCTGCCTTTATAGAGTTCAAAATAGACTTCGTAGCCTCGTAGGAGATGTCCTTTTCTCCTCCTTGCAACCTCTATCTCACAGAAGAGATGTTGCGAGTTTGTCTCTGATGTATCGTTATTTTCATGGAAAGTGTTCAACTGAGCTTCAATCTATGGTCCCCCCTCGCCAAACTTTCACAAGAAACACTCGTCTAGCTGTAAACACTATCAATAATTTCCCCCACTCTTTATCTGTGCCTAAACCTAAACGTAGATTCCATGAACAAAGCTTCTTTCTTAGAACTGCACGCCTGTGGAATTGTCTTCCGTTTTCCTGCTTTCCGGCTGACTACAATATGGTTTTGTTCAAGTCTAAAGTAAATAAGTTCTTGATGAGCCGTTCCATATAAGTTATTAAATTTACCAAATTTTCATTACTAATGATTACTATATTGACCAACTTCTACTGTACACTCTTTAACCCTTATCCTTGAGTGGCCTCTTGGCCTTGATAATGTGGTGATGCCTTTGTAAAAAAAAAAAAAAAAAAAGGTATGTTTTTATGTTATTGAAATAAATTTACCTCGCGAATTATTAAAATATTAAATAAAATAGATATATTTTTTTAACCGTTACTGCGAATCTGTTCTGTTGATAAAACTGAACTTACGGTTCGAAGTATTTCACAGCCACGAATTGACGAAAGATTTCATTTTCTGTTAACTCGATAAGTAAAAAAAAACAAAAAAAAACTTACTCATGCAGAGAGCGATCCGTGTTGAAATAATAATGTTATTATTTAAAAAGCCATTCTTAACATGGGGAAGGGAGGGTGTTTTGTACCTATTCTGTACTTTAACCTTACAATTGAATAAAAACATATCATAAAACTTTAATTAAACGTGGAAAACGATTTTTAAAAAATAGCGCGTATCACTCTCTGCATTAGCACACACACACACAAAAAAATGATAATCCCATATTTTAAAAATTTAAATTCATTTATGTACTTACCAATTTTTTAAAATTTTATTTATGTTAAGGCTTTTCACTCATGAAACATTACGTTTTAATTGTTTAGTTTATTTTCACGGCATTGTTTACATAAAAAAGTTTGTTTTAACTTTTTCTAAACTGTTTCATTTTTACGACATGCCTCAACGTATTATAAACACCCTAACTCCCCATGTTAAAAAAAACAAAAAAAAAACGGCCTTCCATAAACCTCGAAAGCCGTTCTTAATAAGGGGAGGTTGAGGGTGTTCATTCCGAAAGCCGTTTTAACATAGGGAAGTTAGGGTGTTTATAATTTTCTGGGGCCAGTCGTAAAATTAACGAAGTTGCTATCTATTATTTATTGCAAAAAATGCTTGAAATTTATTTATTTGACAAAAAAATTACATTTTGGTACTCCTTGGGCGTTGAGTTCCATGGCGACCATTAGAAAAAAATAATAGTCGTTCCCTTAGTCTCCCACCTCACCCCGCACGTAACATATTTTATTTACTGACGTTGCCGTAACTAAACGATTATTTGTCACATTTACAAACATTTATTTATTTATTTTGAAAAATGTTTTACTTTTTATGAATATTAAAAGAAAAATGGGTACTCATGCAGAGAGTGATCCATGCTGAAATAATAACGTTATTTAAAAAGCCATTCTTAACATGGGGAAGGGAGGGTGTTTTGTACCTAATCTGTACTTTAATCTTGCAATTGAATAAAAAAAAACACGATTTAAAAAATAGCGCGGATCACTCTCTGTATTAGCACCGAAAAATGTTACTAAACATTTATTAATAATTTCTCACTTTTACAAACATAAATGACGACTTTTATCGACTTTTTTTAAAAATATCCCCCCCCCAAATGGTGTTTATTCCGAAATCCGTTGTTAACATGGAGAGGTTGAGGGTGTTTATTCTGAAAGCCGTTCTTAACATTTGTGGAGGTGGATCTAATGTAAATAAATAAATAAATGAATAAATCATTTACTGATAACTTCTCACTTTTACAAATATTTTTTAATTTACATGCGCGGATGAACAAATTGTTGAATAGTGCGAAAACAAAACGTTTTTTGTAATAAACTTCGGGATAATTTTTTGCGTAAATATTTACATTTAGGTCCACCTCCACAATTTTCTTTTTTAAATGACGACTTTTATTGATAAATAAATTTACTTCTCTGCAACTTTTATTGATAAATAAATCTACTTCTCTGCCACGGGCACTGAACCCCTCCTTTTTTTTAATAGTGTTTTCGGGTGGGTATGCTGACAACAAATATCAGTTAAATTTTGTAAATTGCCCCCCTCCAAAAGTGGTGTTTATTCCGGAAGCTGTTCTTAAGATGAGGAGGTTGGGAGGGGGTGATCATAAGGTGGACCTTATTTGAAAAATAAAAAGAAGTTTTTTATGCGCACATAAGCAACTATTTTTTTATTAACTTTTTTTTTTACTTTTTTATTTAAAAATTAGTAAATTTCAATGAATAGAATAATAAATCATTTATCATTAATATGTGTTTTTGGTTTTGTGTTGAATGAAACGTTTTCTTTTCATTACAACAATAATGAACCAATTTAAATCTTCCGGCATGCGTTTAAGGGTTACTAAATTATCAATAAATCGTTTAGTTACTAAGCCAACGTCAGTAAATAAAAAAAAATGTTACGTGCGCATGCATTAGCCTTGACTGGGGGGGGCTAAGGGAGCGACCATTAAATAATTATGCTGGTCGCCATGGAACTCAACGCCCAAGGAGTACCTAAAGTTGCACTTATGCACTTATGTTACCGTGCTATTTTTTAAAATAGTATTTTCCTGTTAAATTCAAATGTTACAATATGTTTTTCTTTTATTAATTTGTTAAGTGAAAGTACAGATAACCCGGTCGGTTTCTAATGCGAAGAAAATCTAGCCCCCCCCCCCAAAAAAGGGGTACTCTGGATAATAACAAAACATTAAAATTGCCTCAGTCTCGAAATATTTCTTCTCTACTGAACGAGGAAAAAAACGCTGAAGTGTAGTTCACCTTCTGTTTCTCTCCCCTCTCTCAATATCTCTCTCTATCCATCTCTCCCTTTCCCTCTCTTTATCTATCTTTCTCTCTATATCACCCTCTCCATCTCTCTTTGAGCCCCTTTCTCTCTCTAACTCCCTCTATCTCTCTCCTTTCCTCTATTTCATCCCTCTCTGTTTCTAACTCTCCCCCTCTCTCTGTTTATCTATCAATCCCTTTATCTCTCTATCTCCTTCTCTTTCTCTATTTTCCTCTCACTGTCTACATATCTTCCTCTCTATCTGTCCATCTCTAATCCCTCATCCTATTTTAGTCTCCTACATTTATTACAGTGAATAAGGCATTGTCAAAACTGACTGTGAGAATAGAAGTTATTTGGAAATTACTGCTACCTTGAACAGCACCAGAAGTAACTGGTAAAACCTTTCTAATTAAATTGATTTTGGGAGCCATTTGGTAACAAAATGACATAGCCTTAGCCCTTGCTGCATGAGGAATACCTGCGACATTGCTGCCAAGTAGAAGAATTATTTATTCTACTTTAAAACATTCAATTTTTCAAAAATCTCATGTTCGACATCTCCAAAACATCCAATATGGGGAAAAATATTGCAAAAATGCAAACTTATTGTTTAGGATGAATGCACAATGGTACGCAAAAAATCAGTTGAGGCTCTTGGTCGATCCTTGCAAGATTTGCGTGGCAATGTCAGACCATTTGGGAATGCAGTAATATTGCTTGCAGGAGATTTCAGACAAATGTTACCTGTTATTCTTCAATCAACACCAGCAGATGAAATAAATGCTTGCCTCAAATACTCTACTTTTTTGTTCCATGTGAAGACATTAAACTTAACTCAAAATGTGCATGTACAGTTGCAAACTGTTCGATCTGCACAAAAACTTTTGCATCACTTGTTGGAAATTGGGTACGAAAAAGTGCCAGCTGATCAGAGTTAAGGGCAAAATTCTTTGACTTTTAACTTCTGTAATTTCTGTAATTTTATTCCATCAAAAAATAGTTAGTTTAAAAGGTTTTTGCAGATATTCAAATTATAAGAATTATATTTGACTGAGTGAATGAGCTATTCTTGCAGGTCAATACAAAGATGCCCGTGAACTTAACACTATAATTAAATGTAAAATTCCAAGTGAGGTAGTCAAATACAAATCAATCGACACTGTTGTGAAAGCAGATAAAGTGGTTAATTATCCAACAGTTATATTTGCCAGGGATGCCACCGCATGTATTGCAACTGAAATTTGGTGTACTAATTATCATGTTGTGAAATATAAACCAATCCAAGCTTTGCAATGGCACATAGCTTGCAGTAAAAAAAAAAAAACAAACAATATCATAGAAACAACAATCTTAACAGAACCTTTCACAGATGAATATATCTTCATTCCATGCAATCCTATAATTCCACCGGATACATCATTACACTTTAGCAAATTGCACTTTCCGATGTTATTGTCATTTGCAATAACCATCAACAAAGCACAGGGAACAATCTTTACAATTGTGGGCCTTACAGTTACACACTGACTGTTTTTTCACAGGGACAATTTATGTTACATATTCAAGAGTCACCAAACCGGAAAATCTCTATATCAGCTAAGAAAATGGAACAATTAAAACTGTGTACTCATGCAAAATGGAAATTTAAACCTATAAGAAACATGCTTTTTCTCATTTTGGAATTTTTCCATTGCACCAATTTGAGCCACAGCAACGCGTGGCAGGATACAGCTAGTATATTATATGCATATACAATTAAAGTAGAAGGCTTTCATACATCTAGTGATCTCTACTATGAAGGGGTGGGATTTAGCTGCTTATCAGGTTTGTCGGGGGTATTTTCATTAAGGGGGTACAAGATCTTGTAGTTCGTCAGAGCATATACCATTAAAATACTTGTAAAACAAGCGGATGGATGAAATATTGTGTCGATGGGACAGGGGCTGAAGCTTAGATGACAGTTCAGGATCTATCAAGTTCGTGACTCTTTTGAATCCTGCCTAGGAGCGAGAGACTAGTAGCGGATGCACCAATCCAAATGTCAATACGCCATACATGGGCGAATGGTAGCTTTGTAGAGGTATAGGATATATTCAAGTGTAAGTAACTTTCTAGCAGGGTAGAGAGAGCCCACCTTCTTTGCAGCAGTCTTTGCAATCATCTCGATGTATCTATTCCAACTCATTTTTCCTTCCTTTGACAGAGTTAAAAGTAGACTTCGTAGTCTAGTGGGTGATGCAATTTTCTCTTCCCTGCAAACTCTTTCTCATAGCCTGTCTCTGCATTATCATTATTTTCATGGTACGTGCTCATCTGAGTTTCAGTCTATAGCCCCGCTTGCCAAACTTTCACAAGAAACACTCGTCTAGCTGAAAAAATTATCAATAATTTCCCCCACTCTTAATCTATGCCTGAACATAAACATAGATTCCATGAACAAAGTTTCTTTCTTAGAATACAAACCTGTGGAACTCTTCCAGTTGCCTTCTTTCTAGCTGACTATAATATCGTCATTTTCAAGTTCAACCTAAACATGTTCTTAATAATGGTGACTCTTTTGTAAAAAAAAAACATAAGTTAAACGTAAGTATCTAAAATATCAAATGTAAAATGTTCACTGACTCTAAAAATTATTAATTATTAAAAAACAACTTTTTAAAAAAGCAACTGTTACAAACTATTAAAAACTGGGGTCGCAAATTTAAATTTAACACATTTCTAATTAAATAACTTTATATCTCTTAAGTCTACACTTTATACTCCACATGTTTCAGCACTTTTTAAGAACATATCCTGTGGAGATCATAAAATTCACCAAAGTCTCTCACATGAACAACTTGTGCTCTAGTTCTTATTAAATAACTTCATACCTATTAAGTCTGCACTTTATAAACCACACACAAAAAGGATAGTGCCAGCTCAGAAATGTTGGGTAAACCTATCTAATCCAATGCTCACCAAACAATGAAGTACAACTACACAATATATATATTGTCTGATTATTATGTAAAGATGAATTAGTATTGATACAACACATAAACATTTTAAGGGCCAATCGATTTGGCAGGTGAGTTGTTACACATTCCTTACACAAAATACAATTTAATGTCCAGGTAAGTTTGCGATACAAACAGTAAAGATGATATTTAATGACAATATGGATACTATGGGTTCATAGAATTAGCATATCTTTCAATATAACACTTAACAACATTCGATGTTACAAAGAGAAACACTTTAAAGTCGTAAACAATGATAATACTACGAACTCATATTTAATTCAATAAAAACTCAATAATAATGATAATGATATGAAATAATATTTAATTCAATAAAAACTCAATAATTATGATAATCATGGGAAATAATATTTAATTCAATAAAAAACTCAATAATAATGATGATCATATGAAATAATATTTAATTCAATAAAAAACTAAATAATTATGATAATCATATGTAATAATATTTAATTCAATAAAAATTCAATAATAATGATAATCATATGAAATGATATTTAATTCAATATAAAACCTCAATAATAATGATAATCATATGTAATAATATTTAATTCAATAAAAATTCAATAATAATGATAATCATATGAAATAATATTTAATTCAATAAAAACTCAAAAATAATGAAAATCATGATTCAATAAAAACTCAATGATGGTAATTATATGAAATAATATTTAATTCAATAAAACTCAATAATAATGATAATCATATTAAATAATATTTAATTCAATAAAAAACTCAAAAATAATGAAAATCATATGAAATAGTATTTAATTCAATAAAACACTCAATAATAATGATAATCATATGAAATAATATTTTATACAATAAAAACTCAATAATAATGATAATCATATGAAATAATATTTAATTCAATAAAAAAATGAATAATAATGATAATCCTTAAATAATATTTTATTCAATAAAAACTCAATAATAATGATAATCATATGCAATAATATTTAATTCAATAAAATCTCAAAGATAATGATAATCATATGAAATAATATTTAATTCAATAAAAATTCAATAATAATTATAATCATATGAAATCATATTTAAATCAATAAAAATTCAATAATTATAATCATTCGAAATAATATTTAATTCAATAAAAATTACATAATTATAATCATATGAAATAATATTTAATTAAAAAAACTCAATAATAATGATAATCATGTGAAATAATATTTAATTCAATAAAAAAAACTCAATAATAATGATAATCATATGAAATAATATTTACTTCAATAAAAAAAACTAAGACATAATTAAAATCATATGAAATAATATTTAATTTAATAAAAACTCAATAAGAATGATAATCATATGAAATAATATTTAATTCAATAAAAAACTCAATAATAATGATAATCATATGAAATAATATTTAATTCAATAAAAACGCAATAATAATGAAAATCATATGAAATGATATTTAATTAAATAACAAACTCAATAATAATGATAATCATATTTAATTCAATAAAAAAGACAATAATGATGATCATATGAATTGTTAATTCAATATAACTAACTCATTAATAATAATAATCCTATGAAAACATTAGGTGTAACAACCCTCAAAACATTCAACGGTAAAGAGAGAAACACTTTAAAGTCGTTAACAAGCTTTTTGTAAGGACAAACTAACTACAATCAGCAGTGCCTGCCGCTCTGTCTACACAAACCCTGGCTGACAATGCGCATTAAATATCGGCAAGATACAGAAACAAAGATTAACTTGTTTGACTTGTTGTCCTAGTGTTACTCTTCGTCAATTCTCTGTTCACATATGTTCAGGTACCTCGTTATACTACATCATCATATTTCATGGCCTTTCTATTCAAAGCTGTAAACGTGCAGCTCTATTCCATGTTTGCATTGCCTATAACAATTCAGTGTAAAACCTCTAAAAACTATATTCCTTAAAAATAATAAAAAAATAATAAAATTTCCAAATACAAAGCCATTTTTTGAGATTTATTATTACATGTGCTGATCTTACATATGATTAAGTTTTAAAAAATATTCATGTTAAGCTGAATTAGAGATGAACGAATATGTATGCTTATTATTCCTACAAATTCTTACTATATTATTGTTTTTATTACTTCATTAATTGCATAATTTCTTTATCTATAACAAAATACAAGGAATAGTATTTTACATTTAAACAATATGAACGTGAATTAAGTGTTTACTACTGTGATTTTTAAATGTTTTAAAAAGTTATGTTTCTTGTTTTGTTGGCACAATTAAAATAAACAATGATATTAAAAATATTAAATTTCATTTATTTTTTATTTGCAGATGTTCCTGCTTGAATGTTTTTACTGAATATTAAGTTTGTGGATATTCATTTACTGAAAAATGAAAGTTAATGAGACATGTGAGCACTCACACGGGGGAAAAGCCACATTCTTGTGAAGTTTGTGAATATTCTTGTTCTCGAAAATCAAGATTAGTGAAACATATGAGAACTCACACTATGGAAAAGCCACATTCTTGTGAAGTGTGTGAATATTCTTGTTCTCGAAAATCAAGATTAGTGAAACATATGAGAACTCACACTATGGAAAAGCCACATTCTTGTGAAGTGTGTGAATATTCTTGTTTTCGAAAATCAAGATTAGTGAAACATATGAGAACTCACACTATGGAAAAGCCACATTCTTGTGAAGTGTGTGAATATTCTTGTTCTCAAAAATCAAGATTAGTTACACATATTAGAACTCACACTGGGGAAAAGCCACATTCTTGTGAAGTGTGTGAATATTCTTGTTCTCAAAAATCAAGATTAGTTACACATATGAGAACTCACACTGGGGAAAAGCCACATTCTTGTGAAGTGTGTGAATATTCTTGTTCTCAAAAATCAAGATTAGTTACACATATGAGAACTCACACTGGGGAAAAGCTATATTCTTGTGAAGTGTGTGAATATTCTTGTTCTCAAAAATCAAATTTAGTGAAACATATGAGAACTCACACTGGGAAAAAGCCACATTCTTGTGAAGTGTGTGAATATTCTTGTTCTCAAAAATCAACATTAGTGACACACATGAGAACTCACACTGGGGAAAAGCCACATTCTTGTGAGGTGTGTGGATATACGTTTACTGAAAAATCAAAGTTAATGAGACATATGAGAACTCATACGGGGGAAAAGCCACATTCTTGTGAAGTGTGTGAATATTCTTGTTCTCAAAAATCAAGATTAGTTACACATATGAGAACTCACACTGGGGAAAAGCCACATTCTTGTGAAGTGTGTGAATATTCTTGTTCTCAAAAATCAAGATTAGTTACACATATGAGAACTCACACTGGGGAAAAGCCACATTCTTGTGAAGTGTGTGAATATTCTTGTTCTCAAAAATCAAGATTAGTTACACATATGAGAACTCACACTGGAGAAAAGCCACATTCTTGTGAAGTGTGTGAATATTCTTGTTCTCAAAAATCAAGATTAGTTACACATATGAGAACTCACACTGGAGAAAAGCCACATTCTTGTAAAGTGTGTGAATATTCTTGTTCTCAAAAATCAAATTTAGTGAAACATGAGAACTCACACTCAAAAGTCAACGATGCCCTCGAAAGAATCATTCCGATTAACGCACCATTGAGTGAAATAAATCATACAACATACAGGGAAGCATGGTTTATTCAGTTAAAACTCTTAGCTTAATATCAAGAGAGTAAACGAGGAAACATGAAGGCTTAATCCTATAACCCAGCCCTGAAAAGAAAACTCCAGCAGAAAATAGACTCCGAAAGGAAACTGTTCAGATATCTGCATTCCTATCCTGTGAAACTCCGGGCAAAAAATTAAACAAGCAAGTGAATATGTTGAAAACTTATTATTCCCTTCAAGACCCAACACAGCTAAAAGCTTAGATGGCAGAACATCAGGTTGAGATAAAAACTTTAGCTGCACAAATAAAAACCAAAACCTAAAATGGTAAATTGGGGCGAGGAAAATTATATATATATATATATATATATATATATATATATATATATATATATATATATAAATTATAACTCAGGATTTAAGAGATGAAGAACTTTAATGGAACATTCTAATATCTATGTATATCACATGCACTATTAAGTTACATGATTAAAGAATATCTCTGTATTTCATACAGAGTTCAACTGTAATATATTTAAAGCAATGTTCTGCCTTACAATTGGGTCACTCAGCTCTTTACAAATATTATGCTATGTACAGTCGTAGTAGAAACAGGAAAAAGTAAGAGTCAACTTTTTATTATTATTTTCATGCAGGATGTCTGCATGGAGTTTGGATTTGACAAAAGTGCCGCATGCACTATAAAGAATGGGGAAAAGCCGATATCTGAACATCTTAAGTTACATGATTGATGATATAGGAGAGGATGCCACATATAAGTACCTCGTTATTGTGGAGCATGAAATTATGAAACGTTTTTTAACAAAAATACACAGCACGCCTTAAAAAATTCTCACTATTTAATTTATCCCTAAAACAAAATAATTCATGAATCAGCTTGCAATCATTTTATGTCATTTTATTTGGTTTTTGGATTATTGACTCTCCTCGATGTAATGTCAATGGGATTGATACAAAGACCACTACACTTATAACGTTACATAAAATAATATACCGAAACCAATGTATGGACAGGATATACCTATCATAAAAAAGAGGGCCTCCATCTCACTTAAATAACCCATTTATATCGAGCCACTATAGTAAACATGTACAGCTCAACAGATATGACAATGGAAATAGTAAGGGACAAGGATGAACGTCTACCCCCCCAAAAAACTCAATAAAAATGTTGAAAACTTTGATGGTGTCATGCTTAACAATATTTTCAATGTATATGATGAACCAGCAACACAGATTGAAAACTTTGCTGAAAACTTTGATGGTGTCATGCTTAACAATAGTTTCAATGTATATGATGAACCAGCAACACAGATTGCAAACTTTTCTGAAAACTTTGATGGTGTCATGCTTAACAATATTTTCAATGTATATGATGAACCAGCAACACAGATTGCAAACTTTGCTGAAAACTTTGATGGTGTCATGCTTAACAATAGTTTCAATGTATATGATGAACCAGCAACACAGATTGAAAACTTTGCTGAAAACTTTGATGGAATCATGCTTAACAATATTTTCAATGTATATGATGAACCAGCAACACAGATTGCAAACTTTGCTGAAAACTTTGATGGTGTCATGCTTAACAATATTTTCAATGTATATGATGAACCAGCAACACAGATTGAAAACTTTGCTGAAAACTTAGATGGTGTCATGCTTAACAATATTTTCAATGTATATGATGAACCAGCAACACAGATTGCAAACTTTGCTGAAAACTTTGATGGTGTCATGCTTAACAATATTTTCAATGTATATGATGAACCAGCAACACAGATTGCAAACTTTGCTGAAAACTTTGATGGTGTCATGTTTAACAATAGTTTCAATGTATATGATGAACCAGCAACACAGATTGAAAACTTTGCTGAAAACTTTGATGGAATCATGCTTAACAATATTTTCAATGTATATGATGAACCAGCAACACAGATTGCAAACTTTGCTGAAAACTTTGATGGTGTCATGCTTAACAATATTTTCAATGTATATGATGAACCAGCAACACAGATTGCAAACTTTGCTGAAAACTTTGATGGTGTCATGCTTAACAATATTTTCAATGTATATGATGAACCAGCAACACAGATTGAAAACTTTGCTGAAAACTTAGATGGTGTCATGCTTAACAATATTTTCAATGTATATGATGAACCAGCAACACAGATTGAAAACTTTGCTGAAAACTTTGATGGTGTCATGCTTAACAATATTTTCAATGTATATGATGAACCAGCAACACAGATTGCAAACTTTGCTGAAAACTTTGATGGTGTCATGCTTAACAATATTTTCAATGTATATGATGAACCAGCAACACAGATTGCAAACTTTGCTGAAAACTTTGATGGTGTCATGCTTAACAATATTTTCAATGTATATGATGAACCAGCAACACAGATTGCAAACTTTGCTGAAAACTTTGATGGTGTCATGCTTAACAATAGTTTCAATGTATATGATGAACCAGCAACACAGATTGCAAACTTTGCTGAAAACTTTGATGGTGTCATGCTTAACAATATTTTCAATGTATATGATGAACCAGCAACACAGATTGCAAACTTTGCTGAAAACTTTGATGGTGTCATGCTTAACAATATTTTCAATGTATATGATGAACCAGCAACACAGATTGCAAACTTTGCTGAAAACTTTGATGGTGTCATGCTTAACAATATTTTCAATGTATATGATGAACCAGCAACACAGATTGAAAACTTTGCTGAAAACTTTGATGGTGTCATGCTTAACAATATTTTCAATGTATATGATGAACCAGCAACACAGATTGAAAACTTTGCTGAAAACTTTGATGGTGTCATGCTTAACAATATTTTCAATGTATATGATGAACCAGCAACACAGATTGCAAACTTTGCTGAAAACTTTGATGGTGTCATGCTTAACAATATTTTCAATGTATATGATGAACCAGCAACACAGCTTGCAAACTTTGCTGAAAACTTTGATGGTGTCATGCTTAACAATATTTTCAATGTATATGATGAACCAGCAACACAGATTGCAAACTTTGCTGAAAACTTTGATGGTGTCATGCTTAACAATATTTTCAATGTATATGATGAACCAGCAACACAGATTGAAAACTTTGCTGAAAACTTAGATGGTGTCATGCTTAACAATATTTTCAATGTATATGATGAACCAGCAACACAGATTGCAAACTTTGCTGAAAACTTTGATGGTGTCATGCTTAACAATGTTTTTTGGAATAAATAAACATTATATTTCCGATTGAAATAAACATTATACCGATTGGAATAGGGATAACTGGATTATTAAAAATGAATTTGCAGAAATACTTAGAAGCAATATCTGGAACACCACGCTGTAACGAAATACATATAGCAGCTATAAAGGGAATAGCGTCTATTCTTAAAAGAACCCTCGGATATAAATCTTATTGGAATTTCTCGTAAAACTGACTGAAGTTTAATAAAAACAAAGAAACGCTATATTGTTGTGAAGTGTGCGGAAATTCTTGTTCTCAAAAATGACATTTAGAGACTCACATGAAAAAGTATATATTATATTTCTATAAACTTCAAGAGTGTATTATATTTTTATATGAATTTATTGACGTAACTAACTCAACATGTATTGCCATAAAAGAGTAGATAATATCAGTTAACATAATTGATTAGAAAGGTTATACATCACAATAAGAGGAACTAGAAAGTGTTTAAAAGTCGCTAAAAGTTATAAAAATTACACCGTCTTCTACAAGCAAAACAACTGATTGCAACTATGAAAATGACTAAGTATCTCATTAAATAATCTGGTACTTTATTCATAATGAAAACAAATATTGATTTCTTCCAACTGTTGTAATATACAAAATACAAGATGAGACTCATAGTGTAATATCAAAAGAATAAAAAACAATATTCTTACACATTATTTCAATGTTTTGTTTTTTGGTAATAAATGTAGTGTGAAAATAACTCATTTAAAAATATATTTTTACACATTATTTAAATGTTTTGTTTTTTATAATAAATGTGTTGTGAAAATAACTCATTTAAAAATATATTTTACACATTATTTCAATGTTTTGTTTTTTATAATAAATGTGTTGTGAAAATAACTCATTTAAAAATATATTCTTACACATTATTTCAATGTTTTGTTTTTTGTAATAAATGTATTGTGAAAATAACTCATTTAAAAATATATTTTTACACATTTCAATATTTTGTTTTTTATAATAAATGTTTAGTGAAAATAACTCATTTAAAAATATATTTTTACACATTATTTCAATATTTTGTTTTTTATAATAAATGTGTTGTGAAAATAACTCATTTAAAAATATATTTTTACACATTATTTCAATATTTTGTTTTTTAAAATAAATGTGTAGTGAACATAACACATTTAAAAATATATTTTTACACATTATTTCAATGTTTTGTTTTTTGTAATAAATGTGTTGTGAAAATAACTCATTTAAAAATATATTCTTACACATTATTTCAATGTTTTGTTTTTTGTAATAAATGTATTGTGAAAATAACTCATTTAAAAATATATTTTTACACATTTCAATATTTTGTTTTTTATAATAAATGTGTAGTGAAAATAACTCATTTAAAAATATATTTTTACACATTATTTCAATATTTTGTTTTTTATAATAAATGTGTTGTGAAAATAACTCATTTAAAAATATATTTTTACACATTATTTCAATATTTTGTTTTTTAAAATAAATGTGTAGTGAACATAACACATTTAAAAATATATTTTTACACATTATTTCAATGTTTTGTTTTTTGTAATAAATGTGTTGTGAAAATAACTCATTTAAAAATATATTCTTACACATTATTTCAATGTTTTGTTTTTTGTAATAAATGTATTGTGAAAATAACTCATTTAAAAATATATTTTTACACATTTCAATATTTTGTTTTTTATAATAAATGTGTAGTGAAAATAACTCATTTAAAAATATATTTTTACACATTATTTCAATATTTTGTTTTTTATAATAAATGTGTTGTGAAAATAACTCATTTAAAAATATATTTTTACACATTATTTCAATATTTTGTTTTTTAAAATAAATGTGTAGTGAACATAACACATTTAAAAATATATTTTTACACATTATTTCAATGTTTTGTTTTTTGTAATAATTGTGTTGTGAAAATAACTCATTTAAAAATATATTTTTACACATTATTTCAATATTTTGTTTTTATAATAAATGTGTTGTGAAAATAACTCATTTAAAAATATATTTTTACACATTATTTCAATGTTTTGTTTTTTTATAAAAAATGTGTTGTGAAAATAACTCATTTAAAAATATATTCTTACACATTATTTCAATGTTTTGTTTTTTTATAAAAAATGTGTTGTGAAAATAACTCATTTAAAAATATATTCTTACACATTATTTCAATGTTTTGTTTTTTGTAATAAATGTGTTGTGAAAATAACTCATTTAAAAATATATTCTTACACATTTATTCATAATGAAAACAAATATTGATTTCTTCCAACTGATGTAATATACAAAATACAAGATGAGACTCATGGTGTAATATCAAAAGAATAAAAAACAATATTCTTACACATTATTTCAATGTTTTGTTTTTTGTAATAAATGTGTTGTGAAAATAACTCATTTAAAATATATTTTTACACATTATTTAAATGTTTACGTTTTTGTAATAAATGTATTGTGAAAATAACTATTTTACAAAAAATATTATTTTTACACATTATTTCAATGTTAATGTTCTTTGTAATAAATGTAGTGTGAAAATAACAAATGTGTTTTTTGCAATAAATGTATTGTGAAAATACATAGTTCACAAAAACATATTCTGTCAATATTTTGGTTCTTGTTAAAATGGCATACAATTTGCAAAAGTCATAAATAAATTATTGTCTAAAACAAACAATTGACAAAATCACACTTTTTCAATATTCCTGTTCTAATATTCTACAATTCGTACATAAAATTTTGTGAAAATAACACAATATTGAAAAAGTCATATTTTGCAGACTATTGCAATATGTTTATTTTCGTAAACACTTGCAAAAAAAAACCCAACCAATTTAAAAAAGCCATATTCTTAACAATGTTCTCGTTAAAAAGTGTTGTATAAATGACAACCAGTTGATAAAAAGTCATATTCTTGCATATATTTCTGTTGACATAAGCAATCAATTCACAAAAGCAATATTATTGCACACTATGTCAAATAAAGTGTTCTATTTCACAAAAGCAATAGTATTGACCTCACCAATACAATATAAAATTACGTGGGGTTAATAAAATGAAAAATTATATAGACATGGGCTTAAAGCATGGCACCAATACAAAATAAACATACGTGGGCTTAAAGTATGGTAAACTATAACTGCACCATACAGTGCCTGAAGTGCAAGGAAAATGTTTGTGCGGATCACTTGTCACTTGGTGTAGATTCGAGTGTAGACAATGATGATGCTCTGGTAAGGATAGACAGTAAGGATTACGTAATGAGTGCAATACACTCGAATCTCGTCGATAGGGTTTGCATCGTATAAGAATGTGAAGTTTGCATGAATAAGAATGCAGCGGTAAAGCAATAACGTTATCGAGTATTAATTAGGGAAAAGGAGGACGATAATAAAATTCGAGATTTAAAAAGACGAATGAAAATCGGGAAAGCGTCCAACATGGAACAAAAAAACTTTATAGTAGACGAAGTCGTATATTATTTGTTTGTTCTTTGGTCGTAATTTTTTGTTAATTATATGAATCTGATTATGGAACAAAAACTCATGACGGTAAATAGCATTTCGGTTAATAACTTAGATGTAAGTTGTCTCCTATTCCCGTCATTAGCAGAGCAAATTGATAGCGTTAAATAGTCATTCCATACTGAGAACCGTCATTCGTGTGGGCATGTATATTTCAGAGTGGTTATATATTATTCGTGTCTATATTGGAGGGGACATAGAGAACGAAAGAGTGTATGTTATAGACAAGTTTATTCTTCATCCGGATGAGATGATGCCGGGAACTCAAGCTTTTAAGGTTACATGGTCTCATTTTCCCTCCTTCGCCTCCAACGGACATCAGCTCCCAGTCCGACGGACTCCTCTGGTCGATCTTGCCTGCTCTCTCCTAACCTGTCTTTCAACTGACTCGAACACATCTCAATATATTGGGAATTCCATTTTCCGGCATCAGTGTGATTTCTTCACGTTTCAAATTACACGTGTGCTTTGAACATGCATTCACATGCCTTTGGTAAACAAAGAAATTCCTAAATTGAATTGTATCGTTTTTAACCTATTTTGTTAATCATTATTTCTAACCTCGTATTGCCCATTCTTTTAACTGACATATTTAATATCCAGTTATTTCTAAAAGAATGAACAATCGCTGCATTCCTAAATTGAATATCCATTATCTTTTTAAACTTTGCTTACTGGGTTCGATTCTATCCTTTTCAAATATCATCTTCAAACATATCTATTTAATTACTGGAGTCTGTCCCCTCCTCATGTAGCAATAGTATTATGGTTCAAACGGAGATAAATAGGAGTGGCACTGAGAAAGAGGGAATCAGATAGACCAGGAGAAAGGGAAGGACCCGGAGAAAGGGAATTGCTAAGGATGGGTAAAGATTATAGATTCTGATTCTAGGCAAACTATTATTCTCCATTCTAAGATAAACATTAAAGAAATTAACTTGGGGATATCAAATGTTATTTAACTGGTAAAAATTTAACAAATGCAACGCGGTGACTATTGACGCTTAATGAATATACGTCAGAGATATCTCCAGAAACAAAGTACGAAAATAACCCCCTCCCCTAACAAAACTGGACTTGTTTTATTGCCTGTAAAATATAAAGGCTGGTGTGTTTTTAAAGTGAAAACCGTTATAGAAATTGTGATGAACACACACACACACACACACACACACGAGGAAAAAAGATAAAACTGTATAACAGAAAACCGAAAAACAAAGAAAAAGACAGAAAATCATCGATTCAATTGGAAAAATACTAATGATATTTTGTATTATTTTAGAAAATATGGAATGCCTTGTTTAAATAATTCATTTGTTCTGTTGATGTAAATATTCAAAAATTGGAATGATAAAAAATATAAAATATTTTTTTTTGTAAATGAGGGTTTGGAATGGTGGATATTGAGCCGGGGCGACGCCGGTAAAATCGAAGGTGTACACACACACGCCAGATTTTTTACTGTCCTATAAAAACGACCTGAATTGTAATTATCACCGAAAACAAAGAAAAGCTTACATTTCAGGTTGGGAAGTTAGAATTGCTTAACGCAAAATAAAGAACAATAAAAACTTGTAAAGTGAAAACATTTGTCTGCATTAATTTTGAGAACAACAAAAGAATTGTCAGGTATAGATATAATTTTGCAAGCATCTGAAAAGGGCAAACCAGAAAATATTATATATATATATATTATATATATATATATATATATATATATATATATATATATATATATATATATATATATATATATAATAAGGGAACATAAGATCATGATATTATTAATATAGGAATAGATACTTAATCGAAGGGTCATTCTCCTTCGAAATAAAAAAAAAGAGGACACGTTAGCATTACGGACCCTCAGTATATTAAAATTAGCTACTTCTCCTTTTGGGCAGAGTTCACAAGAGAGTCGCCAACCTGATAGGTTGTAAACTGTCATCTAAGCTTCAGCCTCTGTCCCATCGACGAAATGTTGCATCCCTCTGCCTGTTCTACAAGTATTTTAATGGTGAATGCTCCGACGAACTACAAGACCTTGTACCCCTCGACGTAAATACCTCCAACAGACCAATCAAGCAGATAAATCTCACCCCTACACAAAAGAGATAAGAAGGCCGTCTACTATAATAGTTTCTTCCCCCGGAACTGCTAGACTTTTGAACTCCCTTCTGGGTTTTTGCTTTCCCAACTGTACTGACCTGCAGAAGTTCAAGTGTAATGTGAACAGATATCTTGCTGCTCAACTCCCTACATAGAAAGATATTCGACACCATAAAACACGAACAAGGAAGCGTTACACAAAACATCTCATATAAACAACGCTGCACACTTAAGAGCCTCAGCAGTAGCCCTAATCACCGACCACATCTCCTCCTACAACTTACACTGCTTCGGCCTGACTCCCTCAGACATCCGCAAACTCCTACTTATAATAGTAGACAACACATACTTCACCTACCAACGCCAAAAATACAGACAAATTACAGGGCTGCCCATGGGTTCCAGCCTCTCAGGAATATTGGCCATCTCATACATGGACAGACTCGAACGCCGAGCCCTCAACACGTGCAACTCTATCATATTCCTCTCGAGATATGTCGATGTTCTGATCCTCACATCATCACGCACCGACGCTGAGAACATCTACACTATCTTCTCTGATTCCGACCAACACATAGAATTCACCATCGAATACCCCAGCGATGACGGATCCCTATCACTCCTAGACTTCAACCTAAAAATATCAGATGACGGGGCCAGCATTACTAAATTCTACCGAAAACCAGCCAGCCGAAGTATATTTATACACTACAAGTCTGCCCTCCCTACTAAGGTCATCATCAAATATTCTAGGAATGAGATAACCCGCATCCAAAGCAAATGCAGCAAGCCAAAAAACAAGACAGAATGCACAAAACGGTTCCACCAGGTCCTAGAGGCTAACGGATAACCCAGCACTGTCATTAAACACCTTTGGAACACGAGAAAATATGTAAGAGGTTTCTCCACTAATACTTGCTTCCTTAAAATGCCCCATCTCAGCGACAAGATCACAACGGCTATCTGCAGGGCTATCAGAAGAGAGGGTCTCAATATGCAACTAGCCCACTCTAGAAACTTAATAAATAAACAGCAGTATATATTTAAACGAAAAAAAAATTAAAATTAAAATATAGCTAGCTGAAGTAATACAAACCAACTAAAAAAAAATCTACCACTCATGAAAATAAATAAATTAACAACTCCCAAGGAATGTCATCCCTATTCCACTCCCCTTCCCCTCACCTATTTTCCTACCCCCAGCAACACTAACCTAAACACCCACCTCCCTCCTCTCTCACATCCGACCCCTACAGTAGTCGACCGGACACAGTCCAGTGGCGATTTACGTGAGGCAGAAAAGCAGAGACACCGCACACGTCAGCAGAAAAAAAATAAATAATAGTAATAATAATAAAGACAACATAACAGAGAATATTAAAAAAAGCTCACGCTAAAACAACAAGTTATAAACAAAAAATAAAGACGAATAAATAAAAATAATAAAATCATAAACATATTAATTACCACACCATACCTTACACAAATCCCTTACTCACATTTGTCCCGAGTCCTACACAATTTCCGCTCCATCATCCAGCATGCTTTGAATCGACCTGTTACGCACACCATTTGAAAAGGGAAATTTTCCAACATTAATAATGGAATACGTCGCAGAGACTAACAAGTAAGACATTTTACCAATACAACTGAAATATATATATATATATATATATATATATATATATATATATATATATATATATATATATATATATATATATATAATAAAAACAGATATCATAAAACTCTAATACAAAAAAAACTATCTAAAAATTATTGCGGATCAATAAGTGCACTAGAAGCTTTTTATTATTATTATTATTATTATTATTATTATTATTATTATTATTGGCGTCTGTTATAAAGCAATATTATTTTTTGATCGGTTACATTGAAAACAAACTTGTTATAATATTTAAAACTATTTTAAAAGTTACTTAATTGAATGTATTTAAATTGTAAAAAAAAACCTTACCTTTCATTCCAGGAATTCAATACGAAAAAAATCGGAATTAATTCTTTGTTCGATTTGTTTTTCTTGCTATGATTTCTTTAATAAATTGATACAACTTTTGTTTTGTGTTTTCAATTCATTAAGAAAAAAATATATGAAAATATAAAAGAATCCAAATTAAAAGATGAAAATCACGATTTAAACGTGAAATTATTTAAAGAGAAAATCAATTGCTAAAGAACAAAGAATTTAGGTTATCGCAACACGGTGTAATCATGATTTCGTTCTTCGTGTAAAAATGTTCGTTCATTAGGTAAGTGTGCCGAATTTGTTTCCATATGAAGTTAAAATTATATTTGCCAATGATTAAAGCTTATTAGGTTAGTTCAGTGTTCGGATTTGTTTTCCTATCAAGTTTGAATGATATTTGTTAAATTTCTTCAGTGAATTTTTTTTGTGTTCCAACTTCATTAAAAAATACATTATATGAAGATATAAAAACCTTTTTTTTTTAATTTCCATTTTCACCCCAAACAAGGTACAGTGCCACTTTGATGTAGGTGCAATACGTTTCAGATATACTATGTAGGGAGTTGACCAGCAAGATATCTGTTCACATTACACTTGAACTTCTGCAGGTCAGTACAGTTGGAAAAGCAAAAACCCGGAAGGGAGTTCAAAAGTCTAGCAGTTCTGGGGGAAGAAACTATTATAGTAGACGGCCTTCTTATCTCTTCTAGGGGTGAGATTTATCTGCTTGATTGATCTGTTGGAGGTATTTACGTCGAGGGGCACAAGGTCTTGTAGTTCGTCGGAGCATTCAGCATTAAAATACTTGTAGAACAGGCAGAGCGATGCAACATTTCGTTGATGGGACAGAGGCTGAAGCTTAAATGACAGTTCACAACCTATCAGGTTGGCGACTCTCTTGTGAACTCTGCCCAGGAGCGAGAACCTATATATATATATATATATATATATATATATATATATATATATATATATATGTATGTACTTATTGATTTGTAAATCGTCTCCTCTTACCAACAACGACTATAATTCATTCCTCGCATCGTGACAGCCTTCGAAACCTCTATTACATACCTATCCCACACAATGCTTCAAGCAAACTACATATCAAACATAATAATGTTTACCATAAACAATAGTTTAATTTTAAGTTGCTCGAATTGTTAGTCAATTAAGCAGAAAAAATAATTTGATGTTTTTTTTACACTTACCTAAATATCTCCTCAAAAAATCTCCTAAAAATATATTATTGTAGAATTTGTGATATATATATATATATATATATATATATATGTGTGTGTGTGTGTGTGTGTGTGTGTGTTTACTATAAACACAATAATTTCATTCAAAGTTAGTCGAATTATAAACAAACTGAACACAAAAAATAAATTAATTTGTTTTAACAAGTTTAAAATCTTTTTTCTGTTTACACTTATCTATTATGTGGCTTAAAAATTCAATTAGCTTGTTTATAGTTCATCCAATATTGTATATTTTAGAGTGGTGATCAATTTCTTTTATAAAATGTACATCAACTGAGCATTCTTGTATCTGTCACAACCAATTAGCAGAAACTTAATGTAAAAAAAATTGGTAAATCTAAATAAATAAAAATCGATTTTATTACGTTTCAAAAAAGCCACAATTTATTCACAAAATAAATGATTGATAAAATATAACAAAGATTTTAGAGTGGAGTATCATTTAACCTGTAAAATGTTTTTGACTTGTGATGGGGGTATGAGACGAATGGATTCGTCAATCATTTTTATAAGCACCGACTGTGCTAAACAACCAATCAAAACGTCGCAAAATTATTATAAAAATTGTCGAATTTTGGATTCAATCAGTTTGCTGTTAACCACGCCACAGACCGCATTTGATTCTTGGCCGCCATCTTAGTTACTGATCTGAACAACGCCGCCATCTTTGTTCAACACAATGTCTTAAAACTTAACAGGTTATGGGCCCAGCCATCATCTTTTCTTTGACGGATCGGAATCTAAATTCGAAGCGTGGCAGGTAAAATTTCTGGGATATCTAAGGATTCGAAAACTACACAAAGTGATACAATCTCCAACGAGTCAAATTTCTCGAAAAGAACGCGACTGTTTTTGCAGAACTGATTCAATGTTTAGACAATAGTAGTCTGTCTCTGATTATAAGAGACGCCTTGGTTGATGGACGAAAAGCATAGAACATATTAAGAGACCATTATTTATCAAAAGGGGAAATGAAAATAATATCCTTATATACCGAACTAACGTCTCTGATATATATAATTAACCTCTTTGAAACGTAACGAAGATGAAACGATCACCCACTACGTCATAAGGGCAGAAACAACCGCCAATGCCTTAAAACTCTCAGGTGGAATAATAAGCGATAGTTTCTTTATATCAATGACCCTCAAGGGACTTCCAGCCGATTTTAAACAATTTACAACTGTTATAACTCAGAAAGACAAACCCATAAATTTCAGCGAATTTAAAGTGGCATTGCGCAGTTACAAAGAGACTAATTGTATGCTCCGGGACGATAATAACTCCAGCAATATTATGAAGTTGAAAAATGCTTCTCGAAAGCAAATTACACAACTCACCGCAACGTATTCTCCAAAAGAAAACATATTTTCCCAAGAAAAGAAAATTATCTGGTATAATTGTGGACGACCCAACCACAAAAATCTCCAATGCCAATATAAACGCTCTAAAATGGACTCGGTAAAAAACGTTAAGAACTTTGAGGAAGAACATACATTTCTATTCACATGTAACTTTGACAATACCACAAACGGAAAAAATCTCCTTGTAGACTGTGGTGCTACAGCGCACGTTATCACCAAGGAATCTGATTTTATTAATTTTGATTCAAACTTTAATCCTCAAAGTCATTTTGTCGAACTTGCCGACGGCAGTGAAATAAATGATATAGACTTGAAAAGAGGCGATGCTAAAATATTCCTAAAAAATAATAAAGGCGAAATCTGTAACTGTATTCTAAAAAATGCTCTGTTCATACCTACATTAAAGCAAGACATATTTTCCGTGCAGGCTGCAATTAAACAAGGCGCGAATATACAATTTGGCCAAAATAAATCAAAATTGGCATACTCCAATGGAACTGTATTTGACATTAAAGAAAATGGCCGACTATATTATTTAAAATGTATGGTTCCCGCAAAAACTGCTTGTCACGACTTGGAAACCTGGCATAAAATTTTAGGACAGTGCAATACATCTGATATTAAAAAATTGCCAAATGTAGTCGAAGGCATGAAAATAATACCTTCAGACGATCTCCCAAATTGTGATGTGTGTGCACAGGGGAAAATGAAAAAAGATATAAACCGAACGCCAGACAAAAAAACTACGAAAATTCTCTTACTTGTGCATAGTGACTTAGCAGGTCCGATCAACCCGATGGGGAGAAACAATCTAAGGTACGTTTTAAACTTTATTGATGATTTTTCCTGTTTAATTATAGTTTATTTTCTAAAAAAACAAATCCGACACTATCCTCGCCACTAAGAAATATTTAGCTGATGCTGCCCCGTACGGTTCAGTAAAATGTATTCGCTCAGACAATGGGACTGAATTTACTAGTAAAGACTTTGAACTTCTATTAATTAACCACCGTATTAAACACGAGAAATCTGCGCTGTATTCCCCCTTCTCAAATGGCAGGGCGAACCCTTTTGGAGATGACAAAATGTCTATTTATCGAATCGAAATTAGTGCATACTTTATCGACATACGCTTTAATAGCAGCAGCATATATAAGAAATAGATCGTTCAATAGAATATTAGGCAAACCACTGTGTGAAGCGTTTTGCGGTGTAAAACCCAAAATGAACCGAATGCATATATTTGGTTCAGATTGTTTTGAATTTATAGAAAATAACAGTAAACTAAATACTAAAACCCACAAAGTTATTTTCGCAGGTCACGATAAAAAGAGTCCAGCATATTTAATCTACTTTCCAGCCCAAAATGCCATAAAAGGGTTAGATGTGTAAAATTCAATGATACATTAAATTTTAAAAATGGCGATCCAGTGGATGAACAACATGAAAGATACAAGACTACGCAGTGGATTACTGTTACTCGTTGAAAAACGCACCGGAAAGTTATAATAAGGCGATTAATTCAGAAAATAATCAAGAATGGGAACAAGCTATGATGTCCGAATTGAAAACTTTATCTGAAAATAACACCTACGAAATAGTGGAAAAAACCAACTGATTAAAATATTTCCTCATGCTGAGTTTTTTCCAAAATGTTCAAAGCTTCTGGCAGTGAAACTTTTAAAGCAAGATTTGTTGCAAAAGGTTTTTCACAAATTTCTGGAGTGGAATATTTTACAACATTTTCACCAACGACAAATTTAACGACAATTAGAATTTTATTACAACTTGTCGCTCAATACAATTTAAAAATACATCAAATGGATGTAAAAAATTGTTATTAAAATGCTCCGATTACTATGAAATCGATATTCACCCTCCAGGTGGATTTAAAATGAAAAATAAAAATTTCGTCTAGAAACAGAAAAAAATCGTTATATGGACTAAGACAAAGTGCTCACAATTGGAATTTAATCACTCAATATCCCGTAGACTCGTGCATATGTATCAAATATGTAGGTAATAAACTATTGATTTTGTTTTTTTTTGGGTTGACGATATATTACTCGCCTCAAACTGTGACAATACTTTAAAAGATGTTAAAAATAAATAAATAAAAAATTTAAAATGGTCGATCTTGGAAGACTGTCGTGGTTCCTCGGTATAAAATTTACCTGTGAAAATGAAACGATAACAATGAATCAATCACGATACATTGGAAAAATTCTGCTCAAGTTCAAAATGCAAGATTGCAAACCGCGGACGACTCCCATTGAAATCGACGTAAATAAAAATATAGAGACTGAAACAAAATAATTGGTCTCATACTCCCCATCAGGAGTCAAAAACATTTCACACATTGTTCCTCAGAAAATTAAATTTCTGACGTAGTAAGATTTCTTTCTCAATCTACTTCTTGTTTGGGCAGTGGTGCTTAAAATCTTTTGCCATTGCTTATAACTTGTTAGTTTTTTTATATTTTATTTTACATATTCCATTGACCAAATAAATTTCCATTTTTCCTCCCTATTCCACTGTGTTTGGGCAAATTCAGCAGTGTTAGATTTGGTGATTTCTTAGTTGTTTTTTTTTTCTTTTATCAAGGGTGAAGATTTTATTTGAGCCTCCAATACTGTTTTTTATTCCTCCCCTATTTCTCATTCCTGGAGTATGCGAAACAGTGAAGAATATTTTTTTCTCCTCAAGAGACCACTTTACTTGGTTATAGTGTCTTTTCTTAGTGGTTCTTGTTTGGTCTTGCCGGATTCCAGGACTAGAATTTTATTGGTCTGGTGAAGTGTCCAGCTTAGTGTTGTTATTTATGGCAACATCACTAGAGGGTGCACCGTTATTTTCTTCACATGACCATACTGAATGTACGTTTTGTTCCTGGGCGACATCCTGCCAGCTTTTTGATTTAGTTTTATTTTTCATTTTCATTTAAATTCGAATATTTGTTCAGGATTTACTTTAAATTGAAAATTGAAAGTGTCCTCATACCAGAGTCCAGTGTAAATTCCCTATACAGAGAGACTGAAGACACCCGAGGTTGGTGTCTCGTAGTCATTCAAATCCCCCCCCCCAGTGTGCGTTTTCATATGCGTCACTAATGTCGAATTTTGAGAATAAGAATATCCACACACTTCACAAGAATATGTCTTTTTCCTTTTTGGTTTTATTTTCCTTCAGTCGAAGTTCTCAGAAATCAAGAGGCCATAACCTGGGGCTAACACTTGAAGTCTATATGAGATATATAGATATGCGAATGTTCCATTAAAGTTCTTTATCTCTCAAACACTGAGTTAGTAAAGAAATTGAGAACATAGTTTTATTCTCCCCAATTAACCATTTTTATAAGTTGTATATTTCATTTGGTCTCTTGCTTATGCAGTATATCTTTCATTTTGGTCTCTTGGTTATACTGGATTCCATGACAAGAATTTATCAAGTCTGGTGAGTGTGAGTTCTCATATGTCTCACCGTTATTTTCCTCATATGACCATACTGAAGGGATCTGTTTATCCTGGGCGACATTCTGCCAGTTGCTTGATTTAGTTTTATTTTTCATTTTCATTTAAATTCGAATATTTGTTCAGAGTTCACTTTAAATTGAAAATTGAAAGTATCCTCATACCAGAGTCCAATATTAATTCGTGAGTTCTCATATGTATCACTAATGTCGAATTTTGAGAACAAGAATATACACGCATTTCACATGAAAACAGGAATATCAACACACTTCGGAAGAATATGACTTTTCCCTTTTTTATTTTATTTTACTTCAGTCGAAGTTCTCAGAAATCAACAGGCCCACGACCTGGAGCCAACACTTGAACTCTATATGAGATACCTAGATATTCGAATGTTCCATTAAACTTCTCTCAAAGTTAGTAAAGTTAGCTAAGGAATTGTGAACATAGTTTTCTTCTCCCCAATTCACTATTTTCATACATTGTATTATATCTTTGATTTTGGTCTCTTGATTATACTGGATTCCATGACAAGAATTTATCAAGTCTGGTGAGTGTGAGTTCTCATATGTCTAACTAATGTTGATTTTTCAGTAAAATACTTCAAAAGAATATGGCTTTTCCCCAGTGTGAGTTTTCATATGCTCCACTAACTTTGATTTTTGAGAAAAAGAATATCCGCACACTTCACATGAATATGGCTTTTCCCCAGTGTGAGTTCTCATATGTCTCACTAATATTGATTTTTGAGAAAAAGAATATCCGCATACTTCACAAGAATATGGCTTTTCCCCAGTGTGAGTTCTCATATGTATCACTAAGTTTGATTTTACAGAACAAGAATATCCACACATTCTACAAGAATGAGGCTTTTCCCCAGTGTGAGTTCTCATATGTTTCGCTAATGGTGATTTTTGAGAAAAAGAATATCCACACACTTCACAAGAATGTGGCTTTTCCCCAGTGTGAGTTCTCATATGTGTCACTAAGTTTGATTTTTCTGAAAAAGAATGTCCACACACTTTACAAGAATGTGGCTTTTCCCCAGTGTGAGTTCTCATATGTGTGACTAAATGTGATTTTAGAGAAAAAGAATATCCACACACTTCACAAGAGTGTGGCTTTTCCCCAGTGTGAGTTCTCATATGTCTCACTAATGTTGATTTTTGCTGACAAGAATATCCACACACTTTACAAGAATGTGGCTTTTCCCCAGTGTGAGTTCTCATATGTCTCACTAAAAGTGATTTTCGATAAAATGAATATCCACACACTTCACAAGAATGTGGCTTTTCCCCAGTGTGAGATGTCATATGTGTCAGTAAATTTAATTTATCAGAACAAGAATATCCACACACGTCACAAGAATATGGTTTTTCTCCAGTATGAATTCTCATATGCTTCACTAAATATGATTTTCGAGAACAAGAAAATCCACACACTTTACAAGCATGTGACTTATCTCTAGTGTGAGTTCTCATATTGCTTACTAATGTTTATTTATAAAAACAAGAATGTAGGTTTTTCACAGGCTAGTGTATCTATCTTTATTGCAAAAGTTTTCTTCCACACACACCCGTCTTTTTTATTTTAATTTTTTTATAACTCAAGCTGAGGCACTATACAGATGCCAAACACCCATCACTATTTCATATATTTACACCGAGATATTTATTTTTAAATTATATTGGAAAGTATACAGCTTTTGATAAGGTGTTTCTTTTATACAATATAGTTTCATAGCAAGTTTCCAGTGTTAAAGAAGATATTGTCTTTAAAAAAGTAATTTTAAACGTTGCTTGTCTGTCTGTAATTTGTGATTCGATTTCTTATTACCTTTTGATTTATTTGAACATTAAATATCTTTTTCACAAACATTTATATTACCTTCATGTCGTGGTTTGTTTTCACCATTTCACTGTTTTCAAAAATTCCTTCAAAAATAATGTCCAGTACAATAAATTTTCTCAAAGATGTTACTGTAGTGTTGCAAATAAAGTAATAGCTGTTTACACATTAATGGTTAAAGATCATGATACTTCATTAACATTGAATAATAGGGTTCAATCCGGATCATCTGGAAAATATAATTAAATTCAATAGTTTTAATATTTGCATTCAGATATGTGTTTGTTTATTATTGTCAATATTATTAAATTGAACTCAATACATGTAGATTAATTTAATCTTAATAATTAATAAAACATGACAAATATGACCGGATATTTGTTAATCGCTTTTTTACGCTGTAATAGTCTAATTGAAATTGTTTCTAGCGTTTTGTTGTATGTCATCTTAGGTGAGAATACACACACACACACACACACACATATATATATATATATATATATATATATATATATACATATATATATATATATATTGATACAATACGTGTAAATTACAATAAGTCCATGAAAAATGTGCCTTGTCCAAGAACATAACTGATATATGAATATGCAAAAGTATAAAAAATATATTGAAACATTTCCTTAATCTGTGTTTGTTTTATACTTCCCCACTTGTGAAAATTTTTATTTTTTTTATTTTTGTGTTATTTTTTCGTATATATTTGCAAATTTTTAGTTCATCTTTGATTTGTTCGAGTATATAAAGCCGTTTATTCATCTGAATATAAATATATGACAGTAATTTTTTTTGACATTCTATAAATTATAATTTTAATTTATTTTTTTACTCATTCTCACCTGAAACAAGGCCCTTGGACTTAAGGGGACTATTAATTGAGAACACACGGATGATAAAGATGTTGGTTTACATTACATTTATACTTCTGTCTATCAGTACAGTTAGTGAAACAGGCAGCATGAAAACTAGCTGTTCTAAGGAAGAAGCTATTAAAGTAGGAAGCTTTCTGGCATTCAAGAACCTCAACAGTGAAAGGATGTGATTTTGTTGTGAAGCGGATTTGGAGTGGATATGTACGTCAAAGGGGCACACATGTAATTAGTTCATCAGAGCACATTCCATTAAACATGCTTATAAAACAGGCACTAGGCTGCAACATTGCAAGAATGTAAAAGTACAGGATTCTCTTTGGTGTGAGTAGTTTTCGAGCATGATAGAAGGAGCCATCTTCCTTGTGGCAACCTTCACAATGTGCTCAGTGTATTTGTTCAAATTTTCCTTAAAAGGCTATGGAACCCCATCCAGAAAGAGAAGGTGTCACCGTTTTGCTCATCTGGAGATGAGCATTGGAGGTTCAGAGGATGTTTATCTGATGCGCAAGAGATACTACACCTAAACATGATAGAATGAGCCATCTTCCTTGTGGCAACCTTCACAATGTGCTCAATGTATTTGTTTCAGTTTTCCTTAAAAGGCTCTGGAACCCCATCCAGAAAGAGAAGGTGTCGCGGTTTTGCTCACCTGGAAATGAGCATTGGAGGTTCAGAGGATGTTTATCTAATGCACAAGAGATACTACACCTAAACATGATAGAAGGCGCCATCTTCCTTGTGGCAACCTTCACAATGTGCTCAATGTATTTGTTCCAGTTCATATTTCCTGTAAATATTAAGCCAAGAAGTTTTAAGGAAGAATTCTCAGGAAGGGAGTTATTTATACTGTTTTGTTGTTTGTCTCATCTATTTGTCAATTTTCTTAACTGTATTAGTCTTAGGTTTGTTTGATGAAATATATTCGTTCATTCACTTGAATATAAATTATTTGTAACTTATGTATTTTTATCTGATCAGTTGTGTCTTTTTAATTATCAAATGATTTGAGAATATTACAAAACGTATTGAAAAGTGTATTTTTTTAATTTCATAGAATTTGCTCTTATGAATTTATAGTAATTGTACCCCTCTATGTACATACTTCCTAATAACCCAACAAGCAGCAAAAGCACACCCCTTCCTTGTTGATGTCTAAATATTTTTTGTAAGCATCAATTAACCGTTAATCTATGAACCTCAAACAAAAAATATATCAATTTAAAAGCTTTTTAAACTTGTAAATAGTTTATTCCTATTCTATAAAAATACTCTAAATCCTACACGAAGATTGGTAAATCGTTGTCAATTGTTTTCAATCCGTTTATCACAGCATAAAGACGTTTTTTGCATTTTCCAGAAAATATTTGAAGCATTTTCATTAATTAAAATGTTAGTTTACAACTGATAATAAATGACGTTATTTTTGAAACGCTCAAGTTTATAGAACTTGCATTTATTAGTTGAACACAAAAATACGTTTAACATCTTATTTGTGTTGTATGCAATTATTCAAAAATTTGGGAGAGAGGGAGAAAATGACAGACGACATTGTAAAACATAGATTATTGATGTGTTTATTGCAAAGTTAATTAAAACAATTAAAATGGACTTTTGTCAAACATAACTCAATCCCTACACAATATAACATCGTGATGTTATATTTTATAATATATATATACTTTTAACACCACTGGCTAAACTCATGGGAGCAGCTCTGCATAGCCAGTACGTAGCCTCTCCATCATCAAGACTCCTACAGTGCCTCCATGTTAGCCACACACGGTAACTGTGTTCCTTGCGGCCCCAGGCTAAACCTGTAGGATATCTCATAGTAGGGGACCCGTGAGATAGTGTGTTATGGCCCAGCGATGTATGGGCATGCCATGGCACACTACCAACCCCTATCCCACTGTCTTCTGAGTCCCCTTGGTTGGGTGAAGACTAGGGGAACCAATTCAAAAATCAAACACCACCGCCTTTTGGTCCTTATCACAGCAAAAAGCTAAGAGATTGGAATTCTGACTTCAAATCCTTAAAAGGCTATGGAACTCCATCCAGAAAGAAAAGTCGTAGTAGCGGACACGATAGGGTGACTGTCTAGCTCACTGAGATTACTTTCGACCAGAAGCTGTGGCCTCCTCTGCTTGCCATTAGCTGCGGTTTTGCTCACCTGGAAATGAACATTGGAGGTTCAGAGGATGTTTTTTGGATGCGCAAGAGATACTACACCTAAACTGTGCGAGCAAATTAGGAGCCAATGTGCAAAGTTGTGTACCGATGATGATGATGATGCTTTTAAGATTTAAATGAATATATTGACATCCATAGAGATAAGTTACTTGACAAAGTAATTTCAAACTGAAACTTGTTAGAATTAAAATCATTTTTTTTCAAAATGTAATGCAATCCTGATGTTATATTTTTTAATATATAGTTTATTGGATCAAATCTAAACGTTAGTGTAACAACTACTGATTAAAATAGTTAATTATTAATAATATACTTCTAATACATTGTTATTTACTTAATTAACAATTTACAGTCACACCAACTAAAGAGCATTGAGACATAATTGGATGCTATGTGAGAGAGAGGCATACAAATAAAGGCACCGTAAGTAATTAAACTAAATGTAAAAAATTGTTTCCCACTTTTTTACGATCACCAATGTAAACAGGTTTTTATGTGAAACACTTAACGTGCATGCGGCTAGATAAACAGTTTAAATTAAATTTAATAGATAAACCGTTTGGTTTTTTCATTTTAAACTTTTATCTTTTTGGCTTTCCTTTGTTTTTTTTAAGGAGGGATAACAGCCTGTGTGTTGTTTGGAGAGAGTGCATGTATTAATCATACATTCTATGTTTTGTGGTTTTAAATAAAAAAACACATGCCATCATAAATAATAAAATTTCAATTTAAATTATATTTTTTGTGGTTTTAAATAAAAACACCTCCCTTCATAGGTAATAAAATTTCAATTTAAATTATATTTTTTGTGGTTTTAAATAAAAAACACCTCCCCTCATTAATAATAAAATTTCAATTTAAAGTCTACTTTTTGTAGTTTTAAATATAAAAAATACCTCCCCTCATTAATAATAAAATTTCAAATAAATTCTATTTTTTTCTGTTTTAATAAAAAAAAAACAGCGCCTCTCATTAGTAATAATGTTATCATTTAGAAAGCTATTCTTACCACGAAAAAGGAGGTCCTTGCTTATTAATTTATACTTTCACCCAACAAATAAATATACGGACATTTTCTGTGTGATGATTTATTTATTTTTTTTAAATAGTACTTTACGTTACGTTAGAAGAAAAAATGGTTGATACAAGATGCTCATCTTGGAAGTCCCGATAATCGTCCAAAAAGTACTTATAGAAAACCAATAAGAATCAGGATGACAGTTTTTGCAAAATGTTATGTCAAACGATTTTTACAATATTTCTTGTTTTTTTCTTTTTTTTTCAAATTATGAAGTGAAAGTACAGAATAGTTAACAGCATATGACATCTAATCCCCATCTAAAAAACGTAAGAAACCAAAAACTAATATGAATCCCCCGTCTCCTCCCCTGCAACAAAAATTTGAAACTGCGAACGATTACAAGTATCATTGACTGCTAACTGGTCATAAAGTGAGTGCTAATTTTACATTAAATTATATAGGAAAGTGATCCCCACTCTAAAATCTGAAATAAGTATTATTAATTTATAATTCCTTTAGTGGGTATTTTAAGTCTGTATAAACGTAATAGTCAAAAATAAACTCAATTTTTAGGGGTTAAACTATGCTGGGTTAGATTGTAAAGACCTACGAATATTGTTTTCTACATAAGGTAATTGATAATTGATGATAATTGGTCATTTTATGTAAACTTTATAAAAGAAAATGACGCATCTTTTAAAATATTACATATTGGATGAAACATAAAAATTAAAACGGAATTCTCCAATGATATAATATATTTCTTTAAATCTTAAAACAATGAAATATAAAAAATAGTTTTCGTGATCAGATGTATTAACAAAAAGCTTAATTCGATCAACTTCAAATTAAATTATTATTTTCTCAGAAATCACACAAGTTTTACAAAAATAATAATATTTTTAACAAAAATCTAAATATCACATTGAATAACATATTTTAAAAATATTTTTTTAAAATCATACTATTATTATCATAGTTTATTGGATTGCAAAAACAAAAATTAATGAACTTATTTTGATGTTAAGATTATATTAAAAGTTACTTATTTTAATATTTGCGATTATATTAAATATTATAGATTTGATTCTTTAGAGTAAAAAAAGAAAACAAACTTACGTATATTTCCAGGAATTCAATACGAAAAAACATCGGGATGAATTTGTTTTTCTTTCGTGTTAAAAACACAAAACTTGTTTTGTTTGTTAAGATTTCTTTAGTAAATTGATGCAGCTTTTGTTTTGTCCAATTTATTAAGAAATAAAATAAATGAAAATATAAAAGGATCAAAACTAAAAGATAAAAAACGTGAAATTATTTAAAGAGAAAATCAACTGCGAAAGAACAAAGAACTTAAGGTCATCGTAATAACACGGTGAAATCATTATTTCGTTCCTCGTGTAAAAATGTCTGTTTATTAGTTAAGTATGCCGAACTTTTTCCGTTTCAAGTTTAGATTGGATTTGTCAATGTGTATGAATTTCTTTATAAAATGTCTTTTCTTTTTTGTATAAATAAGATACATGATGATTTAAAAATCAGATTTATTTTATTTTATTTTATTATTTATTTTTTTTTTTTGGAAGACTGAACATTTCATTATAATTTGGAGTAGTCAAACTACTGTTAACATCCAAGATGAGAAATGTAGTCAGAATAATCAGCAGATTTGCCGATTAGTTGTACAAATAGCCTCGAACCATATAATCACTAAAAGGGAATCTTAAAGGTCAACACCGGTATCGAGCAGAAGTTTGTTTACATGTTTCACAAAGTTTAAATGGCTAAAATATAATCACGTAATTATTGAAAATGTGATCATGTGATTAAAATTTATTTTTTTAACCACGGTGTTTAACAAATTAAAAAAATCATGAAAGATGAAGTTTTAAAATGATTAAACGTGTTTTATTTTATAATTTAAAATGAAAAACATTGAACAATAAAAATAACATTTTCAGTACTTATGTATTGTTGGTACTGTGCTGCCTGCTGAAATGATATTGTTATTTTATTGAAAGCCATTCTTAAGATGGGGAGGGTTTTTTGTAACTATTCTACGCTTCCACCTTACAATTAAAAAAAAGAAAAAAAAAGATATCGTAAAACTTTGATTTAACCTGAAAAACTATTTTAAAATAGCGTGGTACCAAAAATGCATAAGCACGAAATCTTGTTTTAATTTTACAATAGATATTTTTCTCGGATGCATATGACGGCAGATAGTACTGTGTTATTTTTATATAGTTTTTATTTTTTCAGTTTAATTTCAAGTTTCACGATTTTTTTTTATTATATAAAGTTGTAATGTGGAAGCATAAATTAGTTACAAAACCCTCACCTCCTCATATTAAGAATGGTTTTCAAAATAATAACGTTATTATTTCAGCTCGGCACCAAAAATATATAAGTACACAAAATTTCATTTTTATTGCTCAATGGTTTTCATTTTAAATTATAAAATGAAATGTGAACTTGTACATTTTAATAAAGACATTAAAAATGAAAATAGCGAAGAAAAAAAAAGTTATATTGTACGTATCTATTATGGAATGAAGTTCTCTGGAAAAACTTTCATTTAATTTGGTCAAGTAGTTTTATTTTTTTAAAGCAAAAAAAACACAATTTGTTATGATACAATACCAATTTTTAAGAAGAAAATCTATTATTTAAGATGGGAAGGGAGGTATCGGCACTTTAGACTGAGTTATCTCCCCGTGGCGTGTTCTAAAAATCCAAACACGGCCATTGTCTCTGAACTTTTTTTTTTTCAGAGAACTTCAGTCCATAACGGATACGTATAATATAACCTTTTTTCGATATTTTCATTTTTTTAATGTGTTGATTAAACTGTACAAGTACCAATAAAAGATATTTAATCATTTTCATAATTTTGGTAACGAAAAATACCTGTGCACATAATTCAACTATGTTTGGATGCCCAATTTTCGAGGGAATATGTGGGATTCAATCAATAGACACACTAATTCTGCGGTAGTTTTCCAGAGGTTTTCATTCATCAATCAATATCGAAAGAAGACACTTTCAGTTGTTGAAGGCGACAACTCGATGGATTTCTTACGCTTAAGAAATTCATATGTTAAGAGCAAACGTTGGTGGTGTGTACATGCAGATTATATTGAAATTGAAGTGGATGATAAACGTTGAAATTGAAGTGGATGATAAACTGGTCGAGAGAATAGGCCTTTTTTGCCGTGTATAGAAACGGGCGATTGGGAAGACAGAAACAAGGACGTCCTTACACTCGTTTGTGAGAGATGAAGAGATACGGACGGAAGGTAGCTGAGAATTAAAGTGGTTTTCTGCTCCAAATGAGACGTAGGGTAGGATTTCTGATTTTGATTATATTATCGGGTTGAGCGCGTACGCAGACCCCACACTTAGAAATAGCACGTCCGAGTCGTCCACATTTGAGACGATCACAAAGGTCAACCCAACCGCAGTGCAATGGAAGGGCCTCACTTTGGGGGAACGACCTAAATGATCACCGTTACCCCTACGTAAGGTAAGTATAAGATTTTTTAAGGCTGTCCACTAGTGTTTTTATATCATACATCTATACTCACCACTGACAATAATCAATAAAATACTTAATATGTTCCACATAATTCTCACCAATATTAATATATCACAACATTTTATTCACCAATAACAAAATTCATTACAAAAATATTACTATCATTTAAAATTACAAACACTTTCACAAAATACCTTAATTCTTAAAGAAACTTGTCAAGGTCGTTAACATGTTAACAAAATAAATTCATAATCTTTTCAATGAGAACAAATCTGTGGGAACATGATGAGAATTATCAGCGAACCGGATGCTAACGTCTCCAGCATAAGAGACAACATGAAAAATCGTCTTTTGCACATGGCTCCACGCATCGTTTCCGTTTGGAAAAAGAAAAATAAGATAACCACAAAAGAATTATCAACAAATGGCAGAGCTCCGCGCCTAAAATAAAGGCCCAAAAATTACAGTCAGTGGGAGCCGATGTGCCCCTATAAAACGAGGCATTTTTAGGGAATGAAAAAAGAAGGAGAAAAACACAGGAGGCGAAGACGCCGCGCTGCTAGTTGTTGATGAAAGTAGTCGCCGCTTTCAGCCCAGCTGCGTCAGTGAACGCACGGGGAGATTCTCCCACCGGACCTAAAGAGATGAAGAAGAAGAAGAAGAAGAAGAAGAAGAAGAAGAAGAAGAAGAAGAAGAAGAATAAGAAGAAATAAGGCATCAGTGAACTGAAGCCAACTCCGCTCTCACGTTATGGGCCAAGATGCCTTCAATTCTAAACAATGTCTAATTCAAACAAACCAAAGAAAAAAAAGGAGAAAAACACAGGAGGCAAAGACGCCGTGCTGCTAGTTGTTGATGAAAGTAGTCGCCGCTTTCAAGTTAAAAGCCTAGACACATATCACCGAAGTAGCACGACCGGCCACCCACTTAACACCCCTGTCGTCCGAAAAGATAAGTATGCTTACGAAATTCATTCTTTGTTTAATTATACAAGCCTACAAAAGTTCATTCCTTATCAATGCATACACACCTACAAACATCCTACGAACACTTTACCTTTTCTAATTAAAACTGTCATTAATAAATAAAACCGGTTCTCAACCTTTTCAATATGCGTCAGTCTTTTTACAAACCTACGGGCCATAAATTCAAACGAATAAAAACTTGTAGAATTAAAACCAAATCACAAATCCAAAAAACAACCAATCAAATTAGACAACATTGTATTTGTATATGAAAGTATATTTTTATTGAATCAAATCAGACAGTTTTGTCTGTGTTTAATTATATCGAAGTAGGGTGAAACAAAAAGAAATAAAAAATTACCATCTGAAGAGTTGTCTTTCCTTATTTGAGCGGTATTTAAAAATGCCAATAAATTCTATTACTTTTTTTTATATGTTAATCTCATGAAATAGTTTTTGGTTAATATAAAGTAAAGTTATTGAAGGCAATCTTTACTGCAAGGCTGCGTAATTGTTCCGACAGATAGAAAGGCAACATCTAAACAAGTGTAGTCGAGTCTAGCGCACGTCGTCGTGATCGTAGTTGTCGTCAGGGAGGGACACTTCCTTGCTTTGGTTGGACAGCTATTTTAGGCGACCCACGCTGATAATTAATGTGAATGATATAAAATGTGTTTTTAAAAGTAATATTTGTGACGACAGAAGGAAAACAGGTATATAAACAGCGTGCACACATATTAATATAATTTTTTTATTTTTAATGTAATAACGAAAAAAGAAGAAACATATTAATATAATTTATTATTTTTTAATTTAATATGAAAAAAGACATATTAATATCATTTATTATTTTTAATGCAAAAAATCAACTTCATGAAGCATTTCTGTTACTACTGTTTTCGGGTAAACTTACAACAAATAACCACTCCAACGTCCCATGTTAAGAATGACATTCGGAATAGACACCCCTAACCTTCCCATGTTAAGAACGACTTTCAAATTAAACGCCAACAACCTTTTCAGCATACCCGAAAACTTATAAAGTTGACATGTGCAATGTGAACAATGAGTTGGACGTAATGTAAAAATGATTAGAATTTAAAACGAAACGAAATTTAAATTCTCTTTTTCATTTTACATGAACCATAAACCTGCACATTCACCGCAAGTTTTACCATCATTTATTATTTTTAATGTTAGAAAAAAATAAACACCGACTGCTTGGAGCATTTCTGTTGATCTCATGAAATAGTTTTTAATTAATATAAATTTTAAGTTTTAAGGCAATCTCCTATAATATATCGATAATATAGCATAGTTCTTTTTTTTTTAGGCAAACCACGCTGATAATTAATGTAAATGGGCGCGTTTTTTATACAAGGTCATTGTGCAGAGGGAGACAACTCCATATTACTAAGAGGTTCGTTCATTTTTTGTCTCATAATTTAGGACGTCACTACTAACGATATTTTTTTATTAAATCAAAACATCACAAAAAACAGGGCTGAGACGAATTATTTTTAATGTAACAAATTTGATAACCTTAATAATACAAAACGTAGTTTTTATGCGACTATTAAGAGAATCATTTCTGATTTCATGTCATGATTTACGACGCTAATACGAACGAGATTTTCCTTAGATGAACACATTTGAAAAAAAAAGTTGCCTCAACTTTTTCTATTTAAAAAAAAAATTCAATTACATTTTTATTAAAACGTAAGGTTCTATAAGAAAAGAAAAGAGTCTTTAAGCGTAAAACTCAAAGAATGTAAACATTTCAAAAGAAATGGATTTTTTTCCGACTAATTAATTAATAAATGTTATGGGAAGATTTGTTAAAAAAAAAAAGTCGCCACAGCTTTAAAAAAAAATTGTTTGTTAAAATCACAATTTCCTCTTCAGCTATCATTGCATTTTCCTTTATTTTCGCAACAAATCTTACCAGACATTAATTTAAAAAAAGTAGTAAAACACGTTTTGTAATGTATATTTTTTTTATAGAACCTCACAATAATAGGTTTTGCATTACTGTACACATAGATTCGAAAAAGTCGAAAAAAAAACAAACAAATATATAACAAATAAATGTTATCAAAAACAAGATAAGATACTTTTCTACCTAACTGGATATGTATTTGGTGTTTTTATTTAATGTAACATGTTTATTTAGCTCGAAACACATACAGTGTTTACCGATGTATTGGAAAGTTAAATATGGCGCCTGACTCTCTTGTTGACACGGTAGGTTTGGGAAAAGGAGTCCAAAATAAAAATAAAATACTATGCAAAATACTGTTGGAAATTCACTCAATATATGTTACCGTGAAATAAGCTGACATATATTCGGTGGGTTTTTAACAGTATTTTGTCTAGTTTTTTTTTTTAATTTTTAAGTCCTTTCCCCAAACTTACCGCATCAAAGATTAAAAAAAGAAATCGATGCAGCTTTTGTTTTAATAAAAATATCGTTATCCTATGGTTGCGATAATATAGGAATAATCAAGAAACAATGTTCCGTGAATGAAATAAAGGGATAAATATGTAATGTAGATTTAAATAAAAGAAGGAAAGTTTATTAACGTATTTACAGGGAGACAATGTGTAGTGTTTATCGTGTTCAGTCCAGGTATATCCGGTAACCAATGTTTGTAATTAAAGGGACGTAACTCCCAGAAGAGTTACCTTCCCCTGAAACAATATATAAGGTAAATAAAAGAGCGTTTGATCAAGTTACACGGCGAGCAGTAGATTGTAAATTATTGATTGGTGTCCTTTTCTATTCTCTACCATATTCACATCCGGGGAGCCGGTGCATCATTTTACAACATTAAACTACTTCTCTTTCAAAGACGGTGTTAATGCATCGGAGGAGGGCACAACCCATGGCAAATAAAGCCTCCCTTGAATTAGCTACAAGCATGATAACGCAAAACATGGCTGGAATGAGCAAACACATTAGAAACAGGTACTACACTTTCATCGTTGTTCGTTTAATGCTGATTTTATGTAAAACAGGCAGACTAATAAGCAGGTTTAAGTCTGGAATAATTTGTGAAGGTCATCGTAAGTTTAACCGAATCGAGTTTGATAACAAGAAGTTGCAAGTCCCATTACGTAATCATGACGTCATAATTTAATTTCTTGGACCAAATCTATTTTTGTCATTTGACTGACTTCACTGTTTGTGCAATTCCTTCCTCTTATTGGATTTGTTTATGTGAAATATTTAGTTTTCCAATTTTTAATATCAACATTATTTCGATTATTATTCGGACTAGGCTGTTCTCATTTGGGACGTGAGGAGTAATTCGACTAATCCAAATAATAATAATTTATCTAAAAAAAATAAACCTGATTTTAAAAGCTTCATATATAGTTTTACTTAATTTAATACGAAATATAAATTTACAATAGAAATACCCCAAAAGGTTTAAGAATGACAGATGTAATCTAAACTTTATAGGAAAACAATTCGGACATTTTTACACAAGGAACAAAATAATGCTTTCACCGTATTACGATGACCTTTAGTTCTTTGTTCTTTAGCAGTTGATTTTTTCTTTAAATAATTTCACGTTTATATCGTGTTTTTCAACTTTTAATTTTGATTCTTTTATATTTTCATATATTTTATTTCCTTATGAATTGAACACACAAAACAAAAGTTGTATCAATTTACTGAAGAAATCACAACAAATTTTCTGTTTTGAACACAAAAGAAAAAAACGACACTTTTCTCGTATTTAATTTCCTGATTGAAAGGTAAGTTTATTTCTTTTTTTTATAATATCATTTAACAACTTACAAATAATTTTAAATATTAAAATAATTTATTTTTTATTGCAATCCAATATGAAAGGTAAGTTATTTTTACGCTTTAAAACAAAATCCCTGTGAATAACTTTTAAAAATAATCTGCAAAGGAAAAGCAAGCAGTTTATTTGTTGCACCCCAGAAATATTGATTCTTAAAAAAATCTTAAAAATTAAAAATAGTTTATTTTTTATTTTTATTTATTGAAATTTTTTTTTTTTTTTTTGCAATAAAAATAATGATTCTGTCATGTTTTATAACTAGGCACCGCCAAAATCGGGGGGGGGGGGAAGATAATTAAGTTTTGACGGACCGTCTTTTTAAAAATCTACCAAAAATCAGGTAATTATCCTATCAATACGAAATTTTCAGCGATTACTAAAAGAAGAATGAACTTATTTTTCATAAACTATATATATATATATATATATATTTCTTTTCATAAACGATATCTATATATATATATATTTTGTTATTGTTGTTATTTTTCAAGCGAGAACTACGATTCATATATTTTATTTCTTAATGAATTGGACACACAAAACAAAAGTTGTATCAATTTACTAAAGAAATTCTAACAAACAAAACAAATTTTCTGTTTTTAAAACAAAAGAAACACGATTTCATCCCAATGTTTTTTCGTATTGAATTCCTGGAAATATACGTAAGTTTGTATCTTTTTTTCTTTTTTTTACACTAAAAAATCAAATCTATAACTTTTAATATAATCTTAACATTAAAATAAGTTTATTTATTTTTGTTTTTGCAATCCAATAAAATATGAAAATAATATTATGATTTAAAAAATATCTTTAAAATATTTTATTCAATGTGATATTTAGATTTTTGTTAAAAATATGATTATTTTTGTAAAACTTGTGTGATTTCTGGGAAAATAATAATTTAATTCAAAGTTGATCGAATTAAGCTTTTTGTTAATACATCTGATCACGAAAACTATTTTTGTTGTTTTTCATTGTTTTAAGTTAAAAAAAACAAAACAAAAAAACAAAAGAAAAACAACCTCGTTGGAGAATTCCGTTTTTATTTTATGTTTAATCCAATATGTAATATTTTAAAATATGCGTCACTTTCTTTTATAAAGTTTACATAAAATGATCAATTATCATCAATTAGCAATTACTTAATGTAGAAAACAATATTCGTAAGTCTTTACAATCTAACACAGCATAGTTTAGCTCTAAAATAATAATAATTGACTTTAGGTATCTCCACGGCGATGTGTAAAACGTCAGTAGTACACATATTACGTCATCATTTCGTGTGTTTGTGTGTCTATAAAAACACGAGACAACCACAAAATTCTGACATAAGCCTGAAGAATCCAAGAGTGGATGAAACGCGGAATATGCAGCGTAGCTTAATCGCCATATATATTTTATAACTTACTAACTAGCGCTACCTACGTATTGAGCACCGTTGACGTAAATACTTAAAATTCGTGCATAAATTTATACTTTCCTATATTAATTTATGTGGGTAAATGAAGTATATATATATATATATATATATATATATAGTTATTGTTTTTTTTTTCAAGCAATACATACGGTTAATATTGGCTCCACCTTGGAGCTCATTTTTTATTTACTTAGAAAGTCGCCCTTTTTAATTTGGACGTATATAACATTTTTATTTATTTTATTATTTTTAAAACAGTAATCTACGTACATGCGTGTTTCAAGGTTTTTACCTCTCATCAGCGTAGTTTAACTGCCTCTAGGGATCGAACCTCAGACCATGTTTACCACAGTCTGGTGCCTTAACCGTTAGGCCATAATCCCTAGATTGATTATACTGTTTATTTTTATCGCTTATAATTATATATATAATTATATTTTACTATAATAATTAAATTTTTCATAAACTACACATATATATATATATATATATATATATATATATATTCATAAACGATTTATATATATATGTATATATATCCAGAGAGGCGGTAGCACTCTCTATATAGGGATGGCCCGTACACGCCTATATACGCCTACAAAACAAAACTATCCAAATCAACTAAAATCAACTTATAAGTTTCAAAAAGCACATATTCTTACAGAGAAGTGTCTTACGAATCCAGCGAGTGTCAGAACGTCGGTTAAAATGTCAAAAGAGAGAAAAAAAAAGGGTACAAAAATGGCCAATTGTTCTTCTTTCTTCTTCTTTCTTCTTTCTTTTGAGACGATGTATCTCGGTGTACGAACGGTCTCTGACAACAGTTCAAGCATCAATCGACTGCTCTTTACACGGAGAAGTGCAGTGCCCCATCGCTTTTTAGCTAACTCCATAATTAAATAAGATTACATGTAATAACAAGTTTTAAACACTATATACCCAATGTAGACAGACCACTTCGAACACGGAACTTCTCTCAAAAGGGACAGCTCCAAATAATACACCGGATGCTCACAGACGTTCCAGTTTGCCAGTGGCCTATATTTCTTGGACGCTGAATATTTGAGGTAAACGTTAAGGTTTTTTCTTTAAACAGTAAACCACCAGCGTTAATGAAACCACGAAATCTTTATCTCAGTTGATCAAAATTGTTATAAGAGTAACCTATCAGCAAGTACGACGTCAAAAAACAATGTTATAAAAACAAATAATTCTTCAGATTTTTGACTGTAAAACATGTACAAAATGTCAATGCTGTGACCAGGATTTGAACCTAGGTTAGCACGGCCACAACGTGGGGTCCTAACCTCTAGACGATCACGGCTAACACTGACGTCTGTCGCTCTTGGCAGAAAGACACATGACTACTGTCAAACTATTGAAAAATAAGGAGAAAACTTGAAATTCTCATGCATGCGCAAAAATACACTATATCAACCATTGTTAAATGCAGCTGAATCTCTTCGCTCGCTAAGAAAAGTAGATCAGACCAGTTCTTCTAAGAACTCACCAAACGCCAAAGGAAATAAGTTAAATTAACCACAAAAGAAACTGCAAGAAAGTCATCTTCTAAGAACTCACTGGAAGCTGACCAAAAAGAATAAAAATCCAAGCCCTAGCCACAAAAATAACTAGATATTGTGGCTACTATACACAATCTACTAATAAAAACAAGTAAGTTTTCTAAAATAAACTACAATAAATTAACCAAGTAACCTCCCACTGTCACTGATTAGGACTTCATATAAAGATAACAACTACACTATTGGTGTATATACCGTTCCACACTTTAACTATTGGTGACGGGGCAGTATCTCAATTCTACGAGAGTTGTCTTGCTATAAGATAAGTGATATTATAGTAAGATACACATAAGTGTTATATGTTTACATTTAATAAAAAAATGCCAAAGTCAGCACATAGTAAAAAAGCTCAGAGAAATATAGACTATGAAAAAAACAAAGTCAAGGTATTATCTGAGCAAAAAGAATACTATCAGAAAAATGCTGAAATAATAAAAATTAAGTATCATGCAAATCCTGAGGCAAAGAAGGTTGCCTCACGTGCTGACTAAAAAGCACGGTATAACAGGGATCCCAAGGGGAAAAACTGCCTCACGTGCTCTTTATAACAAAGAACCAGAAAAAAAGAAGGCTGCCTCATTTGCTGACTCAAAAGCACGGTATAACAGGGATTCTGAGGAGAAAAAAGCTGCCTCACGTGCTCTTTATAACAAAGAACCAGAAAAAAGAAGGCTGCCTCACGTGCTCTTTACAACTAAGAACCAGAAAAAAGAAGGCTGCCTCACGTGCTCTTTGTAACAAAGAACCAGAAAAATAGAAGGCTGCCTCACGTGCTGACTCAAAACACGGTATAACAGGGATTCCGAGGGGGAAAAAGCTGCCTCACATGCTCTTTATAAAAAAGAACCAGAAAAAAAGAAGGCTGCCTCACGTGCTGACTCAAAAGCACGGTATAACAGGGATTCCGAAGGAAAAAAAAGCTGCTTCACGTGCTCTTTATAACAAAGAACCAGAAAAAAAGAAGGCTGCCTCACGTGCTGACTCAAAAGCACGGTATAACTGGGATTCCGAAGGAAAAAAAAGCTGCTTCACGTGCTCTTTATAACAAAGAACCAGAAAAAAAGAAGGCTGCCTCACGTGCTGACTCAAAAGCACGGTATAACAGGGATTCCGAAGGAAAAAAAAGCTGCCTCACGTGCTCTTTATAACAAAGAACCAGAAAAAAAGAAGGCTGCCTCACGTGCTGACTCAAAAGCACGGTATAACTGGGATTCCGAGGGAAAAAAGCTGCCTCACGTGCTCTTAATAACAAAGAACCAGAAAAAAAGAAGGCTGCCTCACGTGCTGACTCAAAAGCACAGTATAACAGGGATCCCAAGGGGAAAAAAGCTGCCTCATGCACAAACTATTATAAATATTAATATCAAAAACTGCCAAATCTTTGCCAAAACGCCAAAGAATGAACCAAGAGTGAAGGTATGAACATTTTAGAACTTTATAATACTCTAACTGTTTTATCCGAGAGGCGGTAGCACTCTCTATGCAATATAGAACCGATGGAGGACCAAGAGGCAACTCCTAAGGCCCAAAACCCAAAGACCTAAAACCCAGCAGGAAGCGACCTGCTACTAATTGAGGCAGCAATGAGCCACCTCCTAAAAAAGACAATACTATCATGAATGTAAGTTTAAAAATAAGACTGTAAGTAAAAATACTAATTAACAAGAATAAAAAAGCATTGGAAATGTAAAAGGATATAGGGATGGTATGCCAAAAAGTATATAAACAAATAGCTATGAATGGCTAGGCACATGGAAATAGAATTGCATCCAAAGTATAGCCCTATAGCTTTTTACAACCATAATGATGGCACGGAATGAAGATTGGAGAAAAGCTATAGGGCTATACTTTGGATGCAATTCTATTTCCATGTGCCTAGCCATTCATAGCTATCTTGTTTATATACTTTTTGGCATACCATCCCTATATCCTTTTGCATATCCAATGCTTTTTTATTCTTGTATATATATATATATATATATATATATATATATATATATATATATATATATGTATATATATATGTATATATATGTATATATATATGTATATATATATGTATATGTATGTATATGTATATATATATGTATATGCATATATATATATGTATATGTATATATATGTATATATATGTATATGTATATATATATATGTATATATATATGTATATATATGTATATATGTATATGTATATATATATGTATATATATATATGTATATATATGTATATATATACATATATATGTTTGTATATTATATATATGCTTATATATGTATATATATATGTATATATATATGTATATATATGTATATATATATGTATATATATATATGTATATATATATATATGTATATATATATATGTATATATATATGTATATATATGTATATATATATGTATATATATATATATGTATATATATATGTATATTTATATGTATATATGTATATATATGTATATATATATGTATATATATATGTATATATATATGTATATTTATATGTATATATGTATATATATGTATATATATATATATATATGTATATCTGCTTGCAACCCCCCCTTGTTTTGAGGGGGTTCCAAATATGCTTTAAATAATCATCTGAAACTGAACACAACATATTGTGTTGTTGTAAGGGACAGAATTATAGACTAAAAAAAATGTTTGCATACCTTATTTGGACGTCTTAATATCAGAACTTCGATTGTGTTTAATTATTTCGCTATTGAGTTTTGAAGAGTGAAATTCGGTGAATATATTAAGCAAAATAATTAATTTAAGTTAAGCAAAACAAAAAATATTTTTTTTAATATTTATACGAAAAAAGCCGTTTTAAAATATTTGATAAATAAATTAACAATTTTTTTTAGCGAGCCGAATAATCCATGACCATTATTAAACAGGGCATGCGTTGAAGAATCCATTCAAAAAAAACGATAAACATTGTGCCCTTTGTGTTAAAAATATCATCATTTTTTCGATCCCGTTTGAACACGTTTGCCGCCTTTCGACTATGGTGGACCAAACGCGCTGAAATATTTTTTTTTATTCTGCTTTAAATTGCTCCCCCCCCCCATTTTGGAGAGCCTGGCTCCCTCACACATACACATTAAAAACCAAACTCATAGAAATGGTTACCCATCTGGTACTGGCCAGCCTCAGTGTTAATAATACATTAAAATTTTCGTCACTAAAAAATAATTTTTTTTTGTCCTGTTTGGTCTTCCATAGTTTGGTCTTCCACAGTTTGCTTTTATCAAGTTCTTTTAATATTTTTAAAAATCTTTTCTCCTACACTTAACTATTATGCAGCTAGAGAATTCCGTTTGAATGTTGATATTTTATCCAACATTTACATTTCATAATGGGGAACAGTTTCTTTTATAAAGTTTACATAACATAAAAAAACATTTATTGACCAATTAGCAGAAATTGAATATAGAAACAATATTTGAGGGTTTGGAATGGGGATCACATTCTTTAATAAAGATTACATAAAAATTAGCTCCCATTTATGGGTCATCAACAATAAACAGAAATATAATATACAAAAAAATAATTGGTAAATATTTATAATCGAAGCCAACATAGTTTTAATGCTAAAAAAAAATCAAAATCTATTTTTTGTTTGGCATTACGTCTGAAAAGCCATTAAAAATATCCTTAAAAATAGAATTAAAAACAATAATTATAAATATTTAAGACTTTGTTATATAAATTTAATGTAAAATTTATTGGCGAATTAGCAGAAACTTAATATAGAAAAAATGGTATGTTTTACGACCTGCCCCAGCGTAGTATAAACACTCCCACAACCACTCCATGTTATGAACGGCTTTCAATGTTAGGTGGTGTTTATTCTGAAAACCGTTTTTAACATGGGGAGGTTCGGGTGTTTATTATACACTGGGGCATGTGATAAAAATTTACTTAATATTTACAATTGAAGGCGATGTAGTTCTTAAAAAATCAAAATCTATTGTTTGCTTGCCTTTTTGTCTGGAGAGCCATAAAAAATATCCCGAAAAATAGAATTAAAAACAAAACTTAGACATATTTAAGACTTTGTTATATACATTTAATGTAAAATGAGCACCCACTTCATGACCAGATCGCAGTCAACGAGACATACAATCCGTCGCAGTTTCTAATTTTTGTGGTAGGAGATAGCGATAGGAAAAACCTTGATTTTAGGATTAGAAATATTTTTTTGTTTTATTGGGAATATTAATCTTATCTTGGTTGTGTTTTTCCACAACGTTTCGGCCGATGTAACCTCCGACTATCCTTAGGTGTATTCGCATTGGATTTAGTGAAAAATGTTTTTATTTTCAATGTGTGGAAAAAAGAAAATAAGATGGGAATTATAATCTAAATAATAGAAAAAAAACTCAATCCTTTTCTCAAAAAAAAAAAAAAAAAAATATATATATATATATATATATATATATATATATATATATATATATATATATATATTATAAATGGACTCGGATTAATTAAAAAGAAAAAAAGACTTGGTGCTAATTTCGTCTTGAATTTGTAATGACTATGTTCGTTGGGAAAGCAAAAAAAAAAAAAATTCGCTACACCCAGTGTGACTACACCTGAAGATTTTCGGAGGGTGCATCGGCTGAAACGTTTTGGAACAAAAAACAACCAAGATGAGATTAATAGTCTAAATAATACAACAACAATAATTACCAATCCTCATCTAAAAAATATTCATCATAAAACTTTAGTGTTGTTAACTATTGTGTACTTTCACCTAACAATTTAATAAACAAAAGATACCGTTTAAACAAATATTGCAAAATGTGTCACCGTGACAATTATTGGGTGGCTTTCTATGAGAAATTTGTTTAATATCGATTTGTGAATGATTATCGAGATTCACAGCTGACTGCCTCATGTTAGACACTTGTTATTGTTCTTATGAAAAACCTGAGAGTAATTGTTTTTCAAAGTGAATAAACGCTTCAAAATGCGTCAAAACTCAAAAAACTTACCCAGTTTGTAAACATTAATTCTATTATTATTATTTGTATTTTGAGTTTTGTTTTTGTTTATACTTGAAGGTGCATGTTTTGTTTATGAAAGTGTTTGTTGAAAGTACAAATTAGTTTGTATCGATAGGTTGTATTTTGACTTGTTTAAACTGTGTGCATGTAACACGAGAATAATGTCAAAGATGTCTGTATAGAGCCACACGTTGTATTTAGAATTGTTTGAACACAACCGCCATTAAAATTTATTCATATTAAAAACAACGTTTCTATATTGAACTCTCATTCTTTGACGATATATATATATATATATATATATATATATATATATATATTAATGTTTTAATGTTTTCTCGCCAAAATGCAAATTGTGTACAAGTTATAGAGATAATTGTCTCTATGCCATATCCTTAGCAATGACTGTATCATCTAGTTCTTTGCTAAGTAAGGAAATATTTGCTCATTTCGATTCTGTTTCATATGAGGTTTTCAATAAACTGTAACTCATTTGTGAGTTCCATCCTGTCATATTTACAACAAGCAAAACCTAACATGTGACTGATGATAAAAACAATTGAATTTGTTTCATTTTTTATTATAAACTTTGTTTTACTTTATTTATATAAACGTTTAAAATTGCTTTATCTTATCATACTAAAAACAAAACTAATATGTGATTTACAATTTTATTTTTATTTACAGATGTTCCTGTTTCATCACACATAATTTATATTAACATTCTCTCAACAATTGCTCACTTGTATGAAGAAAAGTAGAAGTAGCAATGTATGTTATATTCTTATGAAGCAGGTTCACTTTCTGTAATCTTCATAAGAATTTCATATAAATTTAGAATTAAATACGAAAGTAAAATGATATATTCAAAACTACGATAATCTTGTTCTATGATCAATTTTAGTGAAATATGCAACTTGTGAAGTGTATGGATATTCTTGTTCTCACAAATTAAATGATAACTAGGGAAAAGCCACATTCATATGAAGTGTTTGGATATTCTTATTCTCACAAATTAAATGATAACTAGGGAAAAGCCACATTCATATGAAGTGTATGGATATTCTTGTTCTCACAAATTAAATGATAACTAGGGAAAAGCCACATTCATATAAAGTGTTTGGATATTCTTATTCTACGAAATCAAATTAGTGAACCATATGAAAATTAAGTCTGGGGAAAAGCCATATTCTTGTGAAGTGTGTGAACATTCTTCTGCTGATAATCAACTCTAATGAAACGTGAGAACTCACACTGGGGACAAGCCACATTCCTGTAAGCTGTGTGTCTATTCTTGTTCGAGGAAATCAAACTTAGGGATACATATGCGAACTAATTTGAAAGCCTACTGGAGAGAACTTGAAAGCCTACTGGAGAGAACTTGAAAGCCTACTGGAGAGAACTTGAAAGCCTACTGGAGAGAACTTGAAAGCCTACTAGACACTATCCTCGAGTGTCTAAGGTCTCTCTGTACAGGGGTTTGTCAGAACAATCTGGCATGAGGATACTTTTTCCATAGAAGTAAACCTTGACCAAATATTCAAAATCACATAGTATTCGCAGCCCAAATAAGATCTCCTCACTACGGCTACCCCACAGATTTTCCGAGGAATGGTGCACCTTCTCCAAGTGATATTACCTCAAGTAATAGCACGAAGCTGGATACTCCACCAGACTAGATAAATTCTTGTCCTGGAATCCAGTAAGACCATGAGACCAACATGAAAGATATACTACAACGTATAACAATGGTTAATTGGGGAGAGGAAAATTATGTTCTCAATTTCTTTACTAACTCAGTGCTTGAGAGATAAAGAACTTTAATGGAACATTCGAATATTTATGTATCTCATATAGAGTTCAAGTGTTAGCCCTGGTTGTGGGCCCCTTGATTTCTGAGAACTTCGACTGAAGTAAAATAAAACAAAAAAGGGAAAAGTGAAAGACATATTCTTGTGAAGTGTGTGAATATTCTTGTTCTACAAAATCAAGATCAGTGATACATATGAGAACTCACACTGGCGAAAAAACACATTCTTGTGAAGTTTGTGGATATTCTTGTTCTGCAAAATCATATTTAGTGAAACATATGCGAAAAGCAACATTCTTGTCAAGTGTGTGGATATTCTGCTGATAATCAACTCTAGTGAAACATGAGAACTCACACTGGGGACAAGCCACATTCTTGTATGCTGTGTGGCTATTCATGTTCAAGTAAATCAACCTTAGGGATACATATGCGAACTCATTCTGGTGAAAGCCATATTCTTGGAAAGTGTATGGATATTCCTGTTCTACAAAATCAAAATTAGTGATACGTATGAGAACTCACACTGGCGAAATAAATTGTCTAGAAAAATTCTTGTCCGGAAATCCAATAAGACAATGAGACCAACATGAAAGATATACTACAACGTATTAAAATGGTTAATTGGGAAAGGAAACTTATGTTCTCAATTTCTTTACTAGTGCTTGAGAGATAAAGAACTTTAATGGAACATTCGAATATCTATGTATCTCATAGAGACTTCACGTGTTAGCCCCAGGTCATATGCCCCTTGAATTCTGAGAACTTCGACTGAAGTAAAATAAAACAAACAAGGGAAATCCACATTCTAGTGAAGTGTGTGGATATTCTTGTTTGAAAAATCAAATTTAGTGAAACATATCCGAACTCAAACTGGCAATAAGCCACATTCTTGTGAAGTGTGTGGATATTCTTGTTTTACTAAATCAACGTTAGCGATAATATGGGAAGGCACATTGTCAAAAAAACACATTCTTGTGAAGTTTGTGGGTATTCTTGCTCTCAAAAATCACATTTAGTGGGGCATATGCGAACTCACACTGGCGAAAAGCCATATACTTGTGAAGTGTGTGGATATGCTTGTTCTGTAAAGCCAAGCTTAGTAAGACATATGAGAACGCACACTGGCGAAAACCCACATTCTTGTAAAGAGTGTGGATATTCTTGTCAGGCAAAATCAGATTTAATGGAACATATGCGAACGCACACCGGCAAAAAACCACATTCTTGTGTAGTTTGTGCATATTCTTGTTCTACAAAATCAAATTTAGTGAAAAATAGGCGAAGTCACACTGGCAAAAAGCCATATTCTTGTGAAGTGTGTGAATATTCTTGTTCTCAAAAATCAAGCTTAGTTATGCATATGAGAACGCACACTGGCGAAAAACCACATTCGTGTGAAGTGTGTGGATATTCTTCTCCTGCAAAATCACATTTAGTGGAACATATGCGAACTCACACTGGCGAAAAGCCATATTCTTGTGAAGTTTGTAGATATTCTTTTTCTCAAAAATCAAGCTTAATTAGACATATGAGAACGCACACTGGCGAAAAACCACATTCTTGTGAAGTTTGTGGATATTCATGTTCTACAAAATCACATTTAGTGACACATATGCGAACTCACACTGGCACTAAGCCATATTGTTGTGAAGTTTGTGGATATTCTTGTTCTAAAAACCAAACATTAGTTAGACATATGAGAACGCACACTTCTAAATCCTACTAGACATTATCCTCGAGTGTCTAAGGGTTCTCTGTACAGGGGGTTGTCAGAACAATCTGGAATGAGGATACTTTTTCCATAAAAGTAAACCCTGACCAAATATTCAAAATCACATAGTATTCGCTGCCCAAATAATATCTCACTATGGCTAACCCACATTAGGTTTTACAAGAAATGGTGCACCTTCTCCAAGTGATGTTACCTCAAGTAATAGCACGAAGCTGGATACTCCACCTGACTAGATAAATTTTTGTCCTGGAATCCAGTAAACCAAGAGACCAAAATGAAAGATTTACTACAATGTATGAAAATGGTTAATTGGGGAGAGGAAAATTATGTTCTACATTTTTATACTAATTCAGTGTTTGAGAGATAAAGAACTTAAATGGAACATTCGAATATCTATGTATCTAATACAGAGTTCAGTGTTAGCCCTAGGTCGTGGGCCACTTGATTCCTGAGAACTTCGACTGAGGTAAAATAAAACAAAAAAAGCTAAAAACCACATTCTTGTGAAATTTGTGGATATTCTACAAACTCACAGTGAAACATGCGAACTCACACTGACAAAACTTCAAGCTGTGGGGCCCTTGATTTCTGAGAAGTTTGACTGAAGTAAAATAAAGCGAAAAGCCATATTATTGTGAGGTGTATGGATATTCTTTTTTCTATTAAATCAACGTTAGCGATGTTCTTGTTCGATTAAACAACATTAGCGATACATATGCGAACGCACACTGGCAAAAACACATTTTTGTGAAGTTTGTAGATATTCTTGTTCTGCAAAATCAGTTAGATGTACGAGAATGCACTAGCACTGAAATGGAACATTCGAATATCTATGTATCTCATATAGACTTCAAGTGTTAGCCCCAGGTAGTTGGCCCCTTGATTTCTGAGATTTGTGAAGTTTTGAATAATTTCCAGTACCACACCACCAGTCTTAGTTGATCAAACTGAACAGTCTGTCCAGTGTGTGGATATTATTGTTCTACAAAATAAACATTATTGACACATATGAGAACTGACACTGGGGCAAAGCCCCATGTTTGTTAAGTGTGTGGATATTCTTGTTCTGTAAAATCACATTTAGTGACACATTAGAACTCGCACTGAACCCATTGAAGCAAATCACAAATCTTCATTAAACGAAGTGGCGACCCGTCATGTTTCCCACCACTATTAGTAGATGATGAAGAAATGGCATCGGATGAAGAACTTAGATCACGATTGATGGGCATGAAACTGCCAACAATCCGAGCTTCAAACATCAAATCACGGATGAGCTGAATCAAATCACATATTCTGCAGGAGTCTACAGAAAAAAGGTGTCCTCAATTCCAAAAACAATGCAAGTCCGATGCAAAAAATATTACATCACCATGGCGATTAAAGAATATCATATGTGGCCTCAGTTTCCAATGTAAAATAGAAGAGATGGAAAAAGTTGCAAAAGAACTAGAGGACATAATAGAAGGCAAGATACAAGCACTTGCACAAAGGATCCAAGCAAAGGAGAACAAATATAATAATCTGTTCAGAAGTAATGCAATGCTTTTCTACAGAAACCTTATAAGAGAGAAAATCACTGTGGAAAAGTTACTAAAAAAGCAAGACCTGGAAGGGTATTGGAAGCCCCTGTTTGAAGATAAGGGATCTGGTTACTTGGAGACCAATTGAATCCTAGAAGAAATGAAAAACAAGCCAGAAATTCTGATAACATCTAGAATCGAATATAACATCTGGAATGGAAAAAAATGTGGATAAGTTCTAGAATAACAAATAAAAAACTAGAACACAGATTGAAAGTACGAAGAAAACTAGAATTGACAACTTTCCATTCTTTTATATTTTCATATATTTTCACGTTTAAATCGTGTTTTTCATCTTTTAAATGTGATTCTTTTATATTTTCATATATTTTATTTCTTAATGAATTGGACAAAACAAAACAAAAGTTGTATTGATTTACTAAAAACAAAACAAATTTTACTTTTTAATTGAATTCTTGTAATGAAAGGAAAGTTTTTTTAGACATTTAAACAATACCATTCTATATGTTGTAAAATCATCTTAAATATTAAAAAAATATTTTTATTTCTTGCAATCTAATAAAAAATCTATTGATTCCATCGTGTTTTATAATAAATGTGAATAAAATTTATGAATTTTAGATTTAAATATCCCATTCTATATTTCATCCAATTATTAATATTTTAGAATAGGGGCTAATTGTTTTATAAAGTTTACATAAAATGAGAACCCATTTATATTGGTCATCATCAATTAGCAGAAACTTAATGTTGGAAAAAATCGATATTTTTTTACAATCTACGCAGCATAGTTTATCATCAATTAACAGAAACTTAATGTTGAAAAAAAATCGGTAAATCTTTACAATCTACACAGCATAGTTTATCATCTAAGGATTCAAAATCTACTTTATTTTTTGTTATTATATTTCAAAAGACTAAAAATATCTGCAACGAAATAATTGATAAAAAATAAATAATTAAAATTTTAGAGTGCGTGATCATTTAACAAGATGAATTTAATGTAAAATGCGCATCCACATCGTGGCCAGTTAGTGATCAACAAGCCATGTAATCGTTCGTAGTTTCTAAATTTTGTGGCATAAGAAAAGAGGAGAGAATGCTTGTGTCACATTTTGTTTTCTTTCTTTTTCGAGGGGGAGTATAGCCGATACGTTTTTAAATAACCATTAAGCAAAAACCGATATAAGTCACTCATTCACCTATTCAACCACACTAATTAAAAACTGTAATCTATTCATTCTACGTTAAATTTATATCGAAAAGTGATCCCCAATTTTTAAAATCCTAGCTATTTACATTATTATTATTATTATTATTAGTATAAGTGGTAGTAGTAGTAGTCCAAAAATAGTAATTGTCCCATTGACTGGGATCCTAGCTATTTACTATTAGTATTTATTTGCTTTCCCCCAAACCAAAATGTGACACAAGGTCGTTTTTTTTATGTGGGGTAAAACCAGCTCCCCGAAAAAAAGGCAAAATGGGTACTCTGGTTGGGTCCAAAAATGGTAATTGCTCCAGTATAGAAAGTTTCCCCTCCATTGACTGGGACAAATTACCTTAAGTGCAGCATCTGCAGAACAGATACTACAATTTGATCCCGGCCCGAAGGCCAAGAACAACAGGGTAGCTATTTACTATTTAGAATTCCTTTATATTTTTTTAATAATTGTTTAAACGTAATGGTAAAAAAAATTAAGGGGGGGTGATCTACACTGATTTCGATTTTAAGGATTTACAAAATATATTATTTTTATTTTGCATTTTTGTATAACGTTAACATTTCTTGTGTGGCGTGGGAGGCATTTTTACCAAATAATTTTTATTTCGTCTATTTTTATGAGTTTTATCTGTTTATCTTTAACTCATCAGAACATAGAAATTGTTGTTACTACACGTGTTTAAATTATCAGCGAGTTAATATTCAATCGTGATCGGTTAGAACAAAATTGTAATTTACTAATTATGAAATACACTATATACACATAGTAAGGACTTTACAGAGCATGCTTTAAAGAAGGAACGGTTTCTCAACCATGCTAGAAAATTCCTTTGACATGAGAGTACTCTATATGTCTACAAAGCCAAAATTACTATATGCATTGTGTATTGTTGCCAAATATGGCTTCGTGCAACTACCAAGACCATCTTTGTCTTAGACACACTCCAAAAAGAGACTAAAATATAAGATCTACATAAACGTCAAAGATCGACCATGTTGCATCCTAACAAGTTATTTAATGGCATGTTCTCTGATGAACTCATAGCAAGTTGTATCCCCATCAACGTACAGACTCCCGAAAAAATCGGACAAATTCAGCAATTCTCATCTGTTGATGCTTGTAAGGCTTCTACTGTTTGAGGCGGAATCAGTTAGAAAATGATGTTGGAATGTTTTTCTTAAAATATTTGTTCTTTCTTAATTCCTCTAAACGTTAAAATTATTAGGCGTTTAACTTATAAGTTTACTTATTTTATTTTTAGAGGGAATTGCCAACCAAAAAGACAGAAATCGATATAGACAAAAGACAAGAATGGAAATAGCATAAGCGAGTTGGAATGTCCAAGCAGGGATGCAAGCGACATAAGTATGGCTCATAAAAGGCAACACAAGCCTCATCTCCATAACAGCGAGGGTCTATTCCCTAGAAACTTTAAAATATTTCGTTTGGAATGTATAAGATAATAATAAAATCTTGATTATATCGTTGGATTGATTTACAGTATAAAAAATCGATGTATAATTTATAATTGTATGAAATGACAACGGTTGATGATACGGTTCACATTTACAATTTACGTTACGATTTACAGTATAAAAATCGATGCATAGAATAAAATACAAAAAAAAACTAGATGCATAAAATACATATAAATTCCTGGATGAAGTAACTGGCATCATTTCATAGACATTGAATCGGTTTTTCATCAATTTGGCGATTGGAGGCAAACATGTCTCATAAAAGGTGACACAGACCTCATCGCCATAACAGTGAGATAATACTGTTACATGATAAGGGCTGTCCCCTTTTCATGTAAGTATAACAATTTTAATATAACCCCAATATGCAACAATACTTCTTAACAATAACAACCGAATCTTCTCTCTCCTGCAATATAAAAACCCTTTATTCAATGAAATATACTGTCTGGAGTGTAACATAAAAAGCAGAATGCAGGATAAATTGTTTTCGTACCAACAAGTTTCTGATTAGCAAGATCATCACTACGGGTAAAAGGAAACCACATAAAGATGAAATGCAAATACGTGTGGACAGATAGATAGAAGAAATCTTTATTGAGGCACAAAGAAAAGGGGATTGTGGGATTTTTACAATCAAAGGCAGATAATCATAAGATTTGTTATTAGAATTTCAACACGAGTTGTCGAACTTTTAACATTAATATTATATTATTTTCAATTTTTTTAATTATACTTTCCGCAGGATATTTTTTATTCTTATTGTATTATGAATAAATTCTATTATTTTCTTAATGGATTTATTTCTAATGTCATGAAATAATCTTCTATTGCTTATTTTTGTTTTTGCCAATTTTGTTAAATATCTGTCGGAAAAATTTATTGTTTTCTTTACGGAATTCATTAAACGAATTTCATAATTTAAAACGGAAAAAGTGGAAAATTAAACATTCATAATTCAGGTTTTCATTGTCCGAATTGGAAGATCTGCTTTTTTTTCTATATTGCAGAAACAATGAAGAGTTTTAATTTCTTTTTTGCTTTTTGGTAATCGTCAAAGCATTCTCTATTTAATGGTATACTGTCAACATTGGCGTTCTAAAAGAAAAATCTGTTCATCTTTGTTTCGAGATTTGCCTTTGGTTTTTTTCTATTGTTTTAAGCGTTTCATTGAATGTGCATACATTGCACTCAGACTGTTCATTTAAAGATAGTAAAAACTATGAGTGACATTCATGAATGTTTATAATTCTTGACTTGTAAAGCATCAACTGTTTCTACTCATCAGCAATACTGGCAGTCACTATTCTCAGTAGTTGTTTTCAATATGGATATCGAAGTTAACTTTAAATGAACATCTACTAATATCAAATACATGTGTATCAAAAGAAGACCCACAAAACATATGTAAATCCTCTGCCATAATGTATTAGGATATCGTCAGCCATAAATTGGGGGTTTATTGTGTTACTTTGATTAAGCATACAGGTTTCACAAGTTTTGCCAAGTTTCTCAATATCAGCGGTTAAATTTGGCCACCACACATCGCTGCAAGCAAAAGCCATTATCATCGAAGCCGAGACCAATAAGAACAATAATTTTTTTTATTTATTTATATGAAAAAAAAAATGAAAACTGATAAATTTGTTATAGGTTTATTCTTTTTATGAAGAACTCACAAATTTGTTATGTGTCTGTCATGAATATTAACGAGTAACAAATTAAAAGGAAAACACTAAAAATCAGAGTAAAAATAAGGGAATATTTATTTCAACATTAAGAAAATATATATTTACTTAAATAAAATTAAAAGAAAAATAAAATTAATTGAAATTAGTGTTAAAATAAGCAAATATGTATTTAAACAGTAAGAAAATATACAAAAATCTTTGTATTTACTTCAATAAAATTAAATTGACATCTACTAATATCAAATACAAGAAGACCCACAAAACCTGTATAAATTCTTTACCATAGTGTATTAAAATACCTCCAGCCATGGATTGGAGACTTGCTGAGTTATTTTGAAAAAGCATGCACGTTTCGCAAGCTTTGGATATCTTCAGCCAACTTTTTTCAATATCAACTGCTAAATTTGACCACCACACATAGCTGCAAGCCTATATCCGTACGATCGTTGTACGTATTTAATATAGTTACTTTGTGTCAACTGCATTCCGTTCTTAAAATACAGCTTCATTGTGATGTAGTTGCTCCAGACACTCATGATGTATTGCTGAACTCGACTCAAAGTAATTTCTCTATTTTCGTTGTTACAAACGCAAATGTTAGTGAAGCGTGAATAAAATTCAAATGTATTCTGTTAATGGTGTCTGTGGCATCCTCCTCCTGATGACGACTAAAACAATTTGCATTTATATTGAGATCATTTATCATATTCTAACTTATAATTGTCGAATACAAGTAATATTGCATAAAGTTGACCCCTGACTGCAGCAAAAGAAGGAGTCGATCAATGTTCAGCAAACAATAATGACTTCTGGTCTGTAAACAAGATAAAGTCGTTCTTATAAATATAAATGTAATTTTGATCGCAAAAAAACTGGGCCACACCATTCTGCCCCAGAAAGAGTTCATAACATGTATCATACTGTTTTCTCTATCGAAACCTTCAGTTGTGGAAATTATTTCAATCATCTTCCTTTCTTTCTTTCTTCCTCTCTTGTTTCCTCCCTTCCTTCCTGCCCCTTCCCTAGCTTTCATGCTGTTTTTCCCCCTTTTTACATAACGTGACTGCCTTATGTCCGTCGATTGGAAGGGACGTTTTCTGCATCAAATTGGAGCACGTACAGGACCTTTGAATTAATATCATCAGTTGAAAAAAGGACATCATCAAGAGAACAAAAAACAACGAACAGGTAGAAAAAGACAGATAAACGTGAATTCAATTATCGAGAAAAATATAATTCAGGATTAAGAAAAAAAATTGTCTCGAGAAGGTTTTCAAAGAAACGTGTAAAAACTAAAATATTCTGCCTTCATTGAATTTTAACCTTCGTGAAAAAAGGAACACGGAACGAGCCTACAGGCTACAGTTACTGATAACTATTAAAATAAGGACGGTTATTATTTTAAAAAGACTCTCATATTGTTTCATTTCCGATAAAAGCACGTAGAAGCTTCTAATAAGTGCACCCCTTTCTCTCTCTCGCCCTCTCCCTATTTCTCTTCCTCTTTCTTTCCCTTCTTACTCTCCTTTCGACAGTTACTACTACAAGAAACCTTTTAAGCCAGATGGACATTTTTTGGCAGCCCTATCAGGTGACAAACTTTTCTTTCTGTCATTATATTTAATAAAATAGATTTATCATTTCTCCTTTTTTGTTGTTTCTTCCTTAATTGTGTTATACCTAACTTGTATTTAGCTACGAAGAATTACCTTCCACGGGAAGAAGTGGATAAAAATTTCCTCATCGTTTATAAGATATCACAGCTCCTATTCTATATGCAATATGCGTAGATGGATCAAAATGAGTTAATAAAAGTGCTGTTTCTTAAATCGCTTCGTTTGTCCAGCAGCCCAGACAAACGGGGCAGCTTTCCTGATTAAACAGTGAAATTATTCTAGTATTGTCGATAAATGACTGTGAGATAAAGTTAGGATTTTAATTCATCTTTAATTTCTATCCATAACAGTCAAAACACTCCTTAGAATAAGATTTCATCCACACACACTTTGCAAAATCGGATGCTTTCAACCTCTTGTCTATTTTCCTTTTAAAATATTCTGGTGGCAATGTGCACACCAAATTGTAGTTTGTTCATCTGATATAATCCATGTTAATCCATTAAGTATAATCCATTACTCCACAGAAACTTTTCAAAGTTCATTACTCAGCATAAATATTTCTACGTTCATTAAACATACACCTTTAAGCATAAACATTTCTACATCATTAAAGATAAACCTTTCTAAGCTCATTACTCAGCAAATTATCTTCTAAGTTCATCATTATAAGCTTGCTTAAAAAAGGAAAGCCGGATTACCCTAAAAATTCTTACGATTTAAACGTCTCTGAAATGAGGATACTTTTATGAACACAAATAAATCTCCCAAAAACAAACTTAAAAGGGATTTAATTTTAACTCTGAATATTGGACGTCTATTAAGTGAACTCTCTTATATATATATATATATATATATATATATATATATATATATATATATATATAAATATATATATATATATTCATTTCAAAAATGATAATTTATAAGGATGTTCATTATTATTAGTATTAGACGATACCACTTGTGCGCGTATGTTACGTGAGTTCTTATTAGTAAAGATATGAGTCTTACTGAGAGTTCTTGTCTTATTACATATGATGTTGTATCTTAGAGAGAGAGAGAGATGTTGTTGTAAGAGAGATTGTTCGTTTATAACTATTCCTATATTTTAAATGTTCATTACTTAGACGTGTAGATATGAAGAAAGCTCTTAGAATGATGAGATAGTGTTCAGACAGTCTTAGTGTAGATATGATGTAGATTCACATTGTGGATATGAGATGTGTATGTAATGACATTTTATAACACAGACATATAATAACAATACAATTTACCTTTTTGTAGAAATCACAACCACAAAGATGAGCTTCATCACAAAACACATGATGAATTTATTTCTTTACGACCGGTCGTGATTTCCTCATTAAGAATTCCAAGTTTCACATTTTAGTTTCTGAAGTGACGTCTCGCTTCAGACGTCCGCCTGTCTCTGAGTTTTCTCACTGACCGTCTCCCCTGACTGTCTCCCCGACCAACTAACTCTCACTTCCTATATTGAGAAATCCATGCATCCCGGCCACGTGAGCAAAATTCACGTGTTTCAACATGCGCGACTTTGCACGTTTCCGACATTGATTTCCCAATAACCTATTTTTTTCTTGCATTGTTTCCACAAAGGAATTCAACCTACATATCTAATTTATTTAACCCATATTTTATTATCCACATTCTTTTAACAATTGAATAGTCTATTTATTATTTATTTCATCCGAATTAACAATTTACTGGACATTCCATTTAAACCTATTGTTCTTTAAAACTTATGTCCAGGGTTCGATTTCTGCTTTCTCTTATTTTCATTTTAACTAATCTCTCTATTTTTATACTTACATGAACAGGGGACAGCCCTTATCATGTAACATCCCTCCCTTCCATATTTCACAAAAAAAAATGTATGCATTTTTAACTTTAGTACATTTTTTTATTTTTACATCTACACAACCACACGGCTAGAAAGATCAGGCTAAAAAAACACAAAAAAATCTCTTTCAGTCAGCCCTTCACGGCCGACTTCACAATTCTTTATTTTTTTATAAGATCAGAACCTTTCTGATCTTTGTGGCATTTACTTTTTGGGTGTAGGGTATTTACCTATGATTCACATCAGCTATTTTCCAGCCACCCATATGCCACAGACTAGAGGTTTTCACCTTTCTCGAAATGGACGACTTCCTTCGTCTCAAAAGTGTTCTGATCTCTCTTTCCGCATGGTTAGTCTTATCAAGTATGGCTTTGTTTTTTATTCTATAACTATCTTATACGGGACATACCAAAGCTCATATACTTAAATCTTTGTGGTTGGCTTCAGAAGTTTAAGATATACCCTTTTTTCTCTCATACGGATTCACTCGGTTTCCTTGCTTGGATTCTTGAAACTTCGACGAGGATTTAGAAATATCACCCCTAACTAACTAACACCTTTCCTGCGCCCAACAACTTAATTGCGCCTAAATTCTATCTAATTGCTCGATTTTTTTTGTCATTTTTCTTTTCTCTCACCAGGGCTTCCAAGATCCAGCAGATATATCCCACATTCATGCTTCTCTAAAAAAAAAGTACAAGGTTATATCTTTCTTACGTAATCTACGGCATATTTTTGCCTGTCTCTTACTTAAGCTATATGTGATTGCCTCGGGACTACCTCTCATCGGTTTACTGGTCCCCTTAAGAATTTTCGTATTCTTTCCAACGCCTGTTTATTAATTAAGCCAAGACTTACTTACTACTTTGCTTGGAGTCGTTACGTGCAACCAGCTTATTTAACCAGGTTCCCAAATTTTTCGTATAGGGGCACTTCTTGTGCTTATCAATCCCTACCAAGTAACTTTTCTTGGAGAAAATTTTTTAGGATCTCTAACAAAAAACAACAAAACCAAATGCTAAAACAAAACATCTTTCTTACGGCTTATCACATCTAAAAACTCTCTAAATACCCGTTTACGTAATTTTAATTCTTGTCCCCCTTCTAAAATTCTAACTGAATCTGTAAGCCAACCATACGTCTTAATCTTATTTTCTACTAAATCATTTTAATCTAATTTATATTTACTGCTGACTTTAAATTCTTGCTGTGAAAATCAATACATTTAGATACATAAGACAATTTACAATATTTGTTCAACATCATTAAAAACATTTTCAAAAAAAATACCTTAATACATTTAAACATTTTGCAACAGTTATATCTTTTTTTCAACAACAAAAAAATCATCTGTAACAAACAACTATTCAACAGTCTGTCCAAAACAATTGTCCCTTTTTTTTCAAAAACAAAATAAATGAACACGCAAACGCCGAAAAGTTCAACTATGAACAAAATGCATTTCCAAACAAATTACACGCTGTTTCAGAGAGTACATGCGACCTTTGAAAAATTCCTGTTTTGATTGACAGTTTAAATTCAACAATTCGTCCAAACGATTTCATATTGACACACATTTTCTAATAACACTTCTACAAATTTCAAAACAATAATCGGTGACACAATCTCTGCCTTTGCGTGTATGTGTGTGTGTGTTTTTTTTAACAGACCAAATAATTTATCAATGAATTACGCATGGTGACTTGTTTACTATTTTTTCCATTACTACGAATTTCTTTTTACGGCATATCGGCCTTTTCTTCTTTTTCTTTTTAATATTTCTTGTATCTTTTGTTCTGTGTGCGTGTGTGTTCAATTTTTTTTCTTTTTTTTCTTCGCATTTCTGTGATCGTGTAATTTTTTTCTTTTTCCGTGGTATTATTTATTTAATTTACTTTTTTTTAAATTATGTTGGACCCTTTTAAAACGTTGTGTTTTTAATTTTTTTTTTCGTGGTATCGACCCCAGGTTCGGTTTCTTTTTTCTTTAAACCCACCCTTGCTGGGTGGTCTGGTATTTTACGGCACCAAATTACCGATATGTTATATATTCAATTCATTGAGGAGCATCATTTACGTTTTCTATATAACATAAAAAGATTCCGTGTGCGTATGATTGTCTCTAATATAAATGGTTGTGTGTTTGATTATCATAAAGGGAATCATGTGTGTGACATGTAATTTCTGAACCTACCTCTGCTTCTTCAAAACGGGCCATCTGGAAATTTCTCATCCTGGAGGGAGACTTGATACCTGTTTGACGAAGATTTATCACTCCAAGACGATGAATGTGTTTTATAGTTTTTTTTATTTCACTTTCCCCAGAGGTCCTGCAGCAGGTGGAAGTGAAATCTGCTTGTGTGGGTTCTTCTTCACACACGTCAGCGTTCGTCTCCCCCCTCCCCAGTTAAGAGGGGGAGACCACGGAAAAACGTCCGTCTTCTTCAAAGCTCAAATCAAATCTCCAGATCTAGCCAACCTGCCTGACCACGTCACATATACGCAATCTGTTCAGCTGACCTCCGGTTCTGGTAAACGTGTCTACCTCCACGTTTACTCATCTCTCTCTCTCTCTCTCTCTCTCTCTCTCTCTCTGTAACATTCCTTCCCCTTTTTTTATCAAAATGCATGGCGAAGGCATACATTTTCTACTTCCCACATTTACTAAGAATGGGATATATATGCTCACCCCACTGGCAAAGAAAACTGTCATACCTTTATTCAATATACTAAGTAAAATAATATCAACAAATAATACCATGTGGCGCTAATCCTTGCGCCCTCGAAGGTCAACAACTCCCTGTGACCCCATGGTCTCTTCATAATTTAAATCAGAATTTCAGGAGCATCCTTTACTCCCGTCGACACTACGTGTGATCGATAAATTCTCGGCAATCAACCGAATAATAAAATCGAGGTCCATCTGCCTCTTCAAAACGGACTATCATCGTCCTTGGCTTTACAGATCAGCTTTTCTTCCCATAGGTAGCACACAAAAAAATTTTCCATCCCAAGCCTTATCCTATTCATCATAAGCCTACTCTTATCACTAGTATTTTATGGGAAACAAAAACCTCTAAACATTCCATATGGTGGGTAGCCTTCTATTTTCCTAAGTACTTGCATACATATTTCATTCATCTTCTCTTGAGCGATTCGTAACATAATGGCCACGTCAGTCATTGCACCCCCTCTGCCCCTTACACCATGTCAGAGGGCATTTCATTTGTTCCCTGAAGTTGATTACAACTAGATCCGCTCACGCTGGACAGAATACATTCCGTTTACTGCTATGTCAGAAAAAAATTTTTTTTCCAAAGTCGGTAAGCGCAACCTGCCTTGAAGACACATAGCTTCACGGAAAACATCGGATTTCCACACATGAAGTACTCAAACTGGCTCCATGTTGATTCTACTCGAAATCAATAGAAATCACGATAAAAAAATAAAATTCGAATCATTTCTCGAGAATAATGAAATTAATAACTACCCATGTAATTCAACACCTCTCCAGAATTCTAACATGCTTGGCACAGAAATTAAATTCCATTCACGCCCCACTTTTTCTTTCATTTCTTCATATAGTTTATTTAACCCTATATTTATCCTTTTTTTCTACCTTACTTATGTGGTCAAAACGTCACTCATGTCGAATAGAACATTTATTCTACTTTTCGAAAATTGAAATTAATACCGACTGAACCTTTGACTCTTCCGAAACTTTTTTTTTTAAATTATTTATTACACTGTTTAAATCTTATTTCTTTCTCTTTTTCCCTATTTTATTATTACTATTATGATTATTAATTAATTAATTAACACGTTCTTTCTTTTATTAATCATTCTTTCAATAGACTCCACAAGCAAAGATTTCACCTCCCCATTCTGCGAAAAAAAAATACATGTCAAAGAACAAGAAAATTCTGCCAATACCGTTTGACAACACATCAATTACATAAAAATAATAAATTAAAAAATACAAAAATATCCTATAAGCAATCACAAAGTCCCATCTCACTAACAACAAAATTCCAAATAACAAAACACAGATTCGTGGAAACCCATTTGACCACGTCATCAACTAGGTCGGCTGCATAGTGCATCATCTTTTACCATTCCACAGAATTCAAAATTAAAGAAAAATCACAGTCGTTTACAAAAAATACCTAGACATTTACAATTAAAATACAGTCGTTTCTAAAATAAAATAAAACGACTCACTTATAAAGTCTCAGACAATCCTAACACTCGATGGAACTAAAATAGTCCATGTCAGAAAAAAATTCCTTAGAAAAAAAAATCGTACAATTAGTGAAAAAAGGAAATAAAAATCACATTTCAGAACCTATCCATTGTTTTTCATCAAAAGTACATATTGTTTTTCCTTAAAAGTTACGCTTAGTTCACAGTTTAAAAATGACACAAAAATATTCATACCACATCTTTGTGATTGACGTGTTTATCTTTTTGGTAAGCTGAAAGGCTCATTTTTTGTTTTTCCCTTCTAACTTTTACATTAAGTGATATTTTTCTTCATTCATAACGAGCTAATTCCTAATACGATAAACATTTTTTTAACTATTTTCTATATATAAAGTTTTACATCTGTGTGTCTGTATGTCTTCCTTTTCTTTCTTCGTGAAAAGGTTGTACGTGTGTATTGCTTTTCTTTTTTTCTTTTTTTTCTTAATTATTTTTCTAATTCGCCTAATGTTTTAATGGACCCTATGTTGTGTGTGTGTTGATTTGTATTTTTTCTACTGTTCTTTCTTTTTCTTTTTTTCCATACATTTTATTGTTTTTCTTGTCCTCTTTTTGTTCTTCTTTTTTTCCCCGTGGCAACCGTATTCCTTTTTTTCTTCTTTTTTTTCCTTTTAAACCCACGCTTGCTAGGTGGTCTGGTCAATTACGGCATCAGATTGAATATGTTATATATTCGTTATCATCGAGGTTATCCTTGAGGGGCACTTTTTACGTTTGGGTGTATACACTGTATAATATCAAAGATTCCGTGTGCGTATGATTGTCTCTATTTATAAATGGTTGTGTGTTTGATTATCATAAAGGGAATCGTGTGTGTGACATGTAATTTCTGAACCTACCTCTGCTTCTTCAAAACGGACCATCTGGAAATTTCTCATCCTGGAGGGAGACTTGATACCTGTTTGACGAAGATTTATCACTCCAAGACGATGAATGTGTTTTATAGTCTTTTATTTCACTTTCCCCAGAGGTCCTGCAGCAGGTGGAAGTGAAATCTGCTTGTGTGGGTTCTTCTTCACACACGTCAGCGTTCGTCTCCCCCCTCCCCAGTTAAGAGGGGGAGATCACGGAAAAACGTCCGTCTTCTTCTAAGCTCAAATCAAATCTCACCGATCTGCTGATCACGTCATACATACGTAATTTGGTCAGCTGACCTTCGGTTCTGGTAAACGTGTCTACCTCCACGTTTACTCTCCTCTCTCTCTCTCTCTCTCTTTCTCTTTCTTTCTCTCTCTCTCTCTCTGTAACAGAGGGAGCCAACCTTCATTGCAGCAGCCTTGGCAATGCTCTCAATGTATCTATTCCAGTTCATATTCCCTGTAAACGTTAGGCCGAGGAGTTTAAAAGAAGTACTTTCAGGCAATGTGTTCTTGGCCATTGCTATTGGTGGTAGAGAAGGTTTCGTGTAATTATTGAAGGAAACAAGCTTAGTCTTAGCAGCATTGAATGTGACCAACCATTTTTGTCCCCATTCCACTACAAATTGGAGGTCATCCTCTAGTGTTTCTGCCATTTCCTTGGATATGTGTTCATTTGTTTTCCCCTCATATCTGTTATAGAGAGTGGTGTCATCGGCAAATATACCCATCTCCGAAACAATTTTATCAGGGAGGTCATTTATGAATATCAGGAATAATAGAGGTCCAAGGATAGACCCCTGAGGTACTCCCGCATTTATGTCATATTGTTTGGATGTACGACTGTCGAGGACAACTTTGATTTTTCTATTAGTTAAGAAGGATTTAATTACATTATGAATTCTTCCAGTGATTCCATATGATGTAATTTTCCTTAGAAGACCATCGTGCCATACCCTGTCAAAAGCCTTAGATATATTAAGAGCCACTGCTCTACCCTCCCCTGTTTTATCCCATGAACGGTATATACGTTCAGAAACTACAGTTAAGATATCTGCTGTTGAACGGGCTTGCCTGAATCCATATTGTTTGTCAGTCAGGAGTTTAGCAGCTGTTAGGTGCTGGACTAGGGCTTGATTAACTAAGGACTCATATATTTTGGCGAAAAGCGGGAGGAGGCTAATGGGGCGATAATTTAGTGGGTCAGTTCTTTCACCAGAATTCTTGAAGACTGGTACCACAGAGGCGGTTTTCCAGCAGTCAGGAAAACAAGATTCGTTAAGGCATTTATTGTAAAGTTTGGACAGAACTGGAGCAACCTCGGCAGAGCATTTTTTTAATAGCACAGCCGGGATGAGATCTGGTCCACATGCTTTTGAGGTGTCTAGGTTTTTTATAACAGCATGTACCTGAGAAGGGGTGATTTTCAAATCGTCTAGTGTGGCGTCTGTTCGCAGAGGAAAATCAGGGAGTGAGTGGTGTACCGAGTGCAGTGTGGAGTTTGAGGCAAACCGACTGGCAAGCAGATTAGCCTTGTCAGTTGCCGTGCAAGCAACCTCATGATTGTTTGTTAGTGGGGGAATAGTTGACTGTCCATTATTAACTACGCTGTTGTAGATTTTCCAAAAATCCCGGGTTCCTAATTTCTGTGCTTCGATGCGCTTTCTGGTGGTTTCAGAGTAATCTGTCTTAGCTGTCTCTATCACTCTCTTACAATTATTTCTAGCTTCTATAAACTTCTGTTTATTTGAGCTGGACTTATGTCGGTTGAATCTGCGGAACGCATGCTGCCTTTGACATATGACAGCTGCACAAGCAGAAGTAAACCATTGGGGAGAGTGGGGCTTGCTATAGAATTTCCGTGCGGGAACATGTGCTTCAATAGCAGTTTTGAACCATTCACTTGTTTCATTTGCACACTGTTCCGCTGGAAGAGTAAAGATATTTTGCCATGGGGCATCTCTGGTGAGCTCCCTGATGGCTTCCCAATCAGCCTTTTTGTAATACCTCGTTGTTTTGAGTAGTGGGTCTTCAGTTTTAGGGCGAGAATTTAGGCTGATTTCTACCATTATCACAGCATTATCAGCATTCCCGAGTGGGCTGTGAGCATTTGTTGTACAGTCATTGGGAACCGTTGTCAGAAAGAGATCTAGAAGTGAGCCAGGTTGATCGTGCTGGTCTGGGAAACGTGTCGGAAATGTAACCAATTGAGATAGGGAATGGGATATAGAGAAGCTATGTGTTGCGCTACGTCTGTGTGATTTGAGAATCCTAGCCAGTTACTGTGGTGGACATTGAAGTCACCAAATACATGTATTTGTGCGCTAGTATCGAGGGAGAGTGCTATATCTCTGCTGTCTGAGACTTTGTTTATTAGGGTACAGTCTTGGTTTGAGGGAGAGCGGTAGAGAAAATACAACTAGCTAATATTGTGTTGCATATTAATTCTGAAGCACATAAAGGCCTGGTCCTCTGATTCTAGTTTTATTTCTCTAGTTAGGGGGAGGGTGTTTCGAATATAGACTCCAAGTCCATGCATATGTCTGTCCGAGTCCTTACGGTAGAGTGGGAGATAACCAGGCATGTAAAGTGGTTAGAGAGAATGGAGGAGTGAAGGTTAGTTTCACTTAATGCTAAGATATCCGGGGTGTTTACAAGGAGAAATGACTCAACATCATCTAAGTTAGTTCTAAGCCCGCGGATATTAGTAAATGCAAGCCTCAAGGGAGGAGGCAGGTTGGTTTTCTTTGAGTTTGGTCCTGGTTTAAACGTAACTTTTGCTTGAGCTGTCATTTCATTTTATTTTATTTAAAAGTTTCAGTTAGGGTGGGTGAGTGAGGGGGTGCTACACAAGTAGTTGTGCAGAATACCAGACATGCAATACAAGAAGACCATCAGCTGTCCTCTCCCACAGGATTGTGGCCTCAGGAAAGCCCACCGGGGATGAGTGCAGGGTCGCTTTCCATGCGCGACATGGCACTACAAACATCCCGATATTTTACAACTGTTGATGGAGCAGCCGCTCTAAGCGCTACCAAAGAGTTAGAGCTCCTGTACTATCAGTCGGAAACAGCAGCCAGGAACTGTCAATCCGGTACCCTCAATCCATTAGGAAAAGCCAGCCCAGTCCAACTGCACCGACATATATGGCACTGAAGCAACCCGCTGTGTCCAGTTTAGGGGGATGGGATGTGGTGGGAGTGGGGAAAAGCGGCGTTCATTGCCCTAGTCAGGAAACAAATTCAACCACTGGGTAATTCAGACGAGTCCCTGTGATAGTACCTCTACGCCTGGCCAATAGGCAAAGAAGGAGTATTAAAGCCGGCCGATAGACAGAGTCTATCTCCTTCTTAAGCAGTTTAGGTTTGCCAACCGGTGATTTGTTTGAGTCACAAGCTCTAGGAACGTTGTCGTCCAGGACTGAAGAAGCCTCCCTCCCCAAGGTTTAGTTTCAGAGTTTTCCTTCTCCTAGACGGATGACCTGGGAAGACCTACGGGTCCATCAGCTCCGAGGGGGTTCGCCCCGTGCCTGGGTCCTAATCCAGGTATTTCTGCGACCCCGCATGGGTAGTTAATATTTATTGGTTATTTAGGTTAATATCTCCTGAAAAAATCGGGCATTTAGGTTAGCCTCTACAGAAGATTTTCATTCCTCAAACGTGGTTAAAAAAGGGCATTTTTATGCTTTCCATTTCCATTTTTATTGGGAGAGGGTATAGGTAAAAATTCATGCAGTGGAAGCAGTTAAATTTGCTACAGTATTGGATCGAGAGAGACGAGTTTATGTATGGTTTGATATAGTTTTGTAAGTTTAGGAATGTATGGTTAGATATGGTTTAGCAGGTTTAGGAATGTATGGTTAGATATGGTTTAGTAGGTTTAGGATTAGGATAAAGTGTTAGAGTATGATTTACTTGCTATTAGAAATTCTGATTTGGTGCCCAAACCGGATATTTAGTAAGACTGGATAAGATATGCTCAGTTTAGATACAATAGAACATTTGATATGGAGTACAGTTATACCTGATAGATATAGGTTATTGCATATTCTGTAAGTATAGTTAAATATAGATGGATGGATAAGTAGTATTGTATACGAATGCATGGAATTTTAGACAATTTGAGTAATTTGAGTAAGTTGACTTTAGACTACAACGAAGGAGAATGACTTCGCCTTTCTCTTAATATCCGGAAGTTTTTATTTCAATGAGTACCGGTTTAGTTTGTGTAATAATTATTGCAATACTATCTCTTAACAAAGAGATATTAATGGTTGCTGTTCATTATAGATTATTTTAAGTCAATGTATAGGACTATGGCTAGTAAGTATTTACTTAGAAGCTTGGTTATGGGTTAGGAGTTATAATCAGGAGCATGCCTAGAAAATTTTAGGTGTTAATGGGTATCGATTTACGAGTCTATTAGGGTCAAGGGCGGAGAGCAAGGGCCCCTCTAAGTTACGTGAGACGGATTAGGAAATAGAGCAGTTTGATTTGTTAGTGATCAGGAGAAAGAGAATTTAAGTAAAAAATAAAAAGGTTTGTCATGCAAAACAGACAAGGCAGTCATCTTGGAGGTAAAGTATCTATAGGAGGTACTTAGTATACAAGCAGCAGTATTTTGCAGTTTTGAGAGGAGTTTTAGGTACAATAGTTTCATGGTTTATTTGTACAAGTCCGTAGTCTAGGTGAGGGACGAAGCACTTCTAATATTGCAACTGGGTTTATCTTATTTTAAAAGTTGTTGAATAGAGTATTATTAGGTGTTCTACTTAGGGATAGAATGAAAATTTAAGGTAATATTCAGAGTGATATAAGCAATTTCATGAGGATTAGATATATGATCACTGGATGTTGAACTGCTCAGAAGAATTCTTGTATCTATTAAGGATGTCTTGGTGATATAAGATTTGAGAAATTAAGAGTCTGGGGATACAGAGAGTTTTGAGCTGATGAGGATTCAGTATAGGCGACTGTATATAGGTAGCAAAGGTGGTTTAGTTTAGTACGCACGTATTGTACATATTAAGTATACTGCTTCAGTTTTATCCTCTATCGTAAAGGAAAATCCGTTTGTATTTCGGTTGGCAATTTTGTCAAGAGAGGAAATTTAAAAACAGCTTATCTAATTGTTGATGATATCAGTTTATAGACAATAGTACAGACTGATAAATTGTTGTGTAAGACATAGGAGCCCCTCATCTTCGTATTTTGATGAAGTGATGGATCAAGAGCATAAGTTCGAAACAGGTGTCCGGAAAGGAAATGGCAGTGTACAAGGAAGGGGGGGCACTGATATCTTATTAACATTATTTTACTTTTTTTTTCTTTAAAAAAAAAATTGCCTTTCGATGGCTGATTATATTAAGTATCGTACTTAAATAAAGCTTTCATGTCCTCTAAATAAATTAGCATAATTTCTTTTTTTACCGAGTTTGTCTTTACTATATTATTATTTAAGTGAGATGGCATTGTAAACTGCGAAATGGTCTATTTAAGTGGAGAAAAATTATCGGTTACAATATGCCTGGAAATGTAAAGAATAGTTGCTTTAATTACATGCGAAACAGTTAGGAATTTTACTTAGCTTTGTTCCCCCCCCCCATTCATTAACGCCTTCTTTGATAGAGAAGTAGTTTAATGTTGTAAAACGATGCACCGGTTTCCGGATGTGAATATGATAGAGACTAGAAAAGGACACAAATCAATACTTTACAATCTACTGCTCACCGTGTAACTTGATCAAACGCTCTTTTATTTACATTGTATATTGTTTCAGGGGAAGGTAACGGTTCTGGGAGTTATGTCCCTTTAATTGCAAACATTGGTCACCGCAGATACGAGAAAGAGGAAGGTAACTCTTCTGGGAGTTATGTCCCTTTTATTGCAACGAATGATATATTTATACTTGTAGCATATCTTTCGTTCTATTTGACCAGTGGCCTAAGATTAGTTGGGGCACTGCTGTTATATAACTTGCATCGGTAGGAGTAACCGTCTTTGTTCAATGGGTAAAATGTTAACTCTCGAACATAAACGTGAATAAACGAGACTTGGTCGGTCGGGTCATTTTAGGTCTCAACGATGATTTGTCTTGTCCTATTGTTAATGATAGAAACGTAACAAAACAGGGTGTCAGAACAAGGGATTTACTAATAGTATTTTTTATAGGTAGTGATTTTTTGGAATTTATATCGATTTTTTATAATCGAAGTAAGTAACATTCCGTTGATTTTCTTCAAATCTTTTTAAAAAACACGATTAAAAAAATAAATATTGTATAATTTGCTATTAAATCTGTTATTTCTTTTAAATTTGGTCTTTGCTCCTTTAATTGAAAAAAAAATAGGGTTTGAGTTACATTTTTTAAGTAGTTATAAGCTGGTAATGATGGGAGGTCGAATTATTCAATTTTTTCACGCATTCTTAAGATCGGTTTCTGACACTGCTACAGCTGTGGTTTCCTAATTTTCTCACCATTCAGTGCGCATGCTCACCAGAAGATGACCACATTCGTTGGAAAAATGGACAAACTCCAAAATCTATTAATTGCTTCAGACATTAACGACAACAAAAAGGAAGGCTACTTTTCTTCATTATGCACTAAAGTTGTAGACATTTCTTTTACAATTTTACTGAAACGAATAGGCGCGACGACTATTACAGAAATTAAATTGCTTATATCAAACGAATACAAATTTAAAAAAAAGTCGTTTACCTATCATTTCCCCAGAACCCATCCCCCCCCACCAAAAAAAAAACCCACTTCATCCGAAAATGCCGAATTTCAACTGCAAAGCCCGGACGTCAGTTTACACACGGACTACACAAAGCTACCACGTGCGATGTTAAAAATACCGAGAGTGAGATTCTAGCCCAAATTCGTCAGTCTCAACAGAGATATGTTTATCTTCTGAAGTTACAATAAATACTTACAGGAAAAACTTAACATTGAACCTAAGTTCAGTACGGGCGACGTACCATAGACATGAAACAAAAAGAACTAAAAACGCTTAACGGTAGCGATAGGTGTTTCAGAATTGGGGGTGAATTTTTGACACCCCTAACAAAAAACTGCGAATAAAATATAAAAAAAAAACTCGCAATTTCTCTTTATAAAGTGGGTTGTTTATTTTCTTTATGAAATATACTTCTACAATAAACTCTTAAAGTCGTTTAAAAAATAATAGAAATATTATATTTTATTTTCAAAAACAGTGTTTACAGAGTGCCTGTGCGCCATTTTGTTTACGTCATAAAATCAATGGAATTTTACGAGTTAATTTTTTTTCAATTTTTTCTCTTTAAAAATCTATCAAACATTTTCTATTTGTTCAATTTTAAGGATATTTTCAGGTTAAATGTGAAATGTTATGCTCTTTCCAATAAACCGAATATAATATTCTAGACAAGCGTTTTTTATTCAACCCCCCCATTTTGAAATGTCTATTAAAATGAAAATAATTAATTTTCTCACCTCAAATTTATATATCACAAATTTAAGATAAAAGATCAATAAATAAAATAAGCTAATTTAAAACAAAACAAAAACACAGTTATTTTCAAATTTACATGTAAAGTCCAAAGTTTAAAACTTTTTTTAACCACGTTGAAATTTTTTTATGTGAAACCTATACTCCACAGAAAGTTTCGTTTAATTACGATAATTATTTCTATTTCATTCAATTTTTTTAGAGGTTAAAAAAATACAATTCACCCCATAAAGGAGAAATAAAATATATTAAATCAAAACTCATGTATTTCTTTGAGAAAAGAAAAAAAATCCTCGACTCGTTTTTTTTAAAAGGCAAACACACATAAGTAAAATGTGATTAGTTTTTACCTATGGTGGCACATATTTATTCGCGCACACCCCTAGAGGACTAATGCGAAGGTGCGGTGTTTATGTCATTCTGTCAATCCGTCTTTCCAAACAAGAACATACATCACTTTTGGCGTTTCGCTTACAACGTAACAATGCTTACGTAATAGCGGGGTTTTCAAATAGTTGTTAAAAAAATCTTTTATTTAAAAAATACATGGATTTTAAAATATAAATATGAATAAATTTTTAACAATGAAGAATGGAAGTACCCATTGAATAGCATTTTTATCAGTAAGTTATTTTTTTGAATTTATATATACATATATTTATCGAGGCAAGTTAAAATACGTTTATTTTCTTTAAATATTTTTTAAAGAAAACCGATTTTAAAAACACAAATATTGCATAATTTGCTATTAAACCCGTTATTTTGTAAAAATCTGGTCTTTGCTCTTTAATTGAAAACAAGGGGTTGACTTACATTTTTCAAGTAGTTATAAGCTTGGAAAGATAGGAGGTCGAATTATTCATTTTTTTCATGCATTTTTAATGTCGGTTTCTGACACACAGTAGCGATGATAACAACTGCCGCACCCCAAGAATACCATAAAAATATCAATAGCTGTGGTAAAGAAAACTGCTGTAGATGTCGACAGAAAAATAGCTGCCATTAATCCTCAAATACCCGTACATGTGGTAGACAAAAAAGATGGCGAACATCTTACTTGCCAATATTACGGATAATTTTCAACAGTCAACTTGTCCAGCACGAGATAAGAATATAAAGAAAGGGTAAATGTCGCAAATAGCTGATCGTAATTGGGTTGCCAGACTATAATAAATATTTGAAGCGAAACTGTGTGCGCGTGTGTGTGTGTGTGTGTGTGTGTGTTAAAACACCAACAATATACTCAAGCACATGAATAAATAACAATAATCGCGTGAAATAAAATCAGAAGCCAGCTCCCAATCACAAGACGACAAAAAAGGTTAAACCGGCAACACACTCTCCCTTTCTTCATAGTTCCTGCTGACAGCACTTCCCCCGTCATTGGAACGACGTGATAAACCATCCAAGATGGCTGTCTCCACATGTGATACACATTTTTACCTCATCCATACATGGACGCGCGCTCCAACTACGAACTTCAACAGAAGATGTATCCACTGAACACTTTTCATTAATGTTTCTACACAGTAACACTTTTAACTACTAACCAGTTTCCTTTTTTATTGCGTTTTTACCCCAAACAAACCAATTTTGATGTAGGGCTCAGTTCCACTTTCATGTAGGTTGGTTGGTTGTTTTTGTTTTACGGCATATCAACCCTTTTTCAGGTTATTTAATGCCGAATCCAGTAATTCAGAAATTTTTTTTAATAAAATATATTTTTTTTCAAGTCGGTTTTTATTTAACCCAAAGTTGGGACCATAACAGGTACTACCACTCCGGGTCAGAGTGGATCTGGGAGCAATGGCAATTAAGGGGTGGCTCCACACTCCCCAAAGCCCGCAAACTGGGGCCTCACCATCGGATATATTTTAAGGTCATATCGAGGACCATTCGATGTAGGGGGCTACTATCTGTGACATAATTGCAGGGATACTGTGTAGGGAGTTGAGCAGCAATATGTTTGTTAACATAACACTTGTACGTCTGTATGTCAGTACAGTAAGGATGGCATGCACCCGGGAAGGAATTCCAAAGTCTGGCAGTTCTGGGGACGAAACCATTAGAGTAGAAGTATTTCTGATATATGGGGAGCTCTACTGTGAAAGGGTGGGATTTTGCTGTTTGACGGGGATATTTACGTCGAGGGTACAAGGGCTTGCAGTTCGTCAAAGCATATACCATTAAGATACTTCTTACACGCGCAGAGGGATGCAGCATTTCCTCGGTGGGATAGAGGCTGAATCTAGCTGAAACGTAGGAACCTATTAGGTTGGCGGCTCTCCTTTGAACCCTTCTAGGAGTAAGAAACTAGTAGTAGATTCACCACCCCAAATACTCCATACATGGACGAATTGTGACCGTGTAGATTTACAGGATACATTTAGGTTTAAGTATATTTATAGCATGGTAAAGAGAGCCTAGCTTCCTTGGAGCAGCTGCGGCAATACCCTTGATGTATCTGTTCGAGCTCAGGTTCCCTTTGAACGTTAAGCCGAAGAGTTCGAACAAATTACTTTCAGGCAATGTCTCATCAGTCACAACTATTAATGGGTGAAAAGGCTTCTTGTAATCATAAAAGAAAAGAAGCTTAGTCTTGCAAGCATTGAATATTACAATCCATTTTTGTCCCCACTACAGTCTGGAGGTCTTCCTCTAGGATTTTCGACATTGACGTAGATATGTGTTCGTACATTTTCCCTACGTGCCATTATAGAGCGTGGTGTTATATACGCATTCCAAAAACAATTTCATCATGGATGTCCTTTATGATTACCACGAATAATAAAGATCGACCCTTGAGGAGAGACTTTATAGAATTTTATGATCTCCACAGAATATGTTCTGACACTTTTTGGATTTAAATGTGTGACCCCAGTTTTTAATAGGTTGTAACAGTTGCTACTTTTTAAAAGTTGTTTTTCCACAATAATTAATATATTTTTCAAGGTTAAGACAGTTTTACATTATTATATTTTTTGGAGTCAGTGAAAATTTTACATTTGAAATTTTTTATATGTATGCTTTTTTTACAATGGAGTCACCATTATTAAGGACCAGATGCCACTCGAGGATAAGAGCTAATAAGCATACAGTGGTCAATGGAACACTGCCGTCGTAATTGTTAATGAAAATTATGTAAATTGGATCACTTAAGGGAAACGGCTCATTAAGAACATGTTTAGGTTAGACTTGAAAATGACGATATTATAGTCAACTGGAAAGCAGACAAATGGAAGGTTCCACAGATGTGAATTCTAAGAAAGAAACTTTGTTCATGGAATCTATGTTTATGTTTAGGCAGAGATAAAGAGTAGGGGAAATTATTGATAGTGTTTTCAGCTAGACGAGTGTTTCTTGTGAAAGTTTGGCGAGAGGGGCTATAGACTGGAGCTCAGACGAGCACTTGCCATGAAAAAAATGATAAAGCAGAGACAGGCTGTGAGAAAGATGTATCAGGGAAGAGAAAATTGCATCCACCACTAGGGTACAAATCTGTAAAGGCATGGCACATGAGTTGGAATAGATACATCGAGATCATTGCCAAGACTGCTGCGAAGAAGGTGGGCTCTCTCTACCCTGTTAGAAAGTTACTTACACTTGAAAATATCCTATACCTCTACAAAGCTACCATTCGCCCATGTATGGCGTATTGTTGTGACATTTGGGCTGGTGCATCTGCTACTAGTTCCTTGCTCCTGGGCAGGGTTCAAAACAAAGTCGCCAACCTGATATATACTGAACTGTCATCTAAGCTTCAGCCACTGTTCCACCGACAAAATATTACATCCCTCTGCTTTTCTTGTTTTACAAGTATTTTAATGGTGGATGTTCAATGAATATACCACGACAAACCTTGTAAAAGATAGGGGAGGTGCGAATGAACTGGAAATCCGGGCCATCAAAAAAATGGATAACCTGGTCCTATGACGCAAGTCGGTTTATGGGTCAGACGTTGAATGGAGCAAAGTTCAGATTAACTTAAACCCTGACCGACAAAAATGAAACCCGGGAATAAGATGACGTAATTCGGCCACAAGTAAGACCAAATGCAAACATCAACAGGGTCATAATGTGGGTCGATTACGTAAATTGGTTAACGGGAAAATTCATAAAAAGCAATGATAAACAAGCCAAGAGTCAGTCAGAGAGTGACAGCAGAAGGGAAGGAGAGACGACGCTCAACTGCCTGTCACGGTCGCAACCACACCCTCTCCGCCTCACTATCTCCTCCACCGCCGTATTATGTTTATATGTTTGTTATTAAATAAATCAAGTTGTTTTATAACAAAGCGTCTCCTTATTCATAGATAAATGAACATTCACTAGACGAGTTACAACAACATATATGCATAAATGTCAAACGAACTATCTCTCTATCTATCAAGATATTCAAAAATCTCGGATAGTTATAATATAGATGGTGCTAACAAAATAGACGTCACGGCCATACCACCCAGTATATAACAACCTGACAAGCAGCAAAATCCCACCCCAACACAGTAGAGATCCCTAGATGTATGAAAGCCTTCTATTCTAATAGTTTCTTCCCCAGAACTGCCAGACTCTTTCTATCTTCCTGCTTCCCCAACTGTACTGACATGCAGAAATTAAAATGTAATGTAAACAGATATTTTGCTGCTCAACTCCCTACATAGTACCCCTGCAACCTAGTTCCCAGATAATAGCCCCCTACATCAAGAGGCAAAAAAAAACTGGTAAAACCAAACAGGACATCCATGTAAAAAAGTAAATTTATAATAATAGATAGTTGTGGACTGAAAACTACTTCTAAATGTAACCCCCCCCCCCAAAAAAAAAACAATGAAAAACGAAAAACTATGCTTGTTTCGATTGTAAACATTTTAAAACAAATAAAATATTAAAAAAAAAAATTGTGCTCAGTTGTCTAACAATTCGACAAATTTGGATCAACTTATTTTGTTCATGGTAAACATTATTTTCTCAAAAAATAACGAAAGTAAATAAACACATTTTTGATAAAAATCTAAATATCAGATTAAAAAATCGATTATTAGGAAGATTAGGAAGGGGTGGCTGCTCATTTTAAGTTTAATTTATAAAACAAAGTCTTAAATATTTAAATTTTGTGTTTTTGACATCCTATTTTTCGCAATATTTTTAATGGCTTTCAGACGTAATGGCAAACAAAAAAGTACATTTTTTTAGCAGTAAAACTACGTTGGATTCGATTGTAAACATTTACCAATTATTTTTTTATTTATTAAGTTTCTCTTAAGTGATCATTTAACAAAAGAATCATTTTATGTAAACGTAATAGAAGAATCATTATTCCATTATTCAAAAACCTAAAACATTTTTGGGTTTGTTTTACTGTAAACATAGATTCGACAAAGTTGTCACAAAACAAATATAGAACAAATAAACGTAATCAAAGTCAAGATAAGTTCCTTTTCTACCTAACTGGATATGTTTTTAGTGTTTATATTTAATGTAACATGTTTATTCAGCTCGACAAATATATAGTGTTTACCGATGTATTGGAAAATGTAAAATGGCGGCCAACTCTCTCTTTGACACGGTAAGTTTGAGAAAAGGAGTTAAAAATTAAAAAAAACTAGACAAAATACTGTTAGAAACTCGCTCAATATATGTTACCGTGACATAGGCTGACATATATTCGGCAGGTTTTTAACAGTATTTTGTCTGTTTTTTTAAAATTTATTCATCACTCATTTTCTCAAACTAAAACTTGCCTTTGATAACATTTATTTGTTCTATATTTGTTTGTGACAACTTTTTCGAATCTATGTGTACAGTAAAACAAACCAAAAGAATCCGGAATAGAAGAATCCTTATTCCATTATTCCAAAACCTAAAACATTGAATAAAATTTAAAAATTCAAACGGAATTCTCTAGCGACATATTAGGTAAATTATGACAGGAAATTATTTCTAAACACACACACGTACACACACACACACACACACACACACATATATATATATATATATATATATATATATATATATATATATATATATATATATATGGTGCTAGTGCACACACACACACACACACACATATATATATATATATATATATATGGTGCTAGTGCACTTACTGATCCGCGCTATTTTTTTCTTTCCACGTTTAATTAAAGTACAAAATAGGTACAAAACAACCTCCGCTCCACGCGTTAAGAATGACTTTTTAAATAATAACTTAAATAAACATATTTGTAATTACGAAATCAATATTTTTTATTGGATTGCAATAAAAGTAAACGTTTTTTTACGTTTAACATTATTTTAAGAATCAATAATTTGGAGGGAGATTGCAGAAAAAAAAACTATTTCAGATTAATTTAAAAGTTATTGAATTGATTTTTTTTAAGCGTAAAAAATAACTTACCTTTCATATTGGATTGCAATAAAATAAACTTATCTTAATATTTAAGATTATTTTAAAGTTGTTGAATAATATTGTGGTAAAGTGAAAATAATAAAATTACCTTCCATTCCAGGAATTTAATACGAAAAAAAAATCGTTTTTCTTTTGTGTCCAACGCAGAAAATTTGTTTGTTTGTTAGGAGTTCTTAATATAATCTTTAGTAAATTGATACAAATTTTGTTTTGTGTGTCCAATTCATTAAGCAATTAAATATATGAAAATATAAAAGAATCAAAATTAAAATATAAAAAAACACGATTTAAACGTGAAATTATTAAAAGAAGAAAAAAAATCAACTGCTTCAGAACAAAGAACTTATGTTCATCGTAAAACGGTGTAATCATTATTTTGTTCCTCGTGTAAAAGATTGAACATTTCATTATTATTTGGATTAGTCGAACTACTGTTTACATCCAAGATGAGAACTGTAATCCAAATAATCCAAATATAAAAAAATGCAAAACTGAATATTTCACATAAACAATTCAAAAAGGAAGGAATTGAACAAATAGCGAAGTCAATCAAATAACAAAAACCAGATTTGAACCAACAAGAAACAAAACAATAATCACATGATTACATTATGAAAATTGCGACTTATTTTTATCAGATTCGATTCCGTTAACTTTACGATGACCTTAACTTATAATTCCAGACTTAAACCTGATGTTTTACAGCAATTAGCATAAAACGACTAACGATGGAAATGTAGTACCTGTTTCTAGTTTTTTTTTTTTTTTTTTGTGCATTCAGCCAGATGTCGCGTTGTCACCATTATGGCTTTACTTGTCATGTTTTGCGCACTTCCATGTATTACCTTCTCCTTTGATAGAGAAGTAACGAAATGTTGTAAAATGTCCCGACTCGCAGATGTGAATATGAGAAAAAAATATAACACAAATCGATATTTAACAACATTCAGATCGCCGTGTAATTTGCTTGCACCCTACTATATATATATATATATATATATATATATATATATATATATATATATATATATATATATATATAAACTATGTGTGGCGTACAGGAAAATATTTTTTTCTAAAGAAAAAAGTGAATAAAATTTGCTTTTACAAAAATCTGTATACATGATTCTAGTGTATAAAATAATTACACATAATTTTTTTAATTTTTTTTATTTGTTTTTTAAAGTAAATTAGAATAATAAAACGTTTGGTGTTTTTATTTTTTATTTTTTTCGTAATTACATTTAAAAGTGTAGTATCTGTTCTTCAGATGCTGCAGTGCTGCACTTCATTTTCTTGTTCTCTTTCGGTGGAGGAGAAATCCTTCACGACTGAGACAATTTTTATTTTTGTACCTTTTCTCCACGTTAAAAAACGACTCTGGTGTCTAACTCTGTCCCCTGGAGAGGCGTAGTAAATAGGTGCATTTAAAATTGATAAACTAAACCTTTTTTTTTTCTGTCGTCACAAATATAACTTTTAAAAGTATATTTTATATCATTTACATTAATTATTTATATTTACATATATTATTGCTATATTATCGATTACCTCGACGACGACGACGCAAATTATCCTATGAGATTAATATATTGAAAAAAGAATATATAGCGTCTATTGGAATTTTTTAAATTACTGCTCATGTAAGGGAAAATAACTCTTTAGATCGTAATTTTTAATTTATTTTTGTTTCATCCGTCCTTTGATATGATTAATGGGTGCTTGTGTAGCAGACACAAATAGACCCCTTTTCTTCTCGCGCATTCGCTTCCTCTGAGTGAGTGATGCGGCATTAAACTGTCCAATCTGAGGACTTGCACACGAATACAAATTAACCCCTAGGGACCAGACAGCTTCTGGCCCCAAAAGAAAACTCTCTCTTACGCTACCAGCCTTCGTCGGTGCTAGACGCCTGTTCTCTTCGCTGCTCCTACTAAAGGTATTGACGACAGCCGCCGGCTGTAACTACCTCGTAAGGCAGTGGATACACGACTCTACTTTCTTCCTTCAGTACGCTCTGCGAATAAACCTTTCCCTTGTTAAGTTGAAGAAGTTGCTTGTCATTGTTCATAGAATTGTGTTATTTTATTTTATTAGGGAAATTCCCCTAAATTGGTGACTCCGTCGTGATAACACATTTCCGAACAGACACTTCTTTCGCGTTTTAACAGGGCAAGGAAGGCGCGCATTTTAAAAACCAGCACATGGTTTCCGACCACCCACATAAACAGACAACGGATTCGGGAGAGCACGTTTAAAACTTTAAACAACAACAAAAAAAAAAAAACGAACTTCTCAACAAAGAAAACCAAGCGAACCACTACCCACAGGAATAACTTCTAATGCTATCTTTTTTCTACCTTGAACATTTCTGCCGTGTTAACGCGCCCCGCGCATAAGAAAAAACTAAAAAAAAAAAAAGAACTTTCACAAAGTTTTTCCGCATGAGCACTCTTCGGCCAAAATGTAAGTACTTAAAGAGTTCATTTATCTTCAGGTTCACACACATTTACAAAAAAAAAAAAAACATATTGTCCACATTTTTTTTGCTTCACGGCTCTTCCTGATATAATTTTTTTTAGCATTATTTCATGGTAATTTTGTTTCTTTCTTCTCCTCCCCCATTAGCCTGTTAATTTTTTTTTTGTATTGTCTTTGTTTAAAGATTTTCCCCATATTTCTCCTTTCTTCTCCACGTGGTCCATATTCGGCGTCCCTTCAGATTTCGGATAGATTATATATATATTTTTTTAAATATTTTGTATCTACTTTCGGTAGTGACTATGACAACGTTGCCTGCCTTCGCCGGTGATGTTCGGGTTTGGTTTGCTCAACTCGAGTCTTATTTTGCGGCGAACAACGTGTCAGAGCAAACGAAGCTGCACATTTTATTCAGTGCCTTCCCCACGTCATTGACTCCTGCGGTCAAGGACTTAATAACGGACACCCCGTTAAACTCCACTTATGATAGCATAAAACGGGAGGTGCTACTACGGACGTCCGTGTCGGCGGAAAAGCGTTTTCAAACGCTGGTCCATGACGAGCACTTAGGTGACCGCAGGCCGACGGAACTACTCCGTAGAATGAGGGAACTGGCAGAGGACGTCCCTCCTGACAGTACCTTAATTAAGCAGCTCTTTTTCTCAAGGCTACCGGCGCAGGTAAAGGCCATACTTGCGCCAATGTTAGAAAAACACACCGTCGATGTAGTAGCAGCATCGGCGGACAAGGTCATGGACTTTGTGAGGGGGCCTACCACCGCGGCGATTCCACAACAGCCTGCTGAGGTACCCGCAGGCACCGCAAATGTAAGACAGAATGCTACATCGGTGGCTATACTAACGGCCATCGAACGCCTCACTAGAGAGGTGAGCAAGCTCAATATGGGCAGGTCACACTCACCCAGACGCCACTACAAAAGCCACTCATCTTCCCCGCACCACCGTCGCCGTGCACACATGCCGGGACTATGTTTTTATCATAGTCGCTATGGCGCTGAAGCACGGAACTGTAAAATGCCCTGCACTTTTAACAACCAGGGAAACTAAATTGTGGAAAGACGAGCACGGCAAACTTTCCACAAAACGCAAATAACCGTGCCTATTTCGTCACTGACGTAAAATCTCAAGCACGTTGCTTGGTAGACACTGGCGCTGCTTGTAGCATATGGCAACTTAGGCTACTTAAAGAAAGGCCTCCAGTGTCATTGATAACACTGCAAGCAGTGAACCATTCGCCTATCCCCACGTACGGTCAAATTTCACATTCTCTGGACTTGAATTTACGGAGAGACACGCACACCACAAAACATCACATTGAGACCACAGGTGCTCCTGTGTTCTCACGCCCTCGTCGCCTCCCTGTGGATAAACTTAAAGCAGCGAAGGCAGAATTTAATCATATGCTACAGTTGGGAATTATACGCCCCTCGTCCAGTTCTTGGGCTTCCCCTCTGCATATGGTCCCAAAACGAGACGCATATTGGCGTCCGACTGGGGACTATAGACGACTCAATGCCATGACGGTACCTGATCGTTACCCAATCCCGCATATTCAGGACTTTGCTTCCTCTCTGCATGGTTGTAAGACCTTCTCTAAGCTAGATCTGGTTAAGGCTTACCATCAGATCCCGCTGAATCCGGCCGACATACCCAAAACTGCGGTTACAACTCCATTTGGAGCGTTTGAATTTCTTACTATGCCTTTCGGCCTACGTAACGCTGCCAGTACTTTTCAGTGCTTTATGGATGAAGTAGTGCGTGATTTAGATTTCGTCTATAACTATATAGATGACATTCTCGTGGCTAGTGCCTCACCTGAGGAACACGTCACTCACCTCAGCCTACTTTTTGAACGGTTTCAGCAATACCAAGTGAGGATTAACCCTGGTAAATGCGTTTTCGGTGTTACGTCACTAGTTTTCCTGGGCCACATTATCAGCCCAGACGGTATATCTCCGTTGCCGGAAAAGGTGAAGGCTCTACAAGACCTTCAACCGCCCACTTCACTTCGCCAACTTAGGCACTTCCTTGGTCTGTTGAATTACTACAGACGCTTTATCCCGCACTGTGCGGATCTCTTAGCTCCTCTTTCCGACCTGTTACGTAACAGGAAGAAGAAAAACGAGCAGATCTCACTTAATGAGATCCAACTTAGAGCATTTGCTGAAGTGAAAAATAACTAGCGACGACATCTTTGCTGGCACATCCTGTACCCGATGCCCAGTTTTCACTGGTTGTTGAGGCATCGGGCACAGCTGTAGGGGAAGTGCTGCAACAGCAGCACCAACAACAGTTACAACCTCTTGCATACTTTCGCAACAGCTGAAACCGGCCGAACAACGTTACAGCACGTTTGGCCGCGAACTACAGGCAATGTACCTCGCAGTGAAACACTTCCAACATTCACTCGAGGGCCAACAATTTGTGATCTACACCGATCACCGTCCGCTTACATACACACTGCGTGCTAAGCCGGACAAATATTCTCCCCGCGAAACACGTCATTTGGACTTTGTTTCACAGTTTACTAGCGATATCCGACATATCGCAGGTGAGCAGAACGCAACAGCAGACACATTGTCTCGCCTGCCCATTAATTCTCTGTCCTCACCATCGGATATCGATTTGCAACAGATGGCTTTAGACCAGCCAAGTCTGGACACGTTGAATCCATCGTCACCTGAATTCGCGACTTGCAAATTCGCATATCTGCCCGTGCCTACTTCTGACACGCAGATCATCTGTGACACCTCAACAGATCACCTCGCCCATTCGTTCCAACGACCCACTGTAGAGTTGTTTTCGACACTCTACACAACCTGGCAAACCCTGGATGCAAAGCCACAGTAAAGCTGATTACAGCTAGATTTTTCTGGCCTAACATGAGGCGTGACATTACTGTGTATCCTGCCAAAAGTCAAAGGTGCACGAGCATATCCGCGCACCCCTTGGAACATTCAGCACCCCAGACGCTCGGTTTAGCCATGTTCACATTGACTTGGTTGGACCATGGCCGGACAGTCAGGGATTTACTAATCTCCTGACCTGCATAGACCGTTTCACACGGTGGCCAGAAGCCATCCCACTTAGTGACATTTCATCTGAATCTGTAGCGCGAGCCCTTATATCAGGCTGGATATCGCGTTACGGAGTTCCCACTACGATCACCACTGATCGTGGTGCACAATTTGAATCCCACTTATTCCGGGAACTGTCCAAGATCCTCGGGATCACTCGCATTCGGACAACAAGCTATCACCCTGCTTCGAATGGGATGATAAAACGCTTCCATCGCCAATTGAAAGATGCATTACTTGCTTACCCCGACCAACAGCGATGGAGCGAGTACATACCGGTCATCCTTCTTGGCTGTCGGGCATCAATCAAGGAGGACCTGGGATATTCCGCAGCCGAACTGGTCTATGGAGCACCTCTATCGTTGCCAGGTCAGATGCTGACCCCGATAGAGGATATATCAACTGACACAGCTCTGTATGTCAACAGACTACGAGCTTATCTCAGTAAGCTACCGCCCATGCACCCTAGGGAACAGACCATTAAATCTTTGGTTCCGAAGGACATAGCGACATGGACTCACGTGTTCCTTAGAAACGACGCAGTAAAAGCCCCCCCCTAACTCCACCTTACACTGGCCCTTATCGCATGCTTTCACGTACTGATAAAACTTTTATCCTAGATATTAGTGGTAAAAAACAGACAGTATCGGTAGATAGGGTAAAAAGAGCCTTTCTGGACACATTAACACCTGAGCCACACATTCCTCCAACATACACACAGCATAATCATACACCTGAGGTAAATATTCCACGTGAGAATAATTATGTGATCACTACACGTAGTGGTCGACGGGTACATTGGTCGAAGAGACTATGCAAAACAGTGTATTTCTGTTGAAAAAGAACATTTTTTCTTCTCTCCTTTCAAAAAAAAAGAAATTTTTTTCTTCTCTCCTTTTAAGTAAAATGTGACTAGTTTTTACCTATGGTGACACATATTTCTTCACGGATACGGCTAGACGGCTAACACGAACGTGCAGTTTTTATGTCATTCTGTCCATCCGTATATCCAAACAAGAACAAACATCACTTTCGGCGTTTCGCTTACAACGTAACAATAGTTACGTAATAGAGGGGTTATCAAATAGTTGTTTAAAAAATTATTTTATTTAAAAGTACATGGAATTTAAAATATAAACATGGATAAATTCTTAACAATGAATTAACATAGTATTTTTATAGGTAAGTGATTTTTTGGAATTCATATATGCATATATTTATCAGAGCACGTTAAAATACGTTGATGCTCTTAAAATCTTTTTGAAAGAAAACCGATTTAAAAACACAAATATTGCATAATTTGCTACTGTTATTTTTTTTAAATTTGGTATTTGCCCCTTTAATTGAAAAACAAGGGTTTGAATTACATTTTTCAAGTAGTTATAAGTTTTGAAAGATAGGAGGTCGAATTAATCAATTTTTTGCACGCATTTTTAATGTCGGTTTCTGACACACCTGCAGTAGCGATGATAAATACCGCACACCCAAAAATACCATAAAAATATCAATAGCTGTGGTAAAGAAAACTGCTGTAGATGTCGACAGCAAAATAGCTGCAATGAACCCTCAAATTCCCGCACACACGATAGACAAAAAGATATCGGACAGCTTACTTGCCAATATTATGAATAATTTTCAACACTCAACTTTTCCAGCACAAGGTAAAGGGTAAATGTTCACAAACAAAAAAGCAAGAGTGAAAAAAAATTAATGAAAAATATATGTATTTTTCATGTCATTATTTGTGTTTCTCGTGGGCATATGTAGATTGGTGATTTTTTAAACCCACGCATTTCATATATATATATATATATATATATATATATATATATATATATATATATATATATATATATATATATATATATATATTTATTTACATATAAATATATATTTATATTTATTTATTTATTTATATATATATATATTTATATTTATTTATTCATATATATATATATATTTATATTTATTTATTTATATATATATATATTTATATTTATTTATTCATATATATATATATATATTTATATTTATTTATTTATATATATATATATTTATTTATTTATATATATATATATTTATATTTATTTATTTATATATATATATATATTTTTATTTATTTATTTATATATATATATATATTTATATTTATTTATTTATATATATATATATATATTTATATATGTATATATATATATATTTATATATGTATATATATATATATTTATATATATATATTTATATTTATTTATATATATATATATATATTTATTTATATATATATATATTTATTTATATATATATATATATATATTTATTTATATATATATATATATATTTATATATATATATTTATATTTATATATATTTATATATATATATATATTTATATTTATATATATATATTTATATTTATTTATATATATATTTATATATATATTTATATTTATTTATTTATATATATATTTATATTTATTTATTTATATATATATTTATATTTATTTACTTATATATATATTTATATTTATTTATATATATATTTATTTATTTATATATATATATTTATTTATTTATATATATTTATTTATATATATTTATTTATATATATATTTATATTTATTTATATATATATATTTATATTTATTTATATATATTTATTTATATATATATATTTATATTTATTTATTTATATATATATATATATATTTATTTATTTATATATATATTTATTTATATATATATTTATTTATTTATATATATATATATATTTATATATATTTATATTTATTAATTTATATATATATATATTTATTTATATATATATATATTTATATTTATTTATTTATATATATATATTTATATTTATTTATATATATATATATTTATATATATATATATATTTATATTTATTTATTTATATATATATTTTTATTTATTTATTTATTTATATATATTTATATTTATTTATTTATATATATATATAATTATTTATATATATATATATTTATATGTATTTATTGATATATATATATATATTTATATGTATTTATTGATATATATATATATTTATATTTATTTATTTACATATATATATATATATTTATATTTATTTATTGATATATATATATTTATATTTATTTATTTATATATATATATATTTATATTTATTTATTTATATATATATATTTATATTTATTTATATATATATATATATTTATATTTATTTATATATATATATATGTATTTATTTATATATATATATTTATTTATTTATATATATATGTGTGTGTGTGTGTGTGTGTGTGTCAGTTAAAAACACCAACAGTCTACTCAAGCACATTGATAAATAACAATAATCGTGTGAAATGAAATCAGAAGCTCCCAATCACATGACGACAAAAAAGGTTAAACCGGCAACACACTCTCCCTTTCTTCATAGTTCCTGCTGACAGCACATCCCTCGTCATTGGAACGTGATAAACCATCAAAGATGGCTATCTCAACATGTGATACACATTTTTACCTCATCCATACATGGCCGCACGCTCCAACTACGAACTTCAACACGTATCCACTGAACACTTTTCATCAATGTTTCTACACAGAAACACTTTTAACTACTAACCAGTTTCCTTTTTTATTGCGTTTTTACCCAAAACAAAGCAATTTTGATGTAGGGCTCCGTTCCACTTTGATGTAGGTCGGTTGTTTGTTTTTGTTTTACGGCATATCAACCTGTTTCAGGTTATTTAATGCCGAATCCAGTGATTCAGAAAATCTTTTTAATAAAATATATATTTTTCAAGTCGGTTTCTGTTAACCCAAAGTTGGGACCCTAACAGGTACTACCACTCCGGGTCAGAGTGGACCTGGGAGCAATGGCAATTAAGGGGTAGCTCCACACTCGCCAAAGCCCGCAAACTGGGGCCTCACCATCGGATATAGTTTAAGGTCATATCAAGGACCATTTGATGTAGGGGGCTACTATCTGGTACATAATTGCAGGGATACTGTGTAGGGAGTTGAACAGCAATATGTTTGTTAATATAACACTTGTCCGTCTGTATGTCAGTACAGTAAGGGTGGCATGCACGCGGGAAGTAATTCCAAAGTCTAGCAGTTCTGGGGACGAAACCATTAGATTAGAAGTATTTTTGATATATGGGGAGCTCTCCTGTGGAAGGGTGGGATTTTGCTGTTTGACGGAGGTATTTACGTGCAAGGGCTTGCAGTTCGTCAAAGCATATATTATTAAAATACTTCTTACACGGGCAGAGGGATGCAACATTTCCTCGTTGGGATAGAGGCTGAATCTAGCTGAAATTTAGGAACCTATTAGGTTGGCGACTCTCCTTTGAACCCTTCTAGGAGTAAGAAACTAGTAGTAGATGCACCACCCCAAATACTCCATACATGGACGAATTGTGACCGTGTAGATTTACAGGATACATTTAGGTTTAAGTATCTTTATAGCATGGTAAAGAGAGCCTAGCTTCCTTGGAGCAGCTGCGGCAATACCCTTGATGTATCTGTTCGAGCTCAGGTTCCCTTTGAACGAGGAGTTCGAACAAATTACTTTCAGGCAATGTCTCATCAGTCATAACTATTAATGGGTGAAAAGGCTTCTTGTAATCATAAAAGAAAAGAAGCTTAGTCTTGCAAGCATTGAATGTTACTATCCATTTTTCTCCCCACTACAGTCTGGAGGTCTTCCTCTAGGATTTTCGACATTCACGTAGATATGTGTTCGTACATTTTCCTTACGTGCCATTATAGAGCGTGGTGTTATCAGCAAATATACCCATTCCAAAAACAATTTTATCATGGATGTCCTTTATGATTATCACGAATAATAAAAGATCGACCCTTGAGGTACACCCCATTTACATCATTGTTCTGACGTACGACCATCGAAGACAACCTCAATTCCTCTCTTATGTAAAAAAAGATTTAATTATGTTAAATATTAGTCCAATGATTCCATATGATCAGATTTTCCTGAGGTGAGCCTTGTGCCATACTCTGTCAAAAGACTTAGATATATCTAGGCTACCACCCTACCTTCCCTGTCTTATCTAGTAAATACGTTCAGAGATTACAGTTAAGATATCAGCAGTAAAACATATTGTTCGTCTCACTCTAAAGTGGTGGACCAGGGCTTGATCAATTGTGGACTCATATTTTGGCGAAAAGAGGGAGGGGATTAATGTGGCAAAAATTTATTGGGCCAGTTCTTTCGTCAGACTTCTTGTGAACTGGTACAACAGAAGCAGGTTTCCTGCAGTCAGAAAAAGCAAAATTTGTTAAGGCATTTGTTAAAGAGTTTGAAGAGAACTAAAGCAATCTCAGCGGATCATTTCTTGAGAAGTAAAGCCGAAATGAGATCAGGAGCAAATGCTTTTGATTGTTGGATGTTGCTTAATATTTTTTTCAGAAATCTCGACTTCCTTATTTCTATCCTTCAATGCCTTTTCTAATGATTTCTCTGTCGCTATTTCTTTTTTGCAAATATTTCTATAAACTTTTGTCTGTGTGTCCTGGACTTGTGTCAGATAAATCTGTGGCATGCATGGCGCTTAAGCAATGGCAGCTACGCAAGTAGAAGTAAAGAGAGGGGTTTGCTATAGAACTTCTGTGTGCTTCAATTGCCGCTTTAAATCTGTGGCATGCATGCTACCTAAGCAATGGCAGATGCCCAAGTTAAAGTATTTCATTGGAGATGTAGAGTTTGCTATAGAACTTACGTGTGAGAACATTCATCTGCAAGAAGAGAACAGATTTTTACCCGATGGTTTTCCAATCAACTTCCTACTTTGCCGTTTTAAGTAATGTCTCTTCAGCTTTGTGTTGAGAGTTTAAAGTGATTTATACCATTATCACAGCGTGCTAAGCATTCCGACCTGGGCTATGGGCATTCCAAAGTAAGTTGTGTTATATTGAATTCATTTAAGTTTTATTCTAATGTTCCAGTAAGAATATTTTACTTGGTATAGTTTACAATGCTTATAATCGATTTTCATAATAAAGCAAATCTAAATTTATGCATTTTCATATTTATACATTACTAGCGGGGGTTACCCAGCGTTGCCCAGGTGTTTGGAGGTGTGTGTGTGTGTTTAAAAAAAACGTTGCAAAAGAGAAAAAGTTTTAGTAGGAAGGTAGGGTTGAACCCCGAAGCCTTGACGCGAAATTGAAACGAAAGGGGGAAAAGCCAGCCACGTAATTATATCGGCCACGAGGGGACAGGATTGGATAAGCGTGTTAAGTTAAGGGTTAAAAGTGAGTCAAAGAGGTTTGATTGACAGTTGGCCACTTAATGAGGTCATCACGGGAGCATTACGATGACGTGGCCGTTTTTTATTGACTGCAGGACAGCTTTTTGGTGTTTGTTTACTTTGTTTCAATGCTGAGCAGTTTTGGCTTCCCCAAGATGATGGGGGGAAACTAGCTCCCCATTTAAAGGGGATTGTCCAAATTGAATAGCAATTGTCTGATATAAGGAGAAACTCCACTTTGATCAAAGCTGATTGCTTTTGGACGTTCCCGGCGATCGCGACCGGAACAATGACGCCAGCTCAAAATTATTTTAGCTTTTATTATAAGAAAAAGCCGAATTCACATGCGGCGGTCCAAATATTTAGATTTTCAAAGTTGGGCAAATTAAATAGACAGGCGGCCCCCGTTATTAACTCGTAGATATTATGATTTCAACGTGATATAAAAAGTTGTAAGAACCCGCCGAAAAAAAAGCCTTTTGTAGACATACACAAAAATGCACACACACACACACACACACACACACACACACACAAACACACAAGGTTGAAAAAATAAATACAAACTAAGTATATATTGAATATCTTTATGCAATGAAAACAAGGTTGAAAATAGAAATAAATACAAACTACGTATATATTGAATATATTTATGTGATAAAAACAAAGGTTGAAAGTAAATACACCAAAACCAAAGTATATATTCTATATCTTTATGTGATAAAAACAAAGGTTGAAAATAAATAAACCAAAACCAAAGTATATATTGAATATCTTTATGTGAGGAAAACAAAGTTGAAAACAAAAAATAAATAAACAAAAATAAGTATATATTGAATATCCTTCTGTAATGAAAACAAGGTTGAAAATACAAAATAAACAAAAAAATAAGTATATATTGAATATTTTTATATGATGAAAACAAGGTAAAAAAGCCAGAGCCAGGAATAACGTTTGTTAACGTTGAACTGATTTCCAATATGACACAATCTCTGCATAAACTCCCTACGTAATCTTTGGTTGAAGACGCTGGTATCACTACACAGTTTCAATCGACGTTTAATAAATTGTTTTCCTATCATGTTAAGATGAGAACAGTAATTGTATTGTTATGAGGTGTCTGTCAATGACAACATGAGTCTAACAGGAAGTAATTAGTGGCGAACTCCCCTGATGTATAAAGTAGCAGCGATATATATATATATATATATATATATATATATATATATATATATATATATATATATATATATATATATATACATCGAAGACATTTGCATTTCGTTTTGAGCTTAACAACATTGTAAAGATTTCATATATATTTATATATATATAAACGAAATGTTTACAATGTAATTAACGCATTTTATGCCCTAAAATATATATTTTTAAAAGAAATATATATATATATATATATATATATATATATATATATATATATATATATATATATAATACGTTAGTTACATTGAAAAAAAAAAAAAAGAAAGAAACACTCTCTCTATAGATATTAACTGTAGCGTCTCTAAATCAAAATACGCTAACGGAAACAATTTACTGCACGAGCGTCGCCCTTTTTAAAATTCATCATTCAATAAAATAAAAAGCTATAGCAAACATCTAAATGACTACTTTAAATACAGTTCCTGATTTCAAAAAAAGAAAAACCAAAAGGTAATTATATATCTATATATTTTTAAATCAAATTTATTATGTAAATTCAAAATATATAAATATATATTTTTTTTCTACTCATTTCTATCTCTAACCTATACCAATTTACTTATAAATTTTAAAACCAAACCTTTTACTTCAATTTTTCAGATTCATCTGCCTTACTGTTAATGCTAGGTTTATTTTTGGTGTCTTTTCAATTCAATAGAAATCCTCCTAAATTTGCTGATGAGGAGACCGTGCTTACCAAAAAAACTATGTATAATTGTTCTACGTGACTTCATGTATACCACAAATAAAAAGCACGGATTTCCGAAACGATCGTACAGATAATTGACTTTGTTGTTGTTCCTTCTTATGAAACTGATTTTTAATTTAATTAAATTTTGATTTTTTAATTTTAAAAAATTTTTAAACTTTTAAATTATAGATCACATTACTTAATATATATATATATATATATATATATATATATATATATATATATATATATATACGAGCAAACAGTAAATAAAACATGTTAAAAATACTTTGAAATGAGTTAAAAACATATTTAATCTGAAAAGGAAACACTAGATAAGTGGATAGTCCTTAATCACTGAAGTTTCGAAGAAATACTTTTCTTCTCATCAGAGGGTAGGAATTAGCAAAATACGGGATCGGATTTTGCATGCAAAAGTATTTGATGAAACAACATGTAAGTCAAAGATCTTACTTCATCACAAAAAAAGTGATATAGAGGGAATATGGTGAAGAAAAAGTTGATTACATATAAATATATATATATATATATATATATATATATATATATATATATCGCAGACATTTGCATTTTGTTAGGAGCTGGAAGAATAACTTTTCTTCATGCACACTACCATTACAATCCACTACGAACTTTAAACAATTTAACAATTCGTGCAAATGACATTGGTCATATTGGAAATATTCACCACCAAAATAACCTGAAACAAGAAAGTGTGCTTTTATGGAAGCAACTTGTTGAGCGTCAGAAAGAAAACGTCGAAGTAAGGAAATATGTGTTTGCAGTCGTCCGAATGTTATTTATGGACACCTGAGCTTGATACAAAGAGGTATGCAAATTGGAAGAAGTCAATCGACAGAAATTCCACTCCATTGATCAGTAACTAATGTCTTATCGAGAGTGTGGCGAGGCCAAATTTTATAAATTATGGATTATTTAAACGATATGGTTGCCGGGGAGATGATAGCTGGGTTTTAAAATACGGAACATCAAAGAAGGTAGCATCAGAGCAGAAGTTCGCACTGGCAGAAAAGTCAAATCTCCATTTTAATGATTCCACACCCGCTACTAGGCTATCTGGTGTAAAAAGGCCGAAGCAAGAACAGCATTTTGTGTTGAGCACAGCACGAGGTGGAAGGGTACATTCCCCACTTTACCCTACGATTACAATTCAGAAAGAAAAAAGAATTGGAGAAAGCGGTGAATTTAGTTAAGTGACAAACATAGTTATTATCTAACTTGATTCGAGTAAACTTACGTGACCTTATGGTTTCAAATGTAATCCCGTTAGGCGTATAAACAGAACCCAGAGAACAACAACTAACGTGTAGTATCTGTTCCTGTTTTGAGGTCTTGTGTGTGCCATGATTCGGGTTATCATTATTCTGGCGAGAAAAACGCAGTCGTTACTTGTCATTAAGTGCATTCTCCCATGCATTTACTTCTCCATTGAAATAAGTAATGTCAACGTGTCTTTCTCAGTGATTTTTATATGAGAGTGCCCCCTCCATTAATTAGTTTTTTTTTTCCATATAAAACGTGTTAAATCTTCGCAGAATTGTAAACTCGTAAAAACTACTTGTTTCTACTTTTTTTATTAGCTTTTATTCTTTATCAATAAATTCGTGTTTATGTTTTTTCTTTTTCATATGTTTCATCCTTATCATTGCCATTAACTTGTCTAAAAAAACTGTTTCGACAGTAAATTAAAATGAAAGTGTAGTACCTGTTTCTGGTTTGTGCTGTTATACCTGTTGTGTTTATATACTCATAACAACCATGTTTAGCATTATCATTATTATTATTATTATTATTATCATTATTATTATTATCATTATTATTATTATTATAATTATTATTATTATCATTATTGTTATTATTATTATCATTATTATCATTATTGTTATTATTATTATTATTATTATCATTATTATTATTATCATTATTATTATCATTATTATTATTATTATTATTATTATTATCATTATTATTATTATTATCATTATTATTATTATCATTATTATTATTATCATTATTATTATTATCATTATTATTATTATTATCATTATTATTATTATTATTATAATTATTATCATTATTATTAGCATTATTATTATTATCATTATTATTAACATTATTATTATTATCATTATTATTATTATCATTATTATTATTATTATTATTATTATCATTATTATTATTATTATCATTATTATTATCATTATTATTGTTATTATTATTATTATTATTATCATTATTATTATTATAATCATTATTATTATTATTGTTATTATTATTATAATTATTATTATCATTATTATTATTATTATTATTATCATTATTATTATTATTATTATCATTATTATTATTATTATAATTATTATTATCATTATCATTATTATTATCATTATTATTATCATTATTATTATTATCATTATTATTATTATTATTGCAAGTTAAATGCACGTTTCGCTTGTGGGAATGAAGTATAGTTTGTCTGTGTCTCATGAGTTGCATTATTCCATACATTATTTCCTCCTTCAAAATGAATGCTGATGTTCCATTAATGTTCACAAAGAGTCATAAATATTCGAATGTTCCATGTAAGTTCTTTATCTCTCAAACACTGAGTTATTAAAGGAATGGAGAACATAATTTTCCTCTCCCCAATTAATAATTTTTATACATTGTAGTATATCTTTCATTTTGGTCTCTTGGTCTTACTGGATTCCAGAACAATAATTTATCTAGTCTGGTGGAGTACCCAGCTTCGTGCTGTTACTTGAGGTAACATCACTTGGAGAAAGTGCACCATTCCTCGTAAACGCTAATGTGGGTTAGCCATAGTGAGATCTTATTTGGGCAGAGAATACTATGTGATTTTGAATATTTGGTCAGGGTTTACTTCTATGGAAATGTATCCTCATACCAGGTTGTTCTGACAAACCCCTGTACAGAGAGACCTTAGACACTCGAGGATAGTGTCTAGTAGGCATTCAAGTTCTCAGTGTGAGTTCTCATATGTTTCAGTAAATTTGTTTTTTGAATAGCAGAATATTCACATATTTTACAAGCATATGGTTTTTCACCACTGTGAATTCTCATATGGGTACGTAAATTTGATTTGAAATAACAAGAATATTCACAAATATCACAAGAATATGGCTTTTCCCCAGTGTGAGTTCTCATATGTCTCAGTAAACTTGATTTCGCAGAACAAGAATATGCACACATTCTACACGAATATGGCTTTTCCCCAGTGTGAGTTCTAATATGTTTCACTAATTGTGATTTCCGTAAACAAGAATATTCACACATATTACAAGTATATGGTTTTTCGCCAGTGTGAATTTTATTATGCATCACTAAATCGTGTTTCCTAGTAAAAGAATATCCACACACTCCACAAGAATATGGTTTCTCCCCAGTGTGAATTTTCATATGTGACTTTAAATATGATTTTCTAGAACATGAATAATCACACACTTCACATAAATATGTCTTTTTCTCTGTGTGAGTTTTCATATGTGTTATTAAATTTATTTCATCGGAACAAGTATATTCACATTTTTCACAAGAATATGAATTTTCTGCACTGTGAGTTTCCATATGTGTTATTGAATTTGATTCATCAGAACAAGTATATTCACGTATTTCACGAGAATATGAATTTTCTGCACTGTGAGTTATTATATGTATTACTAAATTTGTTTTATTAGAACAAGTATATTCACATATTTCACAAGAATATGAATTGTATGTTCTGTGAGTTCTCATATGTGTTAGTAAATCTGATTCATCAGAACAAGTATATTCACATATTTCACAAGAATACATCTTAGCACCAGTAAATGTTTAGAAAAATAATGATCAGTTCAAATACGTCTTTTCATCAGTAAATGTTTAGAAAAATAATAATCAGTTCAAATACCTCTTTTCATCAGTAAATGTTTAGAAAAATAATGATCAGTTCAAATACCTCTTTTCATCAGTAAATGTTTATAAAAATAATGATCAGTTCAAATATCTCTTTTCCTCAGTTAATGTTTAAAAAATAATGATCAGTTCAAATACATCTGTTAACCAGTAAATGTTTATAAAAAATGATTAGTTCAAATGCATCTTTTCACCAGTAAATGTTTATAAACATAATGATCAGTTCAAATCCATCTGTTGACCAGTAAACGTTTATAAAAATAATGATCAGTTCAAATACATCTGTTGACCAGTAAACGTTTATAAAAATAATGATCAGTTCAAATATCTCTTTTCATCAGTAAATGTTTAGAAAAATAATGATCAGTTCAAATAAATATTTTCACCAGTAAATGTTTAGAATAATAATGATCAGTTCAAATACATCTTTTCACCAGTAAATGTTTAGAATAATAATGATCAGTTCAAATACATCTTTTCACCAGTAAATATTTATAAAAATAATTAGTTCAAATACATTTGTTGGCCAGTATATGTTTAGAAAAATAATGATCAGTTTAAATACAACACCAATAAATGTTTAGAATAATAATGATCAGTTCAAATAATCTTTTCACTAGTAAATGTTTAGAAAAGAAATGACCAGTTCAACGTCAGCAAAATTGTTCAACCATGAATATCTGCAAATAAAAATAAATTAAATTAATTTTTTTTTGTATTTACATTCAGTTTGTTTTATTTTAAATTGTAAAATATTTCTAAACTTTCAGACTTTAAATTAATTCATTTTTTATGTTTTAATTATTCAAATAAAAATTGTCTCCGTTTACATGGTATTCGTTATCGCACGTTAATATGTTTTACATTGAATAAGAATTTCAAACTGAGATTTGATTCATTCTTTTGACTGTCATTATCATTTACATGAAATTGACTTTTTTAGTGAACGTTTTCTATCCAAATAACGAAAGACCGGTTCAATTATACTTTGATACGTAGAGCTCTCAGGAGTGATACACCTAGCGGACTGTACTCTAAAATAGATAGGACCAGGAAAATATTCATTAAAATTTTGATCAAGATCTTATTAAAAAAGGGAGATTTTAAAGTATCAAAATAAATATGCTTTTAAAATGTATACTTTATTTCAAATTACATTTTTGAGAAAAGTGTATAATTGAAAGACAGATTGTAAGTATTATCATAACTGGTTTCCATTTTGTTTTTTTTTACACAGGCATCACCACATTATCGAGGCCAAGACGCAACTCAAGGATAAGGGTTAAAGAATGTACCGTAGAAATTGGACAATATAGTAATCGATAGTAATGAAAATTCGGTAAATTTGATAACTTATATGGAACGGCTCATCAAAAACTTATTTACGTTAGATTTGAACACAACCATATTGAAGTCAGCCGGAAAGCAGGAAAACGGAAGACAATTTCACAGGCGTGCAGTTCCAAGAAAGAGGTTTTGTTCATGGAATCTACGTTTAGGTTTAGGCACAGATAAAGAGTGGGGGAATTATTGATAGTGTTTTCAGCTTGACGAGTGTTTCTTGTGAAAGTTTGGCGAGGGGGGGACAATAGACTGAAGTCGAACACTTTCCATGAAAATAACGATACATCAGAGACAAACTCGCAACATCTCTTCTGTGAGATAGAGGTTGCAGGGAAGAGAAAAGGACATCTCCTACAAGGCTACGAAGTCTATTTTGAACTCTATCAAGGCAGGATAAGTCCTTTCTAGCAGCTCCTGCCCAGATGTGGCAACAGTATTCCATCCTTGGACGTACCTGGCTCTTATATAGAGAATTGCATCCCTTAAGTTTGGTATATACTATGAGACCTACCTGTCTTTTGAGCAAAGAGAGTGTGCTTTATATCAACTACGGTAATGTTGTTTATAGGTTTAAATTCCAATGAGATGCTGATTATGTGGGGCGTACTTTCATGCATTTAGAGAGTCGTATAAAGCAAAACAATCCATTTAAAATTAAAAAGGATTTGCAGTCCCCCTTCGCCTTCGACTCCAAACTTTGCTATCGGTCAGCATTTGTTTGAAAGTCAATGCTGTGTCAGTAAGTATAATAAAATAAAGTTGTTTAAGGTCATACGACAAAAATGGTACTCCATACCCCTTGCTTAAAAAAAATAAAATGTAAATGTGTTATAGACCGACATATGGAGTGACTTGCATGCGACTAAAAATGCCTTTTCCCTTTCCATTGCAAAGGAAAAGTTACAAATGTAAGTGCAGCATCTATTAAGAACATATACTACACTTTAATCTTAGCCATGTGGCCAAGGTAAAGTTGCAAACGTAAGTACAGAATCTATTAAGAACAGATACTACACTTTGATCTTAGCTATGTGGCCAAGGAAAAGTTACAAACATAAGTACAGCATGTAGTAAGAACAGATACTACACATTGATCTTGGCCAAAAGGCCAAGAAAAGCTTCAAAAGCTAAGAATAGCATTTATTAACAACAGACCTTTGATCTTAACCAAAAAGGGCAAGCACAAAAGTGTTATGAACTGACCGACCGACCGACAGACAGACCGACGGAGTGATTTATAGACTTGCTTGCACGCAACTAATTCCTGACAAACCACCCCCTTAAGTAAGACACTCTATCAAATCTCCAATACTAATGATTACTACAATAATATCTCATTGATTACTGTACACGCAATAACCCTTATCCCTGAGTGGCCTCCAGGCCTTGATAAGTAGTGATCTTCATGTAAAAAAATTGAAAAAAAGGCTCCTAAAATTCGTACTAGAATTGTCTGCAAGGACTTGTGGTGCAGTGGTTAGAGTACTTGGAAAAATCAATTGTAAAAGTGATATTCTCCTGAAGGTTGAAGGTTCAATCCTCAGTGTGGGCGACTGAATATACATTTGCGAATTACTTAGGACTTCTAAGTAATGGCTGACAGAACAAGACCATGCTATCCACGTGAAGTAAATAAAGGGTTCCGCTCGAAATTCCGTCCAAATTTCCGAGTTCGACAAGACACACCTGAAGAAAGACGGGGGTTACATCGACCGAGACGTTGTGAAAATCACACTCAAGATGAGAACAGTAGCCCGATGAATAATAATACATAAATTTAATTACTTCTATTTCAATCATTTTTATATTTTAATAATTTCATTTATTTTATGATCGTTCATATTTATAAAATTGTATCAGATTTAATTACTCTATTTCAATCATTTTTATATTTTTATATTTTCATTTATTTTATGATTGTGCATATTTATTAAATTGTATCAGATTTAATTACTTCTATTTCAATCATTTTTATATTTTCATTTATTTTATGATCGTTCATATTTATTAAATTGTATCAGATTTAATTACTTCTACTTAATTATCATATTTTTATATTTGTGATTTCACTTTTATATACTTTACCTTATTTTTTGATGGTTCATATTTATAAATTATATTACATTTAATTACTTCTATTTCAATCATTATTATGTTTTTTTTATTTCGTGATTTCACTTTATAATCCTTTAATTTAATTTTTTATCGTTCATAATTATTAAATTATATTAAATTGAATTATTTATATTTCAATCATTATTATATTTTTTTATTTCGTAATTTAAACTTTTAATCCTTTAACTTAGTTTTTAATTGTTCATATTTAGTAAATTATATCAAATTAAATTATTTATATTTTGATTATTATATTTTTATATTTTGGTATTTCACTTTTAATCCTTAAACTTATTTTGTGATATTTATAATTATATATTTATTAATCAAATTGTATAAAATTGTATTCTATTTTAACTATTATTCTATTTTTATAGTTTGTGATTTAGCTTTCTAATCCATTAATGTATTTTTTATCGTTCATATTTATTAAATTATTATATTTTATAGTAATATTGTTACTATTATAATAATCAGCATACAAATATATTCTTATCAATGATATTCATATGATAGATAGATAGCATAACGTGTTCATATATCATTCTGTTTATAGGTTCAATATTATTTATATCTAATATATTTACCAGCGAGTTCTCATATAGTTTACCACATACATTTTAAATTACTCATATAGAACAAGGTTGGAGAATAAAGTTGTTGCCGTAGAAATAACGATATGATTCCATTTCCCTTTGATAATAACAAGTTTTCTTTTTTTGTTGCAAACCATTTACTAGTTGGCCAGTTGTGTAAAAATCCAAAGGCCAATAGGAACCTTCTATTATGTCTGAAAGTGACATAAGGTTAAACGAATCTACATTGAGGCAATAGGACTATATATATATATATATATATATATATATATATATATATATATATATATATATATATGAACAAATGATTAATAAAACATGTAAAAAGACATTTTGAAAGAGAGTTACAAACATATTTAATTTTAAAAAGGAAGCACAAGATAAGTGGATAGTCCTTAATATATATATATATATATATATATATATATATATATATATAACTACTTCATTTACTCACATAAATTTAATATACGAAAGTATAGATTTATGCGTAAAATTTAAGTATTTACTTCAAAAGTGCTCAATACGTAGGTAGAGCTAGTTATTATATATATATATATAGCTAGTATATATATATAGTAATTTATAAAATATATATGGCGATTAAGCTATTACTATATATATATATATATATATATATATATATATATATATAGTATATATACATAGTAATTTATAAAATATATATGGCGATTAAGCTATTACTATATATATATATATATATATATATATATATATATATATATATATATATATATATATATATATATATATATATATATATATTAGTCTTAGATTCCTAATATCGAACCTATACTGATTAGTTTTTTTAATTGATAAATTATTACTATTTGGATTATATATTAATTTGATATATATTATTTATTTTTATTTCCTAAATAAATTTAACGTAAAATGAGCACCTACTTTATGTCCAATCAGCGCTCAACGAGACATGTAATCGTTCACCATTTCAAGTTTTGAAAAAAAAGGGAAGGGGGTTTATAATTAGTTTGGCTTTCTGACGTATTTTTTAAGCAGATTAGAATTCATCTATCGTTAATTATTCTGTAATTTCACCAAACAATTTAGTAAACATAAAATACCGTAAATATCTTAATTGGCTTTCATGAATATAAAAAAAAAATCAAAATTAATATGTTTTTAAAGTGTCATTCTATTTATTCATTTTTATATAGATATATATATATGTATATATAAAACGGGGGTTGTTTAATTATTCTGAAATTTTAATGTTAGATTTGGGTGGGGGCATTTTTTACTCATCCATTTTATTTTTTGTTCTGTTTCAAATGAAAACAACCTCTTTTAATTAATAATGTTATTATTTAGAAAGCCATTCTTAGTATGCACCAAGTGTCTTTGTTAATCAGCATTGTTTTGAAGCGTTTATTTTGAAATAAATAAATAAAAACTAGTGCCGGATCTTCGTTCGAACAAGAAGAAAAATAGCTGACATGCAACAGTTACCTCGGGAATCCCATTAATCTCTCCAAAATTGAAAATTAAACAAAATACTAGTATAATTCCACCCAATAACATGTAACAGTGACACTCCTTTGTATATTTAATTGTGAAAGTAAAGAATAGTTTTAAAAATGTAAACTATTTTCTCCCCCCAAAAAAGAAAGACGCCAGAAAGCAAAAATCAATCGGAGGCCCCCTCCTCATCGTACGACAAATTTAGAAACTGGGAATGATTACGTTTTGTTGTCTGTCTGGCAATTAAATCGGTGTTCAGTTTACATTAAATTTATAATGGAAAGTGATACCCTACTCTAAAATCTTAAATATATATTACAATTTTATTTCCCTTTTGCAGAAAATATTTGAGACATTTGAAACGTAATAAAAACAGATTTTAAGGGAGTAAACTACGGTTGCAAAGATTAAAAAAATGTGTTTTTTTAAATTAAAAGATTTTAAATTCTTAGTGGGAGTAAACTACGGTTGCAAATATTTTACAACAATGTTTTTCTACATTAAATTTCTGTTAATTTGTGATGGCCAATAAATGAGTATTCATTTCATGTCAACTTTATAAAAGAAAGTGATGTATTGTTGCCTGTGCATCTGTTACCGCGCGATATTTTAAATGGTGTGTTTAAGTTAAAACCATCCCCTCCCGATGTTAAGAAAGGATTTTTAAATAATAGCATGATGGTTTCAATACGGAACATAGATTCACACGTATCGTGATTTCTATTTTTAAATGTAAAATACTGGATAAAGCATAAAAACTCTAACGGAATTCTTTAACGACAAAAAAAAAAAAAAAAAAAAAATTGTGTTGATGGTAAACATTATTATTTAAACAGAAAATCACATACGTTTTACTAAAATAAACACATTTTTGACAACAGATTGAAGAATATATTTTTAGGAGATTTTTCAAATCGGAAATTCATATATTTTATTCACGTTTGTTATAAAGCAAGACAGAATCAATATTTTCATAGGATTACAATAAAAAAGTAAACTTATTTTAATGTTTCAGATTAATTTAAAAATGTACTAAATACTAAATACTCACCTTTTATTCCATGAATTCAATACGAAAAAAAAAAAGGCGGGATGAATTTGTTTTTTGTTTTGTTCTTTGTGTTCAAAACAGAATTTATTTTCCTTGTTAGGATTTCTTTAGTAAATTCATACAACTTTTGTTTCGTGTGTCCAATTCATTAGGAAATAAAATATATGAAAATATAAAAGAATAAAAAATAAAAGATGAAAAACACGATTTAAACGTGAAATTATTTAAAGAGAAAATCAACTGAATTTAAAGTTCATCGTAATAACACGGTGTCATCATTATTTCGTTCCTCGTGTAAAAATATCTGTTAATTAGTTTAATGTTCGAAATGTTTTACTAACAAGTTTAGATTAAAACTTGTCAATACTCCATGCTTTATTAAATTTCTCTTTTCTATTTAATTTCTTTAGTAAACCTATTCTTTGTATTTCATTAAAATATACAAAATACATGAAGCTTGTGTGTCATTTCTTAGGATGCCAACGGATTAAACACAACACAACGGCCGATATGTGTGCGTCTTTATTCTACTCTGTAAACATAAATCGTCCCAAGGGGCTTAACTCCAAACGGTGAACACCCTGAATAGTTCCTCATGCAACATTCTCCCTCTTCTCAAAGACAAGAACAAAAATTGATAAGAATTAAACTAAAACATATATATAAAAAGAGAAGTGACCTACGTATTCATTGGTCTGACTACCCTCCGCATAACAAGGATTATTCTGCCCTTTTCACTTTTTTTGTGAAATCATAAAATCTCACAGTATCTCTTACTATTCTTCCCGACCGTGTTTTCCGCACTCTTTTCAGGCTTGGTTTGTCTTGTGCTTATTATTATTGGGCGTTGTGTCGGGTTTCGTCTTTCTTTTATTTCACCTTCATATTGAGGTTAATCTGTGTTATATGTCTCTTCTGTACAGTGACCATTATTCCTGTATACCTCGCTCTGCACTTCATATGAATCAATCATCATCTCCGTCATCCGATTGCCTTTTACCACTTTCTGACCCTTTATTTGTGCTTTCATCCCTGCTACATGCTATAGGTGTATCAGAATTTTTGGAAATTTTTGACACCCTTAACACAAAACTGCGAATAAAATATTTAAAAAAAATATATAATTTTTTTTAAAAATTGGGTTGTTTATTTTCTTTATGGAATATACTTCCAAAATAAACTATTAAATTTTTTTTTGAAAAATAATAGAAATATTTTTTATTTAAAAAAAACAGTGTTTACAAAGTGCCTGCGAGCCTTCAGGCAGCCATTTTTTTTATGTAATGAAATCAATTGAATTTTACGAGTCAAATATTTTTCAATTTTTAAACTTTAAAAATCCATCAAAATTTTTCTATTGGTTTAATTTTTACAATATTTTCATGGTCAATGTGAATTTTTATGTATCACAAATTGAAGATAAAAGATCAATAAATAAAATATTCTCAGACTATTTTTAAACTATGGAAACGCATATTTCTTTACGGACAAGATTAGATGACTAACACGAACGTGTGGTTTTTACTTTTTACTTCTTTCTGTCCACCCGTAGTTCAAAACCATAAAAAAATTACTTCCGGTTTTTGATAAGAACGTAAAATGCTTACGTTAATGGCGCCTTTTTCAAATAGGCATTTAAAAGTTCTTTTATTAAAAAAAAACAAAAAACAAATGGAATTTAAAATATGAATATTGATAAATTCTTTACAGTGAGGAATGGAACTACACAATGATTAGTAATTATTATGGGTAAGTGATTTTTTGGAATTTATATCGATTTTTTATAATCGACGCAAGTAAAATTTCGTTGATATTCTTCAAATCTATTTTAAAGAAAACCGATTAAAAAATATATTTCAGAATTTGGTATTAAGCCTGTTATTTTTTTAAATTTTGGTCTTCGCTCCTTTAATTGAAAAAAAAGGGTTTGAGTCACATTTTTCAAGTAGTTATTAGCTTGGAAAGATAGGCGGTCTAATTATTCAATATTTTTCACGCATTCTTAAGGTCAGTTTCTGACACACCTACTACATCTCCATGGTGTAACGGTTGAAGTGGTTTTACTTTGTGGTTAAAGGACTGTTCTTGTTTCCTGCTGTCTCGCTAAACAAACTTAAAAATTTTTGGGAGCACTTCTGGCTTGAGTAACTCCTCTCTAGTTGGGAGAAGTGTTTTTGTTCTTCTTGACATCAGCTTCTGGGCTGATGATTAGAGACCTTTAGCTAGTGTATTTCTGTGATCCAACATTGCTAGGTATGGAACCGCCTTATCTTCCATCGCTTTCAGGAAAAGGTTCTTTGCCATCTTTACCGCAGATTCCACTTTGCCATTCGCCTTGCTTTTGTGCGGACTGACAAGTGTATGTAGGAAACACCACTTTTTTGCAAACATAGAACATCTCTGGTTACTAAACTGAATCCCATTATCAGTTACCACTGATCTGGCATTCCATGTCGTGAAAAATGGCGCTGAAGTTTGATTATTACTGTTTTTGCTTCTGTATTTTGAAGATGATTAATTTCGCAGAAATTGCTCATATAAGCAAAAGTACATAGATAGTCTCTATCTGCAAACTTAAAAAGGTCCACTTCCCTTTCGCTCAGAGTCTGTCAGGAACTTCATGTACCATTAGTGGTTCGACTGGATTAACTAATTAGTATTTTCTGCATGTGGGACATTTCGAAAGAGTCTATGATCTCACTGTTCATGTTTGGCCAATATAAGCATTCTCTTTCCCCTCTGCAACATCCTTTTATTCCTACGTGTGTGGAATGCAGCTTTTCTATTAGCACAGCCCGCTGGGGCATCGGAAACACTACCCGGTTTCCTCTGAAAATTAACCCATCTTGTACCGTCATTTCATGGTGCATGCTAAAGAATGGTCTCACCTCTTGGTCAAGATGCATTTTGTCTTCTGGGCATCCTTCGATAATTACTTACTGCAACTGCTGGATGCTTTTGTCTTCCTTTGTGGCTGAGCGAAGTTCAAGCACCCTTCTCTCTGTTACAGGAATATATTCAGCTTCCTTGAAATCATCTTCATTGTCCATATATTCGCTGTTCACTCCCTGGATTTATGCTCTTGATAGTGTTTCTGCAAGGAACATCTTACCCGGATGGTACTGAACGGTAGCATCATAAGCCTGTAGTCGCATCAGCATGTTTTGCAGTCGTTTTGGGCATTTTCTTTCATGATCGTTTCTAATGGCCTATGATCGCTCAGTCTGTTATCCGTCGACTAAAAGTATACTGAAGAAACCTTTCACTAGGATAGATAACTACTAGCAACTCTTTTTTCAATTTGTACCTATTGGGTTTTTGTGTCGGTCAGCGCACGACTGATATAGGCTAGGAGTTGACGTTCTTGCAGAAGTGCAGCCCCCATACCCTTCTCACTTGCATCACATTGAATGATCAAAGATTTGTTGGGGTCATACTATCTCAGCACTGGTGCCTGACTCACTAACTTTATAATTTTACCAAAAGCCTCTTCATGAATTTGGAATGACGTCCATGGCACATCTGCCTTCACAATATTTCGAATTGTGTCCATCACCTCAGGTATGTTTTTTTTTACATAGGCGTCACCACTTATCAAGGCCGATAGGCCACTCAAGGATAAGTGTTAAAGAGTGTAGAGTAGTCAAAGGACAATATAGTAATCGATAGTAATGGAAGTTCGGTAAATTTGTAAACTTAAGTGGAACGGCTAATCAGAAACTTGTTCACGTTGGACTTGAAGACAACCATATTATAGACAGCTGGAAAGCAGGAAAACGGAAGACAATTCCACAGGCGTGCAGTTCAAAGAAAGAAGCTTTGATCATAGAATCTATGTTTAGGTTTAGGTACAGATAAAGAGTGGGGGAAATTATTGATAATGTTTTCAGCTAGTCTAGTGTTTCTTGTGAAAATTTGGCAAGGGTGGACCATACATTAAAGCTCAGTTGAACACTTTCCATGAAAATAACGATAAAGCAGAGACAAACTCGCAATATCTCTTCTGTGAGACACAGGTTGCAGCGAAGAGAAAAGGACATCTCCCACCAGGCCACGAAGTCTATTTTGAACCCTATCGAGGCAGGACAAGTCATTTCTTGCAGCTCCTGCCCATATGTGGCAACAGTACTCCATCCTTGGACGTACCTGGCTCTTATATAGATAGAGAATTGCATCAGCAGTGAGATATCTACTGGATCGATAGAAGGATCCGACAATTTTTCCAGCGGCCTTGGCAACAGATTTGATGTACGTATTCCATTTAAGATCAGGATTAAAGTTCAAGCCCAGAAGCCTGACAAAACTTGAGGCCTCTCCAAGACGAGAGCCATTCATTTTAATTGATGCCAGATGGGGATCAGAACGTTGATGATGTAAAGATAGAAGCTTGGTTTTAGATGCATTGAAAGTAACCAGCCACTCCTTTCCCCATTGTACAACGTGATCAAGATCAGAGGAGAGAGAATCGGAGAGAACTTGGTCGTTTACTGTCTTAGATGTGCTACCATAGATGGTAGTGTCGTCAGCAAAAATGTCTACGAATGATGGAATGTGTGGCAAAAAGTTATGTGTGGCAAAAATCTTGCCAGGTAAGTCACGAATCCAACCAATCGTCGCAGTCCTTAAACATCTGTGGGGCATGACATCTCTTTTATGACATTTACCTTCCCAGGATCAGAAAGTAAAACCTTACTGGTAATCATATGACATAGGAAAGATATATATGTTCGCCGTAGCTTCAATTTGCCAGCATTTAATCGCATCCCATGATCACGATATCTCTGTAACAGTTTCCTGAGTTTTATCCCATGATCAACTTTTGATTCTTCCATTGTTTTACCCTTCCCTATCATCAGAAGATCATCTGCTTTGATAATCACCCCTTCTAAATCGTTAAAATGTTAAAGAGGGCCTTTTTAAATATCTCCGGAGCTGGAACAATCCCAAATGATAATACTTTCCACCAAGACCGATCAAATGGTGTTGTAAATGGTGTCAAGCGACTGCTTGCTTCATGCAATTTTACCTGCCAAAATCCATCTCGTAAATCCAGGGTGAAAAATAATGAAAAATGTTTGCAAGTATTTCTAACGTTATCATATTTAAATTTTCTAAATTAAAATTTCCACTGTGTAATCATAGCTAAACTAACAAGTCTTAGGGACAACATTGCAATGAAAAGATTCTAATGTGATTGTATGTAAAATATATTAAAACTTTTCAAATAGAATTAAAGTTTGTTATTTTTTCACTGTGAAATCAGATCTCAGTTAATAAGATCCTAGTTACAATGATCAACTTCTTATGAATAATTCTGCAATTATTTCATAGAAAATAAAAATGTTAATCTGATACAAATAACCAAAGTATGTTTTAATCGTTTGGAAAGTTGAAATCTTACGAGATAATAAAATCAACGATTTCATACTTAAAATATACTTAAAATAGAAAATACAACTGCAAGAAACGATTATTGGTTTTATGAACACTTGATTAACTAACATAAAAATGATTATTAATAAATAATTTAGATGAATATAATACAGCATAATCACCTTGACACACCGGTTCATGATATGAATATCGTGTAGGACGACACATAACGATAATATAAAACGGGGATGAATAACAATAGAGGAAAATACACTGTGATGACGACGACGATGACAATTCTAATCATTCTAAGGGGATTCATGCGAATGTGAAATGGACAGTTCTTGTTACTCCCTTAATTATTGATGGTGGGGGACAGACAGTTGAAGAAGGGGTGAGACCGTTAAAACTTTGGAAGAGTGTTACATATGTTCATTTACCAAGATGATAGACGAAATCACATTACATTTCTGGTGGATGACAAACAAAGACAAAACTTATAAAATGATGATATTTACGGTTGGAAGAGATGAGGATCAGGTATTCGATTAAAAAAACTTCAACCAGAACTAGCGCCCGTACTTACAAAACTGTTTAAACGTTGTCTTAAGGAGAATTGATTCCCCATCACCCGGGAAAATCTCACCAGTATGTCCTGTATATAAGAATTCAGGTGATCGTTCATTCTCCTCTCAGTATAGGCAAATAAGTCTCCTGTGCGTCATGAGTAAGTTGCTGGAATCTGTGTTAAATAGAGAAGTAATCAACCATCGCAAAAAAATAACCTTCTTAGTGACATGCAATATGGTTTCAATTCTGCTAGATCTACAGCAGATATGCTTACATATCAAAGGCCTTTGATAGGGTATGGCATAAAGGTTTACTTCACAAGATCTCCAGCTATGGTATAGCTGGAAATGTCTTCTCAATTATTAAATCATTTCTTTATGGGAGGTTCATAAGAGTAGTAGTTGATCGGTAAAAATCAGAAGCTCACAGTATTAATGCTGGAGTCCCTCAGGGGTTCATCCTGGGCGCAACTCTCTTCCTGATCTATATTAATGATTTTCCAAATCACAGCTTTACATTATTCGTAGACATTTATGCTAATGACACTACCATATATGGTAGCATATCTAAGACCATAAACGACCAAATTCTCTCCAATTCTCTCTTCTCTGATCTTGAGCACGTGGTATAATAGGGAAAAGAGTGGCTGTTTACTTTTAATGCATCTAAAACCAAGCTTCTATCTTTACATCATCAACGTTCTGATCCCCATCTGGCATCAATTAAAATGAATGGCTATCGTCTTGGGGAGGACTTATGTTTTGAAGCTTCTGGGTTTGACCTTTACCCCTGATCTTAAATGCAACACCTACATCAAATCTGTTGCCAATGCCGCGGAAAAATGGTGGGATCCTTCTAATGATCTAGTAGATATCTAACTGCTTATGCAATTCTCTATCTATATAAGAGCCAGATACGTTCAAGGATGGAATACTGTTGCCACATCTGGGCAGGAGCTGCTAGAAAGGACGTATCCTGCCTTGATAGAGTTCAAAATAGACTTCGTAGCCTCGTAGGAGATGTCTTTTTCTCTTCCCTGCAACCTCTATCTCACAGAAGAGATGTTGCAAGTTTGTCTCTGCTATATCGTTATTTTCACGTCAAGTGCTCAATCTATGCCCCCCAAGAAACACTCGTCCAGCTGAAAACACAATCAATAATTCCCCTACACTTTATCTGTGCCTAAACCTAAACGTAGATTCCACGAAAAGACTTCTTTCTTAGAACTGCACGCCTGTGGAACTGTCTTCCATTTTCCTGCTTTCCAGCTGACTACAATATGGTTGTCTTCAAGTCCAACGTAAACAAGTTCTTGATGATCCGTTTCACTTAAGTTAACAAATTTACTGAATTACTATTACTAACGATTACTATATTGTCCAACTGACTACTGTTAACTCTTAACCCTTATCCTCGTGTGATCTCTGGCCTTGATAAGTGGTTACGGCTATGTAAAAAAAATATTCTCTTTTCACCCCTTCTTTCGCTTCCAAAATTGGCTTAGCAAACTCTCCTCCTCTGACTGTTCCCAACTTAACTTTTACTGAAATATCCTTTGAAACCCTCTTAACTCGATATAATTTCTAACTTTCATTGTGACGTCAGAAACGTGCTCAATCATATCAATGTTTTCTCACATGAATTTACATACGCATATGCCCAACACGTTTTTTGGCAAAACAAAAACATTACTTAATTTACATCGTCTGATATTTGACCTGACACACTGGACAGTAGGCGCTCTACATTCCTAAAATCGTATCTAAATAGTAATTATTTTCAACTCTTGAATACTGGGTTCGATTCTAGCCTTTTCCTTTAATAAATATTGTTTTCAAACCTTATTTACTTTGTTTCTCTCATTACCGGGATATGTACCATTCCATATATAACATGAGGTGACTAACCAATTCTTTTATGATTTCAGATTCAAAAAATAGATACAGCAGGGAATGGGTTCCTCCTGGACTGACAATCAACGAGGAATAATATGTTCAGGTTTTAAAGAAGTTCAGGAAGACATTCCGTCGAAGATGTCAGCACTCTTCAAATTGTGCCATTAGCATTTTCACCAGTCAACAATGCAGCACCCAACAGTTCCATTCTTGTTACAGACTATTTAATCGAGATGTGCATCAATACAGTTTCTCATCCTCCCTTTAGTCTAGACCTTTCTCCCTGTGACTTTAAGTTATTCCTTAGACTCAAGGAAAACCTTACAGGCTGGTATTATGACATGATTGAGGAGATTAAAGATGTTCTGACAAGGGTCACTGACACGCTCACATAAAATATATTTCATGGGGCCTTCTTAAAGTTGTAAGAACAGTATAACGATTGGATCGCAGCCAGAGGAGATTACATTCAAAGGGACTAGTTTCGTGTGTTTACTATCAATAAAAGCTGAACTCTAATAAGTTTCTAATGTCAATATTAAATGAAGTTACTTCATTTGGTTTATTATATTTAGTTAATGTCTCTTTTTACAGAGTAAATCAAAAGTTCATTAATAATAATGCAAAAAAATGAAGAAAAAAAATTAAAAAATTCTTTTCTTAACAGTTTTTTTTAATCAAGTCATTTCATCTTATTATGACACGTTTTCATTATTTTAGTTTAGTTTGAAGTTGGTGAAGTCTTATCTTTATTTAGTTTGTCTCAAGCTGATCAAACAAAAACTAAAAATATAAAAAGACCACAGATTTCATGAGAGAGTTCCTATCCAATACTGTATTATGAGGATAACTAATATTTATTAATAGACACAAAATATAGTTTAGTTCATCTTCTAAAAGTTTTGCAAAGATTCTGTCTAAGGTTAAATATTATTTTTCTTACTTGGGACAACTATCTCTACCAAAACAATTATATTATTTAATTTAATAATCGTAGAAAATATTTAATATGAAAGTGTGTTTTGCTGTTCAAAAATACACTGTTAATTTTTTTATTGTTAAGTTACTGATGTCATAATTAAATAAAGTTACTTCGTCTGGTTGTCTATTTATTTGATTTTTTTACTAAGTTAATCAAGAAAAATAATGAATAAAAAATGAAAGAATTAAATAAAAAAAATATTTTTTGAAAGAAACATGTTTTTATTAAGTCATTTCATATTGTGATACAATATGTTTTCGTTCTGTTTGTTTAGTTAGTTCGAATATATTAAGTCTCTCTTTGTCTGGATTAACACTCAAACACCAAATAAACAATGAAATGAAAAATATTAATAAATCGTTGAGGATTCATAATTATCAAGTTTGTCTCCAGCTGATCAATCAATAACTAAAACTATAAAAAGACAACAGATTTCATAAGAGAGATTCTATCTAACCAGTGGCGGCTCGTGCCTGGTGCTGTGGAACTGCAGCAGCAGCAGCACCCCCAAGTCATTTCTACTCATTAGTATACGTTAAAAAGAATACGTTTATTTTTTTTTTGTATGTGATAATATATCATATTATATATATATATATATATATATATATATATATATATATATATATATATATATATATATATATATATATATATATATATATATATAATCCTGAAGCTTAATGTCGATAATTGTCCCCATACTCATATAAGCATAAAAGCAAATGCTTGGGGCTGCGAAATCCACAGTTACACATTCTTAGTGAAATTCGCTTGTGCGCATGCCCGATCTAGAACGGTTAATATGAGTCAAATCAGAACTGTATTTTTCGCAGTTCCAAACGCGGTGTTTGCGCGTTTTCGCTTATTTTTTTTAAGAAGCTTTGTTTACAAATGTTTTCTTTCTATTATTATTAAAAAGTGTAACGTGTTATTGTAAATAAAATCTCCAACTTAAAAAAAAAATCCCACACTTTTAAATGCGATTTAAGCAGACAAAAATATATAATATGCCAAACTTTTTTTTTTAATTAAAAGTGTTCGGGCTTTTAGCCTTGAAGTTACAAATGTTATTTTTTATTTTACCTATATGGCTTATTTTATTTGTATTTTTAAGTAGTTTTAAATTTATTTATTTTGTAGTAGTTTAACTTTACAGAATAAAAAAATATTTACATTTTTTTTATAGAAAAGCGAAGAAAAGTTTATTTTTTAAAATACATTTTATTTAGAAATGTTTTTGCCTTATATATAAATATATATATATATATACATATATATACACACATATATACATATATATACACATATATATTCACACGCATATATACACACACACATATATACACCCACACACACATATATATACACCCACACACATATATATACACATATATATATACACACATATACACACACATATATACACACACACATATACACACACATATATACACACACACATATATACACACACACACATATATATATATACACACATATATACACGCACATGTATATACACACACATATATACACGCACATATATATATACACACACATATACATATATATATATACACGCATATATATATACCCACACATATATATATATATACACACACATATGTATACACACACATTATATATATATACGCACACATTATATATATATATATATATATATATATATATATTTATATAAAGCTTTAGCATTTATTTACATCCCACGAGGACAAAGCAAGAAGTTTTACACTTTGAACAAAGTTTTTTAATTAAAATGTGCAATAACAAGACGAGTATGTAAAACCGTTTTTGTAATAAGCTTAGTAAATAGCAAAGTTTGTTTTTATTTTTATATAAAAAGTTGTAAAAAGATTTGTAAATAAAATTATGTATCTTTAATTTTTTTTTGTTTGCTCATAGTACAAACATGTAAACTTTTTTATTCTATATTTTATTTACAAAGTTTTGTTATAAACACACATTTTTAAATTTTAAATAAAACTGTTATCCAATAAAACCATTTTTAAATGGTAATCTCCTAACTTTACCATCGTTTGCAGGCAAAGATTTTGTTTTTATGAAAAAATAAATAATTAAAAAATTGTAAATAAAATGTATTTAAACAATGTTTTTCGTTTGTTTGACTGCGGTAAAATTGTATTTAATCTGTAAAGTTTAAAAGAAATATATTTGTATATTTTTTATTACTCTGTAAACTATATACAATTTAAAATAGTGTTTTTTGATTAAAATGTTTTTGCGTATTATCCCTTTTTCGACGGTTTATAATGGCAAAGTTAAAAATATTTGTATTAAAAAAAGCAATTTTAATGACAAGCTTATTTTTATACGCCTATTTTTAATTAACAATAAGCTTTTTATAAATAAAACCGTTGTTAAATAGTAAAACTTTTTTCGTTAATAAAAATCTGTGACCTAAAAGTTATAAAATATGATTCAACTCAGTTAGAACTTCCGGTTCAGTTGAATCGCAAAAAGAGGATCACATAAACATTGTATTCCTTCTACCCTAATTGATATTCTACTAATAGACTACCTAGTCCCAATACAATTGATATAAAAAGAATTTAGCCATGGTCTCCTTGCACCCCCAAGAAATAACTTCTGCGACGGTAAATGAACTTCAACAGATTGAGTTTTCACAGCAGTCTCTCCATGTTAAAGTTGTAATTAAGAAAAGAAGCCGTTCAACGCCTGATATTCAAATATCTCAGCCAGGCATTAGCAACAACAAAGTGTATATTCGTAGCTTTAATGGTACCAACGGAAAAGTTAGCTTTGCGGCTGTGAACTAAAAAAAGGCATTGTTCTGCTTTCCTTGTTTGTTGTTAGGGGGTGATGTAACATGGACAAAAGATAGTTTCAGAATTATTAGCAAAATGAAAGATAAAACTGAAAAGCATGAGAAGCACGTTGACAATGTAGCTTCCCTATCAATTTTGGGGACCGTAAATATTAAAGAAAAACTTAGTGAGGCCTGCAGACTTTCAATCAATCATCATAACATGAATGTTAAGAAGAACCGTGAAATTTTATCTAAAATAATAGATTGTATTTTCTTTTGTGGGAACTTTGAAACTCCCTCACGAGGACATGATGAAAAAGATGATTCAGTAAATCCAAGTGTATTTAGAGGATTTTTAAATTTTGCATCTTAATTAGATCCAGATTTAAAGAATCACTTAGAAACCAGTAATGTATTCAAAGGTGTTTCCAAGACTATTCAGAATGACATACTTGACTATCTTTTACAAATATACCATAATGAAATAAGGGCAGAAATTAGCAAAGCTTCCTTTGTAGCTGTCATGGCTGATGAAATAACAGATGTGTCTGAACATACACAAATGATCATTGTTTTACGGTACGTCTTGGATGAAAAAATACTTGAACGCATTTGGGGATTCTTTATTCCAGAAAACCAAACCGCTGCTTAAATGGAACACGTATATCAAATGTGTTGCCAAGGCCGCTGGAAAAATGGTGGGATCTTTCTATCGATCCAGTAGATATCTCACTGCTGATGCTATTCTCTATCTATATAAGAGCCAGGTACGTCCAAGGATGGAATACTGTTGCCACATCTGGGCAGGAGCTGCTAGAAAGGACTTGTCCTGCCTTGATAGAGTTCAAAATAGACTTCGTAGCCTCGTAGGAGATGTCCTTTTCTCCTCCTTGCAACCTCTATCTCACAGAAGAGATGTTGCGAGTTTGTCTCTGATGTATCGTTATTTTCATGGAAAGTGTTCAACTGAGCTTCAATCTATGGTCCCCCTCGCCAAACTTTCACAAGAAACACTCGTCTAGCTGTAAACCCTATTAATAATTTCCCCCACTCTTTATCTGTGCCTAAACCTAAACGTAGATTCCATGAACAAAGCTTCTTTCTTAGAACTGCACGCCTGTGGAATTGTCTTCCGTTTTCCTGCTTTCCGGCTGACTACAATATGGTTGTGTTCAAGTCTAAAGTAAATAAGTTCTTGATGGGCCGTTCCATATAGGTTATTAAATTTGCCAAATTTTCATTACTAATGATTACTATATTGACCAATTTCTACTGTACACATATCCTTGAGTGGCCTCTGGGCCTTGATAATGTGGTGATGCCTTTGTAAAAAAAAAAAAGAAAAAAAAAGGATATCAAAATGTATTCTACAACAATTAGATATAATCCTTCAAGGGAATCGCCAAAACCTGATAGCTCAGATATTTGATGATGCAAATGTCATGAAAGGCAAAAAAGCTGGTGCTCAGGCGAAAATAAAAGCAGTTTATAGTAATGCGCATTTCACTCACTGTTGTGCGCATCAACTTAATTTAATAATGAGGAATGCAGCAAGCATTACACGAAATGCTAGAATATTTATTTCTAACATTTTGGCTATTCCGACTTTCTTTTCTAGATCACCACAGCGTCTGTCCATTTTTCAAGAAACATCTGGATGTAAGCATTCTACGTGTATCCGCCACAAGGTGGAACTTTAACATACATAAATAGAGTTCATGAAAATGTTCAAGCATAAAAAAACTGTCACTGAAATTCAGTCAACATTATATGTAGATGAGACCGTTGCAGAAGCGACAGGAATTCTGAAATATTTGAACGATGAAAATTTCATATTTTGGTTTGAGCTATTTCATAAAATTATGTCCCATGTTGAAATTATTTCTCGGGAAATTAGCATATATAAAGTCAATGAATACATAACAAATTTCAAAACTGCTATTTTAGAAATAAGAAACACCAAATACTGTGAAAATTCTTCACAAACACTCAAGGGCGAAGCTAAAGAACTGTGTGACTATATATCTGTTGATATAACGGACAGATATTCTTCATCTAAACATTTAATACTTGCTAAATTGTTTAACAAGATAAGCTTTGCTAGTTTTAAGAAAAAAATACCTACAGAAGATATATCCTTGACAACTGAAGCATATTCCATGATTGACAAAGAAAAGTTTGAAACTGAGCTAGAAATATTTTATAGTAGGTCAGATATCCATGAGTATTGCAAAGTATTTGATCTCCTGAAATTTATTTTGGAAAAAAATTTAAACGATGTTCTTAGTGAAATCACAAAACCCATAAAAATTATCTTGATAATTCCCATGACTACATAAGAGATAGAACGTTGTTTTTCAACTCTGAAAAGAAGAAAAACTTTTCTAAGGAACACCATGGGTTGCGAAAGACTAAATGAACTTGCAGTGCTTTCAATTGATAAAAAAGTTCTTCAGCAGTCATTCAGAAGTTAAGGAGAAAATTATCAATCTTTTCTCACAAATTAAAACAAGAAGAATGGAGTTTACTTTCAAATGAATGTAATAAGTAAAATATTTACATCTATTTAGGATTCCTTAAAGTTATTGTATTTTTATACGTGTGCATACGTATAAATTATGTATAATTTTATGTTTGTTATATTTTTACACAATATTTAAAAAAATAGGTGTTTTCTTTATAACAGCACCCCCACTAATCTTAGGCACGAGCTGCCACTGTATCTAACACTTAATATCATGAGTGCAACTAATAGTTATTAACAGACAAAGAAACACATGATAAAAAGTATAGTTTTTCATCTTCAAAAGGTTTTGCTACAGCTTGGTTTTGCAAGGATTTTGCTTTATTTTAATATTCTTTTTAAAATAAGAACAATTGTATCTACCACAACAATTATATTACTTTCCTGCAAGGTTACGTTTGTTTTCACGTCATTTAAAGATATTAAGAGTTCATATGTAGCACTTGGTTCGCTATGAAAACAATTCATATCCAAGAGATTATTTAAGCTATACGGGTTGTCATTATATTGTATGTTGGTAAATTACATTGAATGCATTTTATATATTATCCGTAAACATTATATTGTATGTTGGTAAATTACATTGAATGCATTTTATATATTATCCGTGAACATTATATTGTATGTTGGTAAATTACATTGAATACACTTTATATATTATCCTTGAACATTATATCTTATTATCTGACGCTCCAGCGTTTTAATGAACTTACTCCAATAGAACAGTTGATTAATTGACGATCAGGTTGAAAGCATTTTAGAAGTGGCAGGTTTTTTGACAGGAAAAATAGCACAGAAATGCTGTTTATTACAAAATGAAATGGAATGTATTTTCCCTGTTATAACATATTTTTGTCATATCTTTAGATGTATTTCTCCCCGATTTTTATAACGTGTTTTGTCATATCTTTAGATTGTCGGATGGATAATTCAAGGAATCCTAGTAGACAGGATTGGGACATATTATTATATTCATTTCGTTAATCAATCCAATCAATGTTTAGATTTGCTTGCTTTTTTATCTAAAACAATCAATGATGGCCATGTTAATCATCAACTTGCTATTGATACCAACACTGCTTGCATTTTTTCTTATACAAGAATTGTTCATAGGTGCTAGTCCATATAAGATGGATAATTCGGGGAATCCTAGTAGACACGATTTGGACATATTATTATATTCATTTCGTTAATCAATCCAAGCAATGCTTAGATTTGCTTGCTTTTTTTCTAAAACGATCCATGATGGTCGTGTTAATCAGCACCTTGCTATTGATACCAACACTTGTTCATAGGTGCTCATAGTCCAGAGAAGATTTATATGTCTCACTCGTTTTGTTTGTAGAGTTTATTTATCGTAATGTAAAATTTAATGCATCGTTGTAGACAAGGGTGGGACACATTATCTTTTATTTTACAATGTTGACATCAAAGAGTGTTGTTGTTCAATTTGTGTTATGAGTTCTCATATGACTCATTACGTTTGATTTTTTATTAACTAAAATATCCACACACGTTTAGCTTTTGTTTTATTTTACTTGAGTCGAAGTTCTCAGACCTCAAGGGGCCCACAACCTGGGGCTAACTCTTGAACTCTATATGAGATACATAAATATTCGAATGTTCCATTTAAGTTCTTTATCTCTCAAAAACTGAGTTAGTAAAGAAATGTAGAACACAATTTTCCTCTCCCCAATTAACCATTTTTATATGTTGTAGTATATCTTTCATTTTGGTCTCTTGGTTTACTGGATTCCAGGACAAGAATTTATCTAGTCTGGTGGAGTATACAACTTCGTGCTGTTACTTGAGGTAACATCACTCGGAGAAGTTGCACCATTCCTCATAAAAGGTAATATAAGTTAGCCATAGTGAGGAGATCTTATTTAGGCAGCGAATACTATGTTATTTTGAATATTTGGTCAGGGGTTACTTCTAGGGAAAAGGTATCCTCATGCCAAATTGTTCTGAGAAACCCCTTTACAGAGAGACATTAGACACTGGAGGATAGTGTCTAGTAGGCATTCACGTTCTCACCAGTAAGCATTCAAGTTCCCTCCAGTAGGCATTCAAGTTCTCGCCTTTTAAAGTGTGAGTTTTTATATGATTAATTAACATTTATTTTTCAAAACTAGAATATCTTCATACCTCGCAAGAGTGTGGCTTTTCTTTAATGCAAGTAATATGTTGCTAACGATGATTTTTGAGAACAATATTATCCACACAATTTAAAAGTATGTGGCCTCTCTATAATGTGAGTTCTTATATGTTTTACTAAAAATGATGATTTATGAAACAGGAATATCATCACACTTTTCTCTTTTTTGTTTTATTTTACTTCAGTCGAAGGTCTCAGAAATCAAGGAGCCCACGACCTGGGGTTAACACTTGAAGTCTATATGAGATACATAGATATTAGAATGTTCCATTAAAGTCCTTTATCTCTCAAACATCGAGTTAGTAAAGAAATTTAGAACATACTTTTCCTCTCCCGAATTAACCATTTTCATACGTTGTCTTTCATTTTGGTCTCTTGGTCTTACTGGATTCCAGGACAAGTATTTATCTAGTCTGGTGGAGTATCCAGCTTTGTGCTATTACTAGAGGTAACATCACTTGGCGAGGTGCACCATTCCTCGTAAAAGCTAATGTAGGTTAACCATAGTGAGGAGATCTTATTCGGGCAGCGAATATTATGTGATTTTGAATATTTGGTCAGGGTTTACGTCTGTGGAAAAAGTATCCTCATGCCAGATTGTTCTGACAAACCCCTGTACAGAGAGACCTTAGACACTCGAGGACAATGTCTAGTAGGCATTCACGTTCTCTCCAGTAAGCATTCAAGTTCTCTCCAGTAGGCATTCAAGTTCTCTCCCCAGTGTGAGTTCTCATATGTGTCAATAATGACGATTTATCAGAAGAATATCCACACACTTCGCACGAATATAGCTTTTTCCTTTTTATTTATTTTACTTCGGTCATTTTTATGAGATCAAGGGGCTAATCCCCCCTGAAGCTAACACTTGATTCTGTTATGATTTAAATTTATATCCGAGGGTTATTTTAAGAATAGATGCTGGTTCCTTTATGGCTGCTATTTGTATTTCGTTACAGCTTGGTTTTCCAGGGATTGCTTCTAATTTTTTAAAGATTCATTTTTATTAAGCCAGTTGCTCCTATTACAACCGGTATAATGTTTATTTCTTTTAGAGACCATGTAATTTTTAGATCTTTTTCAGGTCTTGATATTTTGTTATCTTTTCCCGTTCAGGTCTGTTTAGGCCAAAATCATTTTGGACTGTGGCATCGACAATAATTGCAGTTCCTTCATGCTTCTGTAGAAGTGGTTTGATGGCCTTGTCTTTTATTTATCTGCCCAGCTGTATGTCTTTGTCAAAGAACACGATCACCTTTCCTTTGATGGAATTGGTTGTGGTTCATGTTCCCAGATGTTCGGTGGTCTGTTAAGTTGCATCTCTCTACAGATATTCCAATGTAGGTACTTGCATACTTTGTTGTGACGGGCAGTGTAAAAGCCATCTACCAATAAGATTGGGCATAAAGACATAAGGTTGCTTGGGCTCTCAATCGCTGAGTGGCAAAACCGGCATGGCCAATTGATTGTAGGCCATTTTTTAAAATCCATTTGTGAGTAAGTCCTGATCTGGATTTGCTACTATGAATTTTTCTCCGTCAAATGGAAGTATCCCGCTCTTGAGCCATTGAACTGAAGCATCCATATCTATATGCTCCTGTTTAAGCCCCTCCAGGAATTTTCCAGCTCTTTTACGCTGTTTCCATCCTTGTTTTCGTGTGTCTATCTCGATTTCGGTGTATTTCTGTCTCTTTTATCTTGCAATCTGTGTTGTTGGTTCATCATAAACCTCGGCAGTATTTTCCAGTATGATATCCCCAGAGTTTTGAGCAAACTTTGTGACTGAGGGTTGTTGGGGTAGACGTTCATGGTGGTCTTTCACTATTTATATTGCCATATCTGTTGAGCTTTTAATATACTGCCCCATGCTTACTGGCCATGTAGACATTAGGTGGCTTGGGTTTTCAATTTCTGAGTGGAAAAACCGGCGTTGGCCATTTGCTTGTAGGCCAGCCATTTTTTTAATCCATTTGTGAGTAAGCCCTGATCTTGACCTGCTACAATGAGCCTTTCTTCATCAAATTGAAGTCTTCCGTTCTTGAGCCATTCGTGTGTGAATTCATTTGTTTCACTGAAGCTGATTTTCGAGAACTTTTACATAATCCACAGTTATATTTGCCAAGATACTTATATGTGGCATCCTCTCATAGATCTTCAATAAAGCCAGCATTGAACCGAATATGTTACGATGGAGTTTTCTTTTCCTTTTTTATTTTGCATTTGGCATTGATCTGTTATTTTAATTAATTTTCTTCCTTTGAAGATTGTAACGCTTGGTATGTGGCAGCCAAATAAGCTGCTAACATTGTCCTGCTTTTTATTGAAACCATCTGAGAACTATTTTTAGTATCCTCGTTGTTCCCTAAAGAGCAATTGTCTGTATCGATTTTGCACTTGGTTCACCAGGAATATTCGTTAAGTAGGACTTCAGAGTGTGTGTGAACATTTGTGTTTTTAAAAAAGTTTCATGGAAAAATGCTGTACCACATTCTTGATACTTGATCTCTAGTGTAAATTCGATTGTCATTAAATTTGATTTGTGAGAACAAGAATATTTACATTGTTCACAAGAATATGGCATTTCGCTTTTTTTAATCTTATTCCTTTGAAGATTGTAATGCCGGGTATGCGGAAGCCAAACAAGCTGACAACATTGCCCTGCTTATTATTGAAACCAAATGAGAGCTCTTTTTAGTATCCTTGTTGTGCAATTGCCTGGATCTCTTTTGCACATTTTGTGTGTTTTCATATGTGTAACTAAATTTGATTTTTGATAAACGAATGGTTACATTGTTCACAAGAATGTGGCTTTTCGCTTTTTTATTTTACTTTTGTTTGGAGAGATCATGGGGCTCTTTCCTGGGGCTAACACTTGATACTATTACAGTTTAAATTTATATCCGAGGGTTCTTTTAAGAATAGATAATGTTTCCTTTATGGCTGCTATCTGTATTTCCTTACAGCTGTGTTTTACTGATATTTTTATTATCTTTTCCCGTTCTGCTCTATTAAGGCCAAAGTCATTTGGAACTGTGACGTCGATAATGAGTGCTGTTCTTTCGGGCTTGTTCCATATTATTATATCATTCGCCACTGTGTGTTTTCATATGTCTCACTAAATGTGATTTTTGAGAAAAAGAACGTTTACATTGTTCACAAGAGTATGGTTTCTCCCCCGTGTGAATTCGCATATGTATAACTAAATGTGATTTTCGAGAAAAAGAACGTTTACATTCATCACAAGAATGTAACTTTTCGCCAATGTGTGTTTTCGTATGTGTTACTAAATTTGATTTTTGAGAAAAAGAATGTTTACATTGTTCACCAGAGTATGGTTTCTCCCCAATGTGAATTCGCATATGTGTAACTAAATGTGATTTTCGAGAAAAAGCATGTTTACATTGTTCACAAGAGTATGGCTTCTCCCCAGTGTGAATTCGAATATGTCTCACTAAATGTGATTTTCGAGAAAAAGAATATTTACATTGTTCACAAGAGTACGGCTTCTCCCCAGTGTGAATTCGAATATGTCTCACTAAATGTGATTTTCGAGAAAAAGAATGTTTACATTGTTCACAAGAATATGGCTTTTTACTAGTGTGTCTTCATATGTCTTGCTAACTTTTGTTTCTCATGACAAACAAAGTCACACAATTCACAAGAATATGATGTTTCCTCAGCGTGGCATATCATATGTCGCATTAGAATTGTTTTCTTAGTAAAAATTAATCCACATATTCTACAAGAAGGGTTTTCTCTTGTACGACTCATAATATGTCGCAATAAGTGTCTTTTTGAGTAGAAGTATATTCACACACTGAACAAAGATATGGCTTATATTTAATGTATACTTGTATGTTTAAGTGATTATGATTTTGTGAAACAAGAATAACAAGATAATTATGAACGATTATACAGATTTTTTTGGAAATATTAGAATCCGAGATATTTTTGCATTATTTTAGATGCTTTAAAAGATGTTTATTACAGATTATTCAGATTTTTTCTGAAGATTTGATCAATATTAGAATTTGCGATATTTTTGCAACAGATGTCAGTTTAAATGTTTTCCCCAAAATATATGATCTTCTCTGTAGCAAGTATTAAATGGAAATATTGGCTCTTTCAATTTTATACAAGCGTTCAAGCGGGAACATCTGCAAAGGAAAAAAATTAAATTATTTTTATTTACTGTCAATATTTATTTTTAAGCGATTTATCTTAAAATATTTTTTTTTATTTTCACGTTACGAAATTCCTGTGTCTTTTAGTCGATTTTTAATAAAAAACATAACTTAAATATTTCGCTTTTATATTAATATATGATTAATATCTCCGTTATTTTGGTCCAACTTTGAAGTATTTTAACATTTTAATTATATTCATCAGATATAAACGGATAATTCCACTGCTTTATGGATACTTTAGTAAAGCCATTTTTTTAGTTGATATTGAGATTTTCTGGTTTGGTGACTCTTGAACATGTAACATAAATTGTCCATGTGAAAAAACAGTGAGTGTATAGCTGTAAGGAGCACACAGTTTTTGTTGTTCCATTTTTTTAGTTGATATTGAGATTTTCTGGTTTGGTGACTCTTGAACATGTAACATAAATTGTCCATGTGAAAAAAACAGTGAGTGTATAGTTGTAAGGAGTACACAGTTTTTGTTGTTCCATTTTTTTAGTGTAAAAATTGTTCCCTGAGCTTTGTTGATGGTTATTGCAAATGACACTAAAATTGAAAAGTGCAATTTCCTAACCTGTAATGTTGTATCCGGTGAAATCATAGGAATGCGTGGAATGAAAATATATTCACCTGTGAAATATCCTGTTAAGATTGTTGTTTCTATGATATTGTTTGTTACTGTTTTTACTGCAAGCTATGTGCTATTGCAAAGCTTGGATTGGTTTATATTTCACAACATGATAATTAGTATGTCAGTTTTTAGTTGCAGTCCATGCGGTGGTATCCCTGGCAAATCTAGCTGTTGGATAATTAACCACTTTATCCGCTTCCACAGCAGTGTCGATAGATTTGTATTTGCCTACCTCACTTGCAATTTTACATTAATAATAGCATGGGCATCTTTGGATTGATCTGCAAGCATGTCTCCTTCACTCAGTCAAGTAGAATTCATAGAGTTAATTTGAATATCTGGAAAAACCTTTTTAACCAACTCCTCTTTTGATGTAATAAAATTACTGAAGTAAAGAGTCATAGAATTTAGCCCTTAACTCGAATCAGCCGGCACTTTTCCAAACCCAATTCCCCACAAGTGATGGAAAAATTTATGGGCGAATCGAGCTGTTTGCAACTGGACACGCATATTTTGAGTTAAGTTTAATGTCTTCACATGGGACAAAAAAGTAGAGAATTTGAGGCAAGCATTTATTTCATCTGCTCGTGTTGATTGAGGAACTGCAGGTAACATTTATCTAAAATCTGCAAGCAATATTACTGCATTCCCAAATGGTCTGACATTACCACGCAAATCTTGCAGGGATCGATCAGAAGCCTCAGATGATTTTGTGCATTATTGTCATTATGCATTTTATGGAATATTTTCCCCTATAGTAGATGTTTAGAGGATGTTTAATATGGGATTATTGTAAAATTGAATGTTTAATAGCAGTTTCAAAGTAGAATAAGTAGTTCGTCTACTTGTTAGCAAGGTCGCAGGTATACCGCATGCATCAAGGGCTAAGGCTATGTAATGTTGTCATCGAATGGCTGTCAAAATCAATGTAATTAGAAAGTTTTACCAGTTACTCCTGGTGCTGTTCAAAGTAGCAGTAATTTCTAAATAACTTATAATCTCACAGTAAGTAAATTAGCTGACTAAAATAGAATGTTTTGACAATGCCTTAGGAGACTGAAATAGCATGAAGGATTAGAGATGGACAGATAGAGAGGAAAATATATAGATAGAAAAGAGAAAATGAGATGGAAATAGAGAAAGAGAAGGAGATAGAGAGAGATAGAGAGATTGATAGGAAGACAGAGAGGGGGAAGAGTTAGCAACAGAGAGGGAGCGAAACAGAGTAAAGAAGAGAAGGGGAGAGAGAGGTAATTAGAGAGAGAAAGGGGCTCAAAGAGAGATGGAGAGGGTGATATAGAGAGAAAGATAGATTGAGAGAGAAGGAGAGATAGATGGAGAGAGATATTGAGAGAGGAAGAGATAGAGAGAGAAAGGGAGGGAAACAGGGTGAACTATACTTCACGTTTTTTACTCGATCAGTAGAGGAGAAATCCTTCGAGACTGAGGCAACTTTTATTTTTGTTACTATCCAGAGTACCCTTTTTATCGGGAGCTAGGTTTTCCACACATTAGAAACCGACTGGGTTATCTGTACTTTCACCTAACAATTTAATAAACAAAAAACATATTGTAAAACTTGAATCTAACGTGAAAATCCTATTTTAAAAAATAGCACGGCAAAATAAGTGCATATTTTAAATATTTATTTTCCAAAACAATTGTGTGAACAATGAATTAAATGTTAAGTTTTGTGTAATTATTTTCTCAGCGTTCTGCTTTTACCAGCGCATGGCTTAAACAGCCGGTTATAGCCGAGCGTTGCCGATGTAAAAATAACAAAGCTATGTGAAAGTATAAAAGTAAAATTATAAAGTAAAATTTTAAATGTAGAAACTAAACATCAACAGAAAAAATACAAAAAAATAATAAAAATTTGTATTTCTTATTAAATGTTTTAAGAAAATGTCATTTTTTTTAAATAAATAAATTCTAAGCAATTTTTGAAATAAATAATAGCAACTTCGTTAATTTTTACAACTTGTCCCAGCGTATTGTGATTACCCAACCTCCCCATGTTAAATATGGCTTTCGATGTTTGGGTAGCAGTTTTAATCTGGGGAGGCTAGGGGGTGTATAATACGCTGGATCAAGTCCTAAAAATTAACCAGCAACTTTTTTGTTAAAGTATTTTTTTTTATAGTTTAGAAAAAATGAAACAAACTTTCTTGTGTATTTAAAAAAAAAAAATTGGCACGTATTTAAGCAACAAACAAAACTGGTGCATCGTTTTTTGTTTTTGTTATTATTATTTTGTTATGCCAGTTAGGAACACGTAAAGAAAAAGCAGGAAGGAAAAAAAATAATGCAACAAGTATACTTATATACTTATCATATTCATGGTATGGTATACTTATCGATATGGAACGTCACTGAATTGGAATAATGAAAGCAGATTCAATATAAACCGGGAGTATTTCCGGTAAGTAGTCTCGGCTTACATCGGAACGGAAAGTAACGATGTCGACAAAAGTTTTAAATTATTTTTTACGCGAACTTTTAAATAATTATTTAGCGCTTCTACACTATTACGACAAATTTTCTAGTCGATAAATTGAGTTTTCAGATTAAAAAACAATGGTTTCTGCTGTTTTTTGTCAATTCTAATAAATTATAATGATGGCTTCCAAATTATTTAGTCGAAATTACTTGAATATTACTGCATTATTAAACAAAACAACTTAAATCATGTTAACAAGTGCAACATTGCCGCCATCCTCTTCAAATCAATACAGAAAAATATCCCCCTTTCAAGCTCTCCGTTTTCATCCCAATCTATTCTCTATTTTTTAATAAATAATATTCTACCTTATCGATTGTCGTAATTTTTAAATATAATCATTAGCAGTCAGATGTCGCCATTAAAAATGAGTGATAAAAATCTGAATAATTAGACTCACTATATTTCGAAACTTAATACTACTTGACAAATTCTTGCAGTTGACAAATACGGAGGCCAAAAGGCGCCATAATTAATTATTTCCAAAACGTATAAACAACACATTCGACCAAATATATTTCCCAGTAGTAACTATATATAGAAACAAACATTTTAAGTGTTGATATGTGTCACATGTCTCATTTGAATTTCTGACATGTGTTTACTGTCAACAATCAAATTAGTCAAGTAGTGGTATTTGAAAAATGATCACATTCCACTCATCAAAGTTACTTAAAAAAAAACTGCCGACATATTTTCCATTTTGTTATTCTCTTAAAGAATTACAGAAGTTTTTTATTTAAAATATTTTATTTGTTCTTTATGCAATGATTTTTTATCAAAAAAAAACATTGAATGAAATAAAAAGAATTATTGTAGCTGTCCAATTGAAAAAAATAAATCATCGTATAAAAAAAAAAAAGGTTTTAAACTTTTAAACTTACAAGTGAATTTGCACATAACTATCGTTTTGTTTTTGTTTTAAATTAGATTATTTTATTTTTTGATCTTTTATCTTCCATTTGTGATATATAAACCTTAGGTGAGAAAATTAATTATCTTCTTTTTAATAAACATTTAAAAAATGGAGGGTGTGAATTAAAAAAAAAAAAACGTTTGTCGAGAATATGATATTCAGTTTATTGGAAAGGGAATAAAATTTCACATTAAACCTGCAAATATTTTATACATTGAACCGATACAAAAATTTCCATAGATTTTTAAATTGAAAAAAAATTAACTCCTAACATTCAATTCATTTCATTACGTAGAAAAACATGGCTGCATGAGAGCGCGCATGCACTTTGTAAACACTTTTTTTAATAAAAAATAATATTTCTATTATTTTTTAAAAAACTTCAATAGTTTATTTTGGAAGTATATTCCATAAAGAAATCGAACAAGCCACTTAAAAAAAGCAATTACGAGTTTTGTATATTTTATTTGCAGTTTTGTGTTAAGGGTGTAAAAAATCCCCAAACATTCTGGCACAATTATATAATCATCTTAAAAGTACGAAGAATACTTAGATGCTCTTGTTTTTATATGAAATACAGTATTACGATTTCTGAAAGATCGCCTCCATAGTGTAGAAGCTTCGAAAAGTCGATCGTGGCGTTGGCCGTTGCGCAAGCTATGTTTTAATGCTAACGGAACAAAAATAGAAATAGATGCTGATGAAAAGAAAGAGACATTTTTTAGGAAATGTAAAATTCTTTACTGGAAAAATATATTTTGTTTGTTAATCATTTCTTAAGTAAAATGCGAAACCAGATCAATTTCAAATGATTAAAAAGAGTGAAACGAAACGAAATTTTGATTTCTACCCCATTTTTAAAACAACCCACAATCAGAATTTTGCTTTCGACAATTTTTAACTTCTATTCTACTTGAAATTATTTTTTACTTGATCATTTTTTTTCGTAACTCTTGAAATGTGTACTTATTTTGACATGACAAGTAATTTTGTTTTCATCTGAATTGAGTTATCATAAAATATCACTAATTTACAAACGCACCAAGATATAAATGGTAAATTTACAAACGCACCAAGATATAAATGGTAAATCGAAAATTTTCATTCACAATGGTTGGCAACTAGAAAACAATTTATTATTACAGAAATTTTCATTTTGTAAATTTTATTTCACGATAAAATAATAAATCAGTTTTTTATTGTTTTTTTAATTAGACTAAAAAATTGAAGTTAAATTTGAAATATTTTTTGTAAAAAAAAAAGCATTTCAAATTTAACATGAATTTTTTTTTCAAAATTCTTAAATTATAAAATCTGTTTTTATAAACAGTATTTGCAAATATTAAAATATAAGGTGATTTTATTGCATCTAAAGTCGAAATATAGACTTTCAAATAACACCAATGATATCTACTTTATTGGCATGTCCCAGTAATGAACATATCCAATAATTGCGAAAAACAATAAGGTAGTAAAATTAAATGTAAATGAAAATACGTTTCGAATACAATTAACGAAAATTGAGATTTGCTAAATAAAAGAAACCGAAGAGTTCGAATCGTAACAAGGGAAGGTGTTTCTTGGCATTTTAGCAGAATTTTATTCACTTCGAAATTTGTTTCTGTTAATAATTAGTTTTCTCATTTTTTTTACATTACTGCGACACAATATAAGTAAAACCAATGGTATATATTTTCATTCAATATTACCATTTCCAAAGTATATATATTTAATCAGATGAAAAACAGAAAATTAAATTCTTCCTTTGAAACTCCTGTAGTTTACGAACCCTGTTATATATATATATATATATATATATATATATATATATATATATATATATATATATATATATATATATTAATATAAATAAAAGAACTCGTACCCATATAGCATATTCCTTAATGTTTTAATATAAATATAAGTAAAAGAACTGGTACCCAATATAACATTCATGAAAAAATGTGTTTTTCTTTAATCTAAACAATAAAAATGTTTTCATATATTGCATTTGTAAAATTATATTTGGGAATTTAATAGAGAAACCCACAAACGAAAAATGCGTCAAAAATTCAAATATATAAAAAAATAAATATTACCAAAAGAAAGATAACTTATTCTGTTACCTACTTGAATAAGTTTTCTGAGATTGAACATATTTTAAAGCGTCTATTAAATCTGAAACTCAAGTAGTGCCCATTTGGGAAGCTAGAACGAGAAGATGGTCGACATGCACTCATTTAACTTGGGAGTCTCGATAATCGCTTAGCTCATGAAAACAAAACAAAATATCGATAGAAATTTATCCAATAAATATCACGGTGATATTGAATCAATTTCTTTCATTATTTAGTTTGTTTGTGGAGTTTTAAGCCAGTAATGACACTTCAAAGGCGCCATGGTCTTGCTGGTCATATTTTCTTTTTAACTCTGCAACTCGAGACTACATTTTTTTTCGAACGGAATAAAACTTTAAAATACATTCAAAGTACAAAACTTATCCCGATACGTAGAAGAGTTACTTATCTTGCCTTTGGTAATAATTTTTTGTTATTTGTTTTTCTTCTATTAAAAAATCGTTTGTTGGATTCTCTGCTTATACCTTTTTATGAACATTTTTAAATATTTTTAAACATTTAGAAATATTTTTTAAACATTTATAAATATTTTTTAAACACTCCATAAGGTATATTCGTAAATGAATTGTTTATATATATATATGAAGGCACCATAAAAATCTGAATGTATTTAATGGGTATTTGACCCTTATCGTACGGATTACATGAACTCAAATTTCCTTCTATTCAGTTTGTGTGTAATGTTGAATGGTCGGAATGTTCAACATTTGATTTGTGGTTCACAACGTTGTGTTGTTGCAGTAGAATTGCGTTAAACGATTGATATCATCGATTATTATTCGATTTACTGGCAAAAAACCCCCCAGATTTTGTGGTACTTGTACAGGTTAGTCAGGACATTAAAAATGAAAATATCGAACTAAGTTTAAATTGTACGTATCTGTTATGGAATGATGTTCTCCGAAAAAAAAAAAATTCACTTAATTTAATCAAGTAGTTTTTTTATTTTAGAGCGAAAAAAACAATTTTCTAAGATACCTAGCAAAAGGTTCGATTTTTAGGAAGAAAAGCTAGTTATTAAAGATGGGGAGGGAGTGTCGGCCTTTTACATGGAGTTATCTCCCGTGTCGTTTCTTAAATTCAAACAAAAAATTAAAACAAATCTAAGATGTCTGCCTTCCACGCGCTCTCATAAAAACGTGTTTTTCACTGTAAAAAAAAAAAAAAAAAAAAAAAAAATACTCAATCAAATTAAGAGAAATTTTTTTTCGCAGGTCTTCATGTCAAAACGGATACGTACAATATAACTTTTTTTTCGCTATTTTAATTTTTTAATGTCTTCATTAAACTGTAAAAGCACCGATTTTTTTAAATAAAAAAAACAAAAAAACAATTGTTTGATAATAATAAAAGGAAGAAGAAAACACACTTAGTTGATTTTTTTTAATTCAGATTTATTGTTTAGATATTCAGATTAAATTACATTTTTATAGTATCTGTTGTTTATTAAATTATACATAAAACTGCATAATAGTGTGTAAAGCCGCCGTTCCCTATGTTAAGCATAGGTTTCTAAATAACACAATTATTTTAGAACGGTCCGTATTTTGTATAAGTACTAAAAAGTTCAGTTGTAATGTAATTTGAAAAAGTAAAAGGGTTGTTAATATTTGTTCAATTTCGAATCAATTCATAACACAAACTGATTTTTATTATCCCAATAAAACTGAAAATAAAGAAAAGAATATTTTTAATAGTAAATTTATTTCTATAAATTCATGTCGACACCGCCGACCGGTTTAAAATAGCGAAGGTGTAAGAGGACTTCACAGTCGGCAGCAATTTTGAGTGAAATACAAGGGTTACCATTTAAATTCCTTTAAGCAAGGCTCATCCGGCAAGGAGGAAATCGAGATTTTTTTTTAGGAATAAAATAACTGATTTTTATTTCCCAATAAAACTTAAAATAAAGAAAAGAATATTTGGGTTTGTATTACTGTACACATAAAAACCCAGATAAAATACTGTTAAAAACTCGCTCAATATATGTTACGGTGACATAGGTTGACATATATTCGGCGGGTTTTTAATAGTATTTTGTATAGTTTTTTTATTTATAACACCTTTTCCCAAACTTACGGTGTTAAAGAGAGAATCAGACGCCATCTTGAATTTTCCACTACATCGGTAAACACTGTATGTTTTTCGAGCTGAATAAATATGTTACATTGAATAAAAACACGAAAAATATATCCAGTTTGGTAAAAAAGTAACTTATCTTGCCTTTGATAACATTTATTTGTTATATATTTGTTTTTTGACAACTTTTTCGAATCTATGTGTACAGTAATACAAACCCGAATATTTTTTAATAGTAAATTTCTTTTTATAAATTCATGTAGACATTTTTTAGACACCGGTTTAAAATAAGAAAAAAAAACATGCAAGTGGACTTCACAGTCGGCAGCCATTTTGAGTGGAAAACGGCATATTTATCATTTAAACTTCTTTAGCATTTAAATTACTTTAAGCAAGACTGTCTTCTGGCAAAGAAGAAATCGAGATTTTTTATAGGAATAAAATAAAAATAATCTTATTTAATATGCATTAAATTATTAAAAGTTATGTAATAAAATAAAATACATAGAGTTTTGTAAAAGTTAGAAAATAAAATAAAAATACAATTGTTGGCGCTAGTGCACTTATTGATCCGTGCTGAAATAATAACGTTATTATTTTAAATAAGCCACTCTTAAAAGGGGGGATGTTTTGTATATATTCTGTACTTTAACCTTACAATTGAATTTTAAAAAAAAACATATCATAAAACTTTAATTAAACTTGTAAATACGATTTAAAAAATAGCGCGGATCAGTAAGTGCACGTGCACGACTGCACGACCACCCAATTGTTTTATATGCATTAAATTGTTAAACGTAAGGAAATAAAATAAAATATCAAAAAATAAAATCTTACCTTTACTTCTAAACAATTCAATACGAAAAAATGCCATCAAAATCCGATGATTTCTTTTTTGTTTCTGTTCAAAACTGTAAATTCGGCGGTTTCTTAGGATTTGTTTAGTAAATTCCGTGTATCCAAATAATTAAGAAAAAGCTTTTTAAAAATGTTTAAATAAAAAAAAAACGATTGAAACGTGGATTAAAAAAATGACTGAACGAATATTGAAAGATAAAATGAGATAAAAAAAAATTGAGATTAAAAAAGATTAAAGGATAAAATAAATATTAAAGTAAATAAAAAGAATTGAAAAAGATTTTTAAAAAATTAAAGAAAAAAAGATAAATATTTATAATAAAACTTTGTAAATTCTTAAAAGTTCGTTAATTACGTGTAAATAAACGTTTTCCGATGATGTTGGCAACGTATTGTCCATTCATAAGACTACAATAATTAAAGGTTTAAAAAACGAATAAAACTAAGATATCTTTGTTCTGTGTTAGTTTTATGATAATGGTCAACAACACTGTCATGAAATTTGCATTTGCACTGCAAATCGGCACGACCGAACGATGAGATAGGCAGGTACGATAGGCAATGTTATATTTATGTAAAAATAGCACTTGCAAATATAGTTGCTAGATTTACTAAATGTTTGTAGCTAAATTTTTATAGGAAAAAAAGACCAATTTAAAAACGTTTTAAAAATCACGGCACAAAAATGTTAAATTGAAAATTGTTTTTATTAATCATACTAAATAAGATACGATAGGCAAGTACGATTGACAATGTTTAATTTATGTAAAAATGACACCAGTAAATAGGATTGATGGACTTTAATAAATGTTTGTAGCTGAATTTTTCAGAAAAAAAGGCCAAGTAAAAAAGGTTTAAAATAAATAAAACTAGAAAAAAATGCTTAATTGAAAATTGTTTTTTTTTAAATCATACTAACTTGTCCTGTCGTAAGATACGCTTAGATATATCTTAAATTCATGCAAATTTCATATTCTTTATTCTAACAGCGCCATTTCTATAGTGATTATTATAGTATACCTAATCCATAGTACTGGCCCGACAGTACTGATTTCAAAAGATAATAAAAAATGACATGGGTCCCATCAGCAAAACATTTAACGCTCCAACTCCAGTCGATATCATTCAAACGATCGTCAAATGGATAAGAAATAGTTAAAACTGAAACGACTTTAACGTTTAAATGTATATTTACGCATACATGAAAAGACAATTAAATTTGATTTATACATGAAAATTGTCAATAATTTTTTTACATTTTAACATCTTAGAAATTATTTTTACCGACCAAATAAATTTATAAAGTAAAAATAATTGTTGAGGTGTAAAAATCGAAAAGAAATATATACAATTCGCATGTATAAGGCAGATTAAATTGTTTTTCCACGCATGCGTAAATATACATTTAAACGTTAAAATCATTTCATTGTTTAACTATTTCTTATCCATTTCACGATAGTTCAAATGGAGCTGGAGCGCTAGCTGTTTTGCTTTCTATTCAAGTTGATGGCACCCAAGTCATGTTTTTGTTAACTTTTGTAATCACTACTATATATCGGGTACAATATATTAATCAACGGGGTAATAGCTCTATAATATTGAATATGAAATCTGCGTGAATTAAAATATCATATTTAAGCGTAGTTTTAGACCAGGACACGCCGGGTGGCATTACAATATATTATAATATAAAAATCACTATTGAAATTGTCGTTATAAAAATAATGAATATGAAATTTGCATAAATCAAAATATATTTAAACGTATTTTACGACCGGGCAAGTTTGTTTGATTAACAAAAATAATTTTTGATTTAGCATTTTTATGACTTTGTTTTTTTAAACGTTTTTAACGTGGCCTTTTTATTTATTTATTTTTTAATTTAGCTAGAAATAATTACATATGAAACGACTTTAACGTTTAAATGTATATTTACGCATACATGAAAAGACAATTTAATTTGATTTATACATTCGAATTGTCAATAATTATTTTCAATTTTAACATCTTAGCAATTATTTTTACCGACTAAATACCAAATCGAATTTGTTTCACAAGTTCAAATCACTTATATAAAATTGTGAAGTCTGTATACCAAACACTGATAAAAGCGTTTTGTAGAGAATATCTGCACAAAGTCAGAAGACTGACGGGCTAAGCAGGATTATTGTTACGATAATTATTGAATTCAATAGATGATATCATTGATATTTGTAAAAATAGAAACAGAATCTAATCAAGATGAAAGATATATTTAGGATAAAAAATAAGATTTTAGGTCGTACGAATCTTTATTTGCAGTTTTTCAAATGATTTGTCAAATTACAATCAAACAGATACGTTGTGTTATAATTGAAAAAAAAATATTGATAATTCGCATGTATAAGGCAGATTAAATTGCCTTTCCATACATGCGTTACTATACATTTAAACGTTAAAATCATTTCATTGTTTAACTATTTCTTATCCATTTCACGATAGTTCAAATGGAGCTGAAGCGCTAGCTGTTTTGCTTTCTATTCAAGTTGATGGCACCCAAGTCATGTTTTGTTAACTTTTGTAATCACTACTATATATCGGGTACAATAAATTAATCAATAGGGTAATGGCTTTGTAATATTAAATATGAAATTTGCGTCAACTAAAATATATTTAAGCGTAGTTTACGACCGGGACACGCCGGGTGGCATTACAATGTATTAAGTATAAATATCACTATTGAAATTGTCGTTATAAAAATAATGAATATGAAATCTGTATAAATTAAAATATATTTAAACGTATTTTACGACCGGACAAGTTTGTATGATTAACAAAAACAATTTTCAATTTAATATTTTTATGGCTTTTTTTTTAAAACGTTTTAAACTTGGCCTTTTTTTAATTCATGAAAAATTTAACTACAGCCATTTATTAAAGTCCAGCAACCATATTTATTGGTGCCATTTTTACATAAATATAGCATTGCCCATCGTGCCTGCCTATCTTATCTTTCGATGGTGGCGAGTCCCAGTGCAAAAGCAAAATTCGTGACAGTGTTGTTGTGTTGACCGTTAGCATATAACTAATGCAGAACAAAGATATCTTAATTTTATTCGTTTTTTTACCTTTAATCATTTTCGTCTTTTGAATGGACAATACGTTGCAAACATCATCGGAAAACGTTTACTCACACGTAATTAACGAACTTTTAAGCATTTCCAACGTTTCATTATAATCGTTTTTCGTTTTTATATCTTTTAATCTTTTTTTATCTTTATATTTTATTTTCATTTTTTTATATCTACGTTTCAATCGTGTTTTTGATTTAAACATTTTTAAAGCTTTTTCTTAATGATTTAGACACGCAGAATCGAATTTTTATGAATTTACCAAAAAAATCCCAAGAAACCGAACAAAATTGACAGTTTTGAAAAAAAAAATCATCCAATTTTCATGGCCTTTTTTTCGTATTGAATTGCTTAGAAGTAAAGGTAAGTTTTTATTTTTCGATATTTTATTTTATTCCCTAACAATTTACAATTTAATGCATTTAAAATAAGATTTTAAAATAATTTATTCTATGAAAATTTTGATTTCTCGTTTAACAAATCTGGCGTTTACCAGGTCTTGCTTGAAAAATTTTTAAATCGTAAAGAAATTTAGGTTTGTATTACTGTACACATAGATTCGAAAAAGTTGTCAAAAATACTGTTAGAAACTCACTCTATATATGTTACCGTGACATAGGCTGACATATGTTCGGTAGGTTTGTAACGGTATTTTGTCTAGTTTTTATTTTTAACTCCTTTTCTCAAACTTACCGTGTCAAAGAGAGTCAGCTGCCATTTTTAACTTTCCAATACATCGGCAAACACAGTTGTTTTTCGAGCTGAATAAACGTTTTACATTAAATAAAAACACTGAAAACGTATCCAGTTAGTTCGAAAAGTAACTTAACTTGCCTTTGATAACATTTATTTGTTATATATTTGTTTTTTGACAACTTTTTCGAGTCTGTGTACAGTAATACAAACCCAGAAATTTAAATGGTAAATGCGTAGTTTTCCATTCAAAATGGCTGCCGACTGTGACGGCCACTTATACGTTTGATATTTTAAACCAATGCCCAAAATATGTACATGAATAAATTGAAATATTTTTAATAGTAAATTACTTTCTATAAGAAAGCAATTTACTATTAAAAATATTTCAATTTTAATGGGAAAATAAAAATCACTTCGTGTTATAAATTGATCCGAAACTGAACAAATATTAACAACTCTTAAATTAAATTACAACTTTCGAGTACTTATACAAAATACGGGCCGTGCTGAAATAATTGGGTTATTTAGAAACCCATACTTAGGGAGGGGAGCGGTCGCTTAAAAAAATCTATTCTGTAGTTTCATCTATAATTTAATAAACAACAGATACCATAAACATTGAATGTAACCTAGAAATAAACAAAATTAGTCTGAACAAAAAAAAAAAAAAAAAAAAAAACTGACTCGAACTAAGTGTTCTAATAATTATAATGATAAACGGTCGTTTTTAGCAAAAACATCTGTTTTTTCTCTGCCAGTAAATCGAATAGTAATCGATGATAACAATCGTCAACAACGCAATTCTCCTGCAACAACACAACGTTGTGAACCACAAATCAAGTTTGTATTCCGACCATTCAACATTCAACGCAAACTGTAGAGAAGGAAATTTGAGTTCATGTAATCCGTACGATGAGGGTCAAATATCCAAGAAATATACTCAGAATTTTTTATGGTGCCTTCATATATATATATATATATATATATATATATATATACAATTCATTTAGGAATATACCTTATGGAATGTATAACAAAAAATAATTAAAAATGTTTCAGCTGGAAAAAAAATTGTTCATAAAACGGTGTTTTGCAGAGAAGCCAACAAACATAAAAATGTTTTTAAAAATTAAAAAAAAAAAAAAAATTACCAAAGCCAAGATATGTATCTGGATTAGCTTTGAATTTTTAACGTATTATAAAGTTTTATTCCGTTCGAAAAAAAAAAGTTGCAGAGTTAAAAAGAAAGGTGCTAGTGCAGAGAGTGATCCGCCGCGCTATTTTTTTAAAATCGTATTTCCAAGTTTAATTGAAGTTTTAAGATATGGTTTTATTCAATTGTAAGGTTGAAGTATAGAATAGGTACAAAACACCCTCCCTCCCCATGTTAAGAATGGTTTTTTAAATAATAACGTTATTATTTACGTCCGGATAACTCTCTGCACTAGTACTAAAAGAAACTATGACCGACAAGAAATGCCTTCTTTGAAGTGTCATTACTGGCTTAAAACTCTACAAATAAACTAAATACTGAAAGAAATTGATCCAATAGGTGTCACCGTGACATTAACGGGATAAATTTCTTTCAGTATATTGCTTTGTTGTCATGATTTAAGCGATTATCGAGACTTCCCAGTTAAATGATTGCATGTCTGTCATCTTCTCGTCCTAATTTACCAAATCGGCATTACTTCAGATTAAATAAACACTTTAAAATATGTACAATCGCACAAAACTTATTCAGGTAGGTAACAGAATAATTTATCTTGCATTTGGTAACATTAATTTGTCATATTTTTAGCCATTTTTCGTTTGTGGGGGTTTCCATTTTTCTAGTTTTTTTTCTTTCTATTTTTTTAACATTTTTATGAGAGCGCGTTGAAGCAGACATCTTGTTTTTTTTTAATTTTGTTTGATTTTTATAAACACAACGGGGAGATAACTCTATGTAAAGCGCCGATACTCCCTCCCCATCTTTAATTCTAGCTTTTCTTACTAAAAATCGAACCTTTTGCTTGGTATCATAACATTTTTTTTTCGCTGTAAAAAAAAAAAAAAAAAAAAAAAAAAAAAAAAACTTGATTAAATAAAGTGAAATTCTTTTCCGGAGAACTTCGTTCCATAACGGATACGTGCAATATAACCCCCCCTTTTTTTTTTTTCGATATTTTCCTTTTTTAATGTCTTGACTGAACTGTACAAGTTCTCGAATTATTCAGGAATATATTATATGGAATACGGCATTACGCTGAGGTGTAAAAAAAAATAAATAAATAAAGTATAATATGATTTTTTTAATTCGGAAAAATGCTGCTTGTTTATGAACAGATAGATTTAACGATAACTTTGGCTTTTTTTTTTTTTTACTTTGGCATCCCCCTTGTTCTGAGATACTGGGAACATGGCGCTGTATGTGAAAAAAATTCTGTCCTCGGCAATGTTTTAAGTCAAACGTCAATGAAAAAAAAACGAGATGTTTTTTTTTTCATTGAAATTACAAATTTTATTTGAACTTTTAAACAAACTTTTACAAACATAAAAAATAGACTTTATACACCTTTTATAATATAAAATTTTAAAATTTATTTAACCAAAATATATGATGAAAAGTCGTTGCCTGTTTTATCATCATGCCGCAGTAATGTCCAAAAATTACGAAAAAAAACGAAGACGCAGGAAATTAATTTACAAAAAAACAAGGTACAGTTTAATCAAGACATTAAAAAATGAAAAAAAAATATGGTATGGCATTCACCTTTAATTTGTTGACTTTTATAAATTTTCGGGTACATTGAGAAAGAATATCGCATTCATTTTGGCGCAAACAAGAGTTATCAATATTTGAAGACATTCAGTATCCAACGTAATCACTATTGTTTTGCTGGCGGCCATCTTGTTTCCTGTTTAAGAAAAAACGCCAAAAAGAGCCAAAGAGGCCAAAACATGGCTTCAAGGCCGAAATGATCCCCCCTCACCCTTCCGGACATTTTTCGAAATGACCCCCTCCCCGATCTTTTGTCACTTTCCTTATTACATTAATTTTCTTTCACTTTCTTAATTACATTAATTTTGTTCACTTTCTTAATTACATAAATTTTTTCACTTTTCTTACGCGCACGCGCGTAGTCACTTGACGTTTCACTAAGTGCATGAATACATGGCGGACATTTTAAATGACAAGAAATATTTTTCATGAAATAAAAAGTATTCAGCTCATTTAAAAATAAAAATATTGCCGTCAGTAAGTTTTCACGAGCGCGAGCGGTTATGTTTTTCGTTTTTCGTTTTTTTTTTTTTTGACGGGGGTATTCCATTTTAGAACTTGTATAGGTTAACAGGTGCTTCTGCGGTTTAATTAACGACATTTATCCAGTAGAATACTAAACATTTCACAGAATTTCGGTGTTTACATTTGGAAGAAGCGGTGGAGGGGTGGGGCGGTTGTGCTTTGGTAGGTGTGTCAGAAACTTCGTGAAAAATAATGAATAATTCCACCCCGTCTTTCCAAGCTTATAACTCCTCGAAAAATGTGATTCAAGCCCTAATTTTTTTTCAATTAAAGAAGCAAGGACCATGGTTTCATTTAAAAAAAAAAAGAAACAAACAAAAAAAAAACAAAAACAAACAAACAACGTAGTATTTTTTAAAAGATTTTAAACTTCGGACTTTACAGGTAAATTTCTAAAAAAAACACTACTTTTTTTGTTTTAAATTTGAATATATTATTTATTGACCTTTTCTCTTCAATTTGTGATATATAAAACTTTGGTGAGTTAATTAATTATTTACTTTGTAATAGACACTTGAAAATGGGGGGGCGTGAATTAAAAAAAAGTTTGTCTAAAATATTATATTCGGTTTATTGGAAAGAGCATAAAATTTCACATTGACCCTAAAAATATCGTAAAATTGAATCAATAGAAAAAGTTTGATAGATTTTTAAAGCTTAAAAATTGAAAAATATTGAGTTCGTAAAATTCATTAGTTTTTTTAATAAAAAAAATATTTCTATTACTTTTAAAACAATTTTAACACTTTATTTTGGAAGTATAATCCATAAAGGAAATAAACAACCAACTTTTAAAAGAGAAATTACGATTTTTTTAATATTTTATTCGCAGTTTCGTGTTAGGGGTGTCAAAAATTCCTACAAAAATTCTGATACACCTAGTGCTTTGGCCCCAAAAAAGAATGAAAAACATAAGATATGCTTTTGTAAACCGCTAGTCATAACTTATTTTTTTTTAGATAAATTCAAAGGGGTTAATACCATGCAAATCATAATTTTGCGACGGATTTGATCATCAGATTTGTGGCCAGCAACATCGAATATCCCTAAAAAAAACAAATTAGTGGTCGGTGGTCTGTTGTAGTGAAAGGTAATATTTACCTTTTAATTTATTTTAATAAATATTACTCTAAATACTGTTTTTGATTTGTGGTTTTGTTTTTACGTTCTTTCCTTTCGCTCAAGATTTCTTGGAATTTACCCCTTCCTCCTCCAATAAACTTTTTTTTTTTGTGTCGACACAAGTGGTGAGGAAGAGGGGATTCCAGTTACATGTGACATATTTAGCCTTTTTTTTTGCGTTTTTTCGCTATTGGAAAACAAGATGGCCGCCATTAAAATATTATTTTTCAATATTTTCATTTTTTTAAATGTCTTGATTAAACTGTACAAGTACCAAAACAACATTCCGAAGTGAATAAAGTTCTGCTAAAATTCATAAGATAAAAAAAAAACTTCTTTTGTTACGATTCGAACTCTTCGGTTTCTTTTATTTACCATATCTCAATTTTCGTTAACTGTATTCGAAACATATTTAATTAATATTTACTTTTCTACCTCATCGTTTTTCCTAATTTTTGGATATGTTCATTACTGTGGCATGACAATAAAGTTTTACTTGAAAGTTTGTATTTCGGCTTTAGATACAATTAGTTTTATTTTAGACTTTAGATGAAAAGCACCTTATATTTTAATTAGACACCGCCAAAAATAGCCGCAAAATCAAGTTGTTGTTGTTTTTTAAAACGAAATTACATTTATTAAAATCCATTATTTCTGAGTAACTTTTTTTTTTTCCAGAAAGATAAAACCCTGAATTTTATCATATAGAAAACAGAATAATGTAAAACTTTTTTCTACTATTTTTAATTAAATTTTAAATGTTAAATTTTCCCAAAAAGTTAACAATTGACATTTTTTGTCTTGCACAAAAAAAAACGTACATAAATATTAAAAAAAAAGGTATTTGAAATAATTAATTTATTTATCTGTTTTTAACTATGCTTTAGGATGATTTTCTATGAGAATATGCAAAAATAAATATTAAAATATTATAATATAAGTACCTGGATTTCAAATAATTCCACTTATTCATATAAGCAACCAGTTACTTCGCGTCGATCTAGAGTCTAGATCGACAATGTTTACGTTTGTATTCGATAAAATGCAAATTATGGAAGACCAAACAAGAATAAAAAACTTATTTTTCTGTGACGAAAATTTCAATGTATTATTAACGCTGAGGCTGGCTAGTACCAGATGGGTGACCATTTGTATGAGTTTGGTTTTTAAAGTGTATGTGTGTGGGGACCAGGCTCCCAAAAATGGGGGGGGGGAATTAAAGCAGAATAAAAAATATTATTTCAGCGCGTTTGGTCCACCGTAGTCAGAAGGCGGCAAACGTTTTCAAACGGGATCGAAAAAATGATGCTATTTTTAACACAAAGGGCACAATATTTATCGATTTTTTTTGTATCGATTCTTCAAAGCATGCCCTGTTTAATAATGGTCATGTACTATTCGGCTCGCTAAAAAAAGTGTTAATTTATTTATCAAAGATTTTAAAATGGCTTTTTTCGTATAAATATATAAAAAAAATTGTTTTTGTTTTGCTTAACTTAAATTAATTATATTAACATATTCACCGAATTTCACACTTCAAAACTCAAAAAGCGGGATAATTAAACACAATTGAAGTTCTGATAGTCAGACGTCAAAATAAGGTATGCAAACATTTTTTTTTAATCTATAATTCTGTCCCTTACAACAAATGATGATTTCAGAGATTATTTTAAGCATATTTGTACCCCCTCAAAACAAGGGGGGGTGTAAGCAAAAAAAATATATATAAATATTGTTTATGAAAATAAGTACACTATTATAAAGTTCATTCTTCTCTTAATAATCGCTGAAAATTTCGTATTGATCGGATAATTACCTGATTGTGGGTAGATTTTTAAAAAGACGGTCCGTCAAAAAGTACTTACCTACCCCCCCCTCAGTTTTCGCGGTGCCTAATTTTAATATTTCCCAATAATGTTTTTTTTTTTAAAAACACAGATTTTATAATTTAAAAATTGTGAAAAAGAAAAAAAAAGTAAAGTAAAGGTACTTGTACAGTTTAATAAAGATAATAAAAAATATAAAACAAAACAAAAATTCCAGTTGTATGTATCCGTTATGGTATGTAGTACTCTGAACCCCTCCCCCCACTAAATTTCATTTTTTTTTTTTTACAGCATAAAAACAATTTATGATACCAAACAAAAGGTTCGATTTTTATGAAGAAAAGCTAGAATTAAGGATGGGGGGTTAAAATGGAGTTATCTCCCCGTGCCGTGTTCAAAAGAATTCCAAGATGTCTACCTTCAACGTGCTGTCATAAAAATAAATAACTATAAAAAATAACGAAAAAACTTGGATCAAATTAAGTGATTTTTTATTGTATTTTTCCAAAACAGATACGTACAATATAACCTTTTTTTTTCTTTCGATATTTTCACTTTTTGTGTTGATTAAACTGTACAAGTGCCGAAAATAAATGATGTTAAATTTGAATTTTTTATAAATTATTTTTAGTCCAATTACAAAAAAAATAAAAATGAGTTATTATTTTATTGTGAAACAAATTTTACAGAATTTCACATGAAAACGTATTCTTCGTATTTTTAACATGATTATATCCAAAAATTATGAAAATCGATAAGGAAAAATATCATTTATTAAAGAAAATAGAAAATTGATTTGGAAGAAAACGGTCGTAAGACACAGAAAAACTAAAAAGGAGGATAATTTTGCGTTTTGATTTAAACAAGATGGCGGCAATTTTGCACTTGTTAACACGATTAAAGTTGTTTTGTTTAATAATGCAGTAATATTCAAGTAATTTCGACTAAATAATTTGGAAGTTAAATTGTAATTTATTAGAATTGAAAAACAAATCAGTTGAAACCATTTCTTTTTTATCTGAAAACTCCATTTATCGACTACAAAATTTCTTGTTTTGATTTAAACAAGATGGTGGCAATTTCGGGCTTGTTAACACGATTAAAGTTGTTTTGTTTAATAATGTTTAATAATGGAGAGTAGGGAGGATTTCATAACCACACGCCCGTTCTTCTGATCTGGCGACATGCGAGTTGTGGACCGGAGCATTGTCCTGCAGGAAGAGGGTACCTTTGCTGATCTTGCCCCGCCTCTTGATTTTGATAGCTTCCCTTAATTTCCTCAAAAGTGAAGCATGATAGGCTCCTGTAATTGTGGTACCCTTTGCCAGGAAATCTGTCATCACTACTCCGTCCTGGTCCCAAAGGACTGTAAGTATAACCTTGCCAGCGGAAGGCTGCAGCCTTGCCTTCTTTGGAGGTGGTGAGTCCAAGTGTTTCCACTGCATTGACTGTGCTTTGGTCTCTATATCATAATGAGAGACCCGGGTTTCATCCTGTGTAATTAGTCTTTTGAAAAACTTTGACTCCTCTTCTTGGCACATTTCCAAATTCATCCTCGAGAACTCGACGCGTTCTCACTTCTGGAATGGTGTGAGCAAACTGGGAATTCATCTGACAGACACCTTATGCAAATTATCATGAATGATAGTTTCCACAGACCCTGCGCTGTATTCAAATAATTTCGACTGCATAATTTGGAAGCTATCATTCTAATTTATTAGAATATAAAAAAAATCACTAGAAACCATTGTTTTTTTTTTTTTATCTGAAAACTCCATTTATCGACTACAAAATTTTGTCCTAATAGTGTAGAAGCGCTCAATAATTTTTTAAAAGGCTGCATAAGGAAAAAATTTTTTAATAAAACAATTTAATAATAACAGCAACATTGGATTGTTATAAAGTTGTTTTTTTTTTCGGATTTTTTTAGATGAATAATTTAAATGAAACATTTTTCGAATTAAGCAACATTAAAAGGTCAATGACAAATTAATAATTTAAATGAAACATTTTTCGAATTAAGCAACATTAAAAGGTCAATGACAAATTAATAATTTAAATGAAACATTTTTCGAATTAAGCAACATTAAAAGGTCAATGACAAATTAATAATTTAAATGAAACATTTTTCGAATTAAGCAACATTAAAAGGTCAATGACAAATTAATAATTTAAATGAAACATTTTTCGAATTAAGCAACATTAAAAGGTCAATGACAAATTAATAATTTAAATGAAACATTTTTCGAATTAAGCAACATTAAAAGGTCAATGACAAATTAATAATTTAAATGAAACATTTTTCGAATTAAGCAACATTAAAAGGTCAATGACAAATTAATAATTTAAATGAAACATTTTTCGAATTAAGCAACATTAAAAGGTCAATGACAAATTAATAATTTAAATGAAACATTTTTCGAATTAAGCAACATTAAAAGGTCAATGACAAATTAATAATTTAAATGAAACATTTCTTTTTTCGATTTAGATCAACATTGGAGTTTTTTCCGAAACATTTTTTGAATTGAAGTATAATCGTGGTACTTGTTGGACCGACAAGCGTCAACAGGCGCCAGTTTACTGAAACGAACAAAATAAGATGGCCGCCGTCGGCATACTGCAGTATTGCCTAAAATACTAAAACACTTAATTAAAAAAAATTATTACATTATATAATCAATTCTTAATGCTGCAACATTTTAAGTTATAAATTTATTAGATTTTTTACTAGAATATCTTATCCAGTTTTAACAAGTAGTCTTTTACTTTTCCACGTCTAAGCTTTACCATATTAATTTTCATGCTCGCATTTTTCTATTGTAATATATGTTTTACCCAAATTTTTAATATATCAAAATTCCCGTAATGTTCATATACTAATAAAATAAAAGTAAAATTTTAAATATTTTTGACTCAATTATTTAAGATTAATGATTAAGATTTTCGTACAAATCAAAACAACAAGATATAAAATGAGAATACAATTGTTTCTGAAATAGAACTGCGTCACACTGTCCACGTGAAACATTTTCAAATGTTTTGTACTGGTATTTTTTGTTTCTTAATCTCATTCATCCAGAGGAAGTCTCGAAATAAAGACGAAGCGTTGATGAACACATAATACGGTTTGTTCCTTTTTATTCTCTCTCTCTCTCTCTCTCTCTCTCTCTATATATATATATATATATATATATATATATATATATATATATCTTTGTCGCGTCGATGGGGTCAGGGTGGTCTGAGGAAGTCTCATTGACTCAAACAGATAGCTGTTTGTAGCGACCATATGTATTTGTTTACCCCCAAATAAATAAATATATATATATATATATATATATATATATATAATGTGTTTCATAATAATGTTTAATCTTTTTTTATACATAGGTATGATTGTATCAATATAAAAGATATTCATCATAGTTATTATTGTATCAATATAAAAGATATTCATCATAGTTGTGATTGAATCAATATAAAAGATATACAATAATAACTCTGATGAATAAATATAAAAGATATTCATCACAGTCATGATTGTATCAATATAAAAGATATTCATCATAGTCATGATTGTATCAATATAAAAGATATTCATCATAGTCATGATTGTATCAATATAAAAGATATTCATCATAGTCATGATTGTATCAATATAAAAGATATTCATCACAGTCATGATTGTATCAATATAAAAGATATTCATCATAGTCATGATTGTATCAATATAAAAGATATTCATCATAGTCATGATTGTATCAATATAAAAGATATTCATCATAGTTATGATTGTATCAATATAAAAGATATTCATCATAGTTATGATTGTATCAATATAAAAGATATTCATCATAGTCATGATTGTATCAATATAAAATATATTCATCCTAGTTATGATTGTATCAATATAAAAGATATTCATCATAGTTATGATTGTATCAATATAAAAGATATTCATCATAGTCATGATTGTATCAATATAAAAGATATTCATCATAGTCATGATTGTATCAATATAAAAGATATTCGTCATAGTTATGATTGTATCAATATGAAAGATATTCATCATAGTTATGATTGTATCAATCTAAAAGATATTCATCATAGTTTTAGTTGTATCAATATAAAAGATATTCATCATAGTCATGATTGTATCAATATAAAAGATATTCGTCATAGTTATGATTGTATCAATATAAAAGATATTCATCATAGTTATGATTGTATCAATATGAAAGATATTCATCATATTCATGATTGTATCAATATAAAAGATATTCATCATAGTTATGATTGTATCAATATAAAAGATATTCATCATAGTTATGATTGTATCAATATAAAAGATATTCATCATAGTCATGATTGTATCAATATAAAAGATATTCATCATAGTCATGATTGTATCAATATAAAAGATATTCATCATAGTCATGATTGTATCAATATAATAAATATTCATCATAATTATGATTGTATCAATATAAAAGATATTCATCATAGTCATGATTGTATCAATATAAAAGATATTCATCATAGTTATGATTGTATCAATATAAAAGATATTCATCATAGTTATGATTGTATCAATATGAAAGATATTCATCATATTCATGATTGTATCAATATAAAAGATATTCATCATAGTTATGATTGTATCAATATAAAAGATATTCATCATAGTTATGATTGTATCAATATAAAAGATATTCATCATAGTCATGATTGTATCAATATAAAAGATATTCATCATAGTCATGATTGTATCAATATAAAAGATATTCATCATAGTCATGATTGTATCAATATAAAAGATATTCATCATAGTTATGATTGTATCAATATAAAAGATATTCATCATAGTTATGATTGTATCAATATAAAAGATATTCATCATAGTCATGATTGTATCAATATAAAACATATTCATCATAGTCATGATTGTATCAATATAAAAGATATTCGTCATAGTTATGATTGTATCAATATAAAAGATATTCATCATAGTCATGATTGTATCAATCTAAAAGATATTCATCATAGTTATGATTGTATCAAAAGATGCTCATCATGGTTATGATTGTATCAAAAGATGCTCATCATGGTTATGATTGTATCAAAAGATGCTCATCATGGTTATGATTGTATCAAAATATGCTCATCATGGTTATGATTGTATCAAAAGATGCTCATCATGGTTATGATTGTATCAAAAGATGCTCATCATGGTTATGATTGTATCAAAAGATGCTCATCATGGTTATGATTGTATCAAAAGATGCTCATCATGGTTATGATTGTATCAAAAGATGCTCATCATGGTTATGATTGTATCAAAAGATGCTCATCATGGTTATGATTGTATCAAAAGATGCTCATCATGGTTATGATTGTATCAAAAGATGCTCATCATGGTTATGATTGTATCAAAAGATGCTCATCATGGTTATGATTGTATCAAAAGATGCCCATCATGGTTATGATTGTATCAAAAGATGCCCATCATGGTTATGATTGTATGAAAAGATGCCCATCATGGTTATGATTGTATGAAAAGATGCCCATCATAGTTATGATTGTATTAATATAAAAGATATTTAATATAGAAGCGAAATCTTTAAGACATTCGAATTGAAAATTGAAAAAAATATTTGGAGATTAATCCTTTAAAAATATTGACAATTATTTTATTTTTCCTTTGCAGATGGTCGTTATTGAACGGTTTTGTTGAATATGGACGAGTCATTATTTTCTCTAATACTTGCTACAGAGAAAATCAAGTGTTTTGGGGAATAAAATTGTAACTGACATCCGTTTACAAGATATAAATTCTAATACTTACCAAATCTTCAGAAATCTGAATAATCTGTAATAAACATCTTGTAAAACATCTAATAACTGCAAAAATATCTCAGATTCTAATATTTCAGAAAAAATCTGTATAATCGCTCATAATATTACAAAATCATAATTACTTAAACATACAAGTATACGTTAAATATAAACCATATTTTTTTTCAGTGTGTGAATATACTTCTACTCAAAAAGACAGTTACGGCGACATATTATGAGTCGTACAAGAGCAAACCATTCTTGTACAATATGTGGAGATATTTTTACTAAGAAAACAATTCTAATGCGACATATGATGTGCCACTTTGAGGAAACCTCATATTCTTGTGAATTGTGTGAGAAACAAAAGTTAGCAAGACATATGAAAACACAGTGGCGAAAAACCATATTCCTGTAAACAATGTAAAAATTCTTTTTCTCAAAAATCACATTTAGTGAGACATATTCGAATTAACTCTCGGGAGTAGCCATATTCTTGTAAACAATGTAAAACATTCTTTTTCTCAAAAAGCAACTTTAGTAAGACATATGAAAACACACTCTGGCGAAAAGTCATATTCTTGTAAGCAATGTAAAAATTCTTTTTCTCAAAAATCAGATTTAGTTAGACATATAAAAACACACGATGGCGAAAGGCCATATTCTTGCAAACAATGTAAAAAATCTTTTTCTCGGAAATCAGATTTAGTGAGACATATGAAAACACAAGTACATAGCAAGCATATCCGGTGAACCAAGTGCAAGTGAAATACAAACGATTGCACTGAAAGGGACGGTTAGAATCCTGAAAAGATCTCTTGGTTGGACTCACTAAAATAGGGGTAAATGTCAGACATCTGGTTAGTGGTTGGATGCCCCATCCCCTAGAAGAAAAAGTTTAAGAAAAATGAAAAAAAAGAGGGAAAAGCGAATGATACTTACATTGGAAGATCTGTGGAGAGATGCAACTACAAGATCGTCGAACATCTGAGAACATGAACCACCACCGATAACATCAAATGGAAAAGTGACAGTGTTCTACGACAAAGACATACAGACAGGCAGATACATAAAAGAAAAGTCCATCAATATAGTATATAGTAATATGGAACAAGCCTGAAAGTACTGCACTCATTATCGATGTCATAGTTCCAAACGATTTTGGCCTTGATAAAGCAGAACGGGAAAAGATAACAAAATATCAGGACCTAAAAAATGATCTAAAAACAACATAATCTCTGAAAGAAATAAACATTATACCGGTTGTGATAGGAGCAACTGGCCTAATAAAAAAGAACCTTCAAAAACACTTAGAAGCAATCCCTGGAAAATCATGCTGTAAGGAAATACAGATAGCAGGCATAAAGGGAACAGAATCTATTCTTAAAAGGCTTATCGGATATAAATTTAAGCTATAAGAGAATAAAGTGTTAGCTCCAGGAAGGATCCCCTTGATTTCTTCAAACTAACAAAAGTAAACTTAAAAAAAGGGAAAAGCCACATTCTTGTGAGGATATTTTAGTTAATAAAAAATCAAAATTAGTGATTCATATGAGAACTCAGAAAACAAATTGAACAACAACAGTCCGTGATGTCAACATTGTAAAATAAAAGATAATGTGCTCCACCCTTGTCTACAACGATGCATTAAATTTTACATAACGATAAATAAACAATATATATATATATATATAATATATATATATATATATATATATATATATATATATATATATATAATGCACACGCGTATGAGGGTAGAATGTTCTTTATTTATAGGTGTGTCTGGATATTTGCGCGTGATCACAGGAGTTCATTAAATTATACGTTGAATGTTTATTGCGTATGCGAGAGTTCGTTAAGGTACAAATATGTATTCTTTCTTAACTTGAATGGAAAACGCCCTACGGATGCATGTGTTAATATGTGACTCACTATATGGGCGATCTGATTGAACAGAGAGAGATAGAGAATGCAGAAGTAGAACAAGAAAGCGAAACAGGGAGTAAAGAAAGCGAAACAGGGAGTAAATATGTTTTTAACTCATTTCAAAGTGTTTTTTAACATATTTTATTAACTGTCTGCTCATATATATATATATATATATATATATATATATATATATATATATATATATATATATATATAAGTTTATGGAGTTAGAATGTCTGTTGTGTGTATATATTCTTGGTTCCTATGTGTGTCTGAATGTTTGGCCACAGAAATTCATTAAAGTATACGTTAAATGTGCATTGTGTATGCGAGAGTTCGTTAAGGTAACTATGTGTATTCTTTCTTACCTTGAAAGGGGAACGCCTTGCCAAGGCGGACTGTTCGAATGAAAAGAGAGAAATAGAGAAAGCAGAAGTAGAACAAGAAAGCGAAACAGGAAGTAAAGAAAGGCTGCCTGCTGACTGAATCAGAATTCATGACAAGAGCAGATAACCGGTGCGTAATTGCGTGCGTGCGACCTATGTAATAGCACACCAGCTTTAAAAGCATCTGGTACTTATGCTATTTATTTACTTATTTATTTTTATTAATTTATAATTCTGCAAAGAGTTAGAAAAAAACATTTAACACGGACAAAATCTACTTAGACGAGGAAAGGGGCACGCTTATCTGTGACCTGAAAAAAAAAATGGCCGAGTAGCACGGTAGCATTACCGAGTATCAGTACCTCAGCTATTGGCAATTAGCTATTCTGCTATCAAAAGAGATATTAATGTATGCAACTGGTGACAAGTGAAGCCTGCCTTTAACTTGCCAGATGATAATAACGCGAAACATCGCCAAAATGTCACACAAATCCAGAACAGGTACTACACATTAATTTTTGTTCGCTAGATGCTTATTTTATGTCTTTTAGTCAAGTAATTAGCAGATTGAAGTCTGTAATCGTCAGGGAAAAAGTCACCATAAGTTTAACCGGATCAAATTTGATAAGAATAAATTACAATTTTCAAAATGTAATCATGTGTTTAAATTTACTGTTTTTTTATCCAATTTTATTTTTGTCATTTAATCAATTTCTTCCTTTTATTTAAGTTTTTTATGTGAAATATTCAGTTTCGTATTTATTTTATGAGGATTATTTTGGATTGTTTGGGCTTTCGTTCTCAATGTTCTCGATGTAGTTCGACTAATCGAAATACTAATGAAATGTTCAGTCTTTAAAAATAAACATGATTTTCATATCTTCATATATCGTATTTTTGATGTATTCAACACACAAAACAGAAATTTAGGAAAAAAAACCCAACATATCTTAAGCATTGACAAATATAACCTAAACTTGCTATAAAAACAATTCGGCACACTTAACTAATGAACGGGCATTTTTACACGACGAACAGAATAATGATTACACCGTGTTATTACGGTGACTTAAATTGCCTAGGCGGACTGTTTATTAGCAATTCCGACTTTTTGAATAATTTCACGTTTAAATCGTGTTTTTTTAATCTTTTAATTTTGATTCTTTTATATTTTCAGTTATTTTATTTCTCAATGAATTGAACACAAAAAACAAAAGTTGTATCAATTTACTAAAGAAATCCTAAAACAAAACAATTTTTTTCTGTTTTTGGCCGTATTAAAATTCTGAAATGAAAGGTAAGTTTTTTTCTTTTTCTGTTTACACTAAAAAATTCCGGTGCCCAAATTCCATTAAATGTCTTAAAATAACCTTAAACATTAAAGAAAATACAAGTTATTTTTATTGCAAACCAATAAATATTGTTTGCGCTATGCTTTACAAAAGAACTGGATATAAAAAAGGGCCGATTTGCTGTTTAGTTGTACAAATAGCCTCCAACCATTTTATTAAAAAAAGGGGGGGCACGTTGGGTCGTCACCGATAAATAAACAGTAGTTTGTTTACGTATAATTTATTTCAGATTAACCACATTGTTTAACAAATAAAAGGATTAAATATAGGCACCGCCAAAACTAGGGGGGCAGGTCAGTATTTTTTGACGGACCGTCTTTTTAAAAATCTACCAAAAATCAGGTAATTATCCGATCAATACGAAATTTTCAGCGATTATTAGGAGAAGAATGAACTTTATAACAGTGTACTTATTTTTCATAAACTATATTTATATATATGTATATATTTGCTTACAACCCCCCCTTGTTTTGAAGTGGGAACAAATATGCTTAAAATAATCATCTGAAACTGAAATCAACATATTGTGTTGTTGTAAGGGACAGAATTATAGATTAACAAAAAAAAAAAAATTGTTGCATACCTTATTTTGACGTCTGAATATCAGAACTTCGATTGTGTTTAATTATCCCGCTTTTGAATTTTGAAGTGTGAAATTCGGTGAATATGTTAAGTAAAATAATTAATTTAAGTTAAGCAAAACAAAAAAAAAAAAATTAAATATTTATACGAAAAAAGCTATTTTAAAATTTTTGATAAATAAATTAACAATTTTTTTTTTAGCGAGCCGAATAATGCATGACCATTATTAAACAGGACATGCTTTGAATAATCGATACCAAAAAAAAAAAAATTCGATAAATATTATGCCCTTTGTGTTAAAAATAGCATCATTTTTTTCGATCCCGTTTGAAAACGTTTGCCGCCTTTCGACTACGGTGGACCAAACGCGCTGAAATAATTTTTTTTTATTCTGCTTTAAATTGCCCCCCCATTTTGGGGAGCCTGGCCCCCACACATATACACATTAAAAACCAAACGCATACAAATGGTCACCCATCTGGTACTGGCCAGCCTCAGCTTAATAATACATTGAAATTTTCGTCACTGAAAAATAAGTTTTTTTGGCCTGTTTGGTCTTCCATAGTTTGCTTTTTATCAAACGAAAACGTAAACAGAGTCGATCTGAACTCTACGTCAACGCGAAATATCTCGTTACCTATATGAATAAGTGGAATTATTTGAAATTCAGGTACTTATATTATAATATTTTTGCATATTCTCTTAGAAAATAATCCTAAATCTTAGTTAGACAATAAATAAATAAATTAATTATTTCAAAAACCCTTTTTTTTTAAATATTTAAGTACGTTTTTTGTGCAAGACAAAAATGTCAATTGTTAACTTTTTGGGAAAATTTAACATTTAAAATTGAATTAAAAATAGTAGAAAAAGTTTTACATTATTCTGTTTTCTATATGATAAAATTCAGGGTTTTATCTTTCTGGAAAAAAAAGTTACTCAGAAATAATGGATTTTAATAAATGTAATTTCGTTTTAAAAAACAACAACAACTTGATTATTCGGCCATTTTTGGCGGTGCCTAATTAAATGTGTTTTATTTTATAATTTAAATGTTTTATTTTATAATTATTTTATTAAAAATTAAAAACATTAAACGATAGAAATAATACGTTGTTTAACAAATAAAAAAAAGGAAATGAAAATGCAGTTTTAAAATGATTAATGTGTTTTATTTTAAAATTGAATATTTTGAATTGATAATTTAAAGTTTAAAACACTGACAATATGTAAGAAATTTCTTTCTCACACAACTCAATTACCTCCCCGCAGAAGGAAATAAATTTATAATTTAACGTTTAAAACACTGACAAAACAAATAAGATTTTGGTTTGATTTTAAATGTTTATATTGTTCTCGGATGCATGGAAACATCTTCATTATTTCTTTTCGAGAACAAAACCAACATTTTATTTATATTGTTTAATGTTTTTATTTTAAAAATTATATTGGTGATGGAAATATTAAAATCGTTTGGAATATTAAAGCCGGAACAAGAATATAATGAATGCATTTTACTGCCCTTTTTTATTCGGAAGAAGGTGGTTTAAGAATTTAAACCACTATCACATATGAGAGTACCTTCTTACCATAAACCTTAGCACCTTCTTATCATAAACCTTAGCACCTTCTTACCATAAACCTTTGTACCTTCTTACCATAAACCTTAGCACCTTCTTACAATAAACCTTAGCACCTTCTTACCATAAACCTTAGCACCTTCTTACCATAAACCTTAGCACCTTCTTACCATAAACCTTAGCACCTTCTTGCCATAAACCTTAGCACCTTCTTACCATAAACCTTAGCACCTTCTTACCATAAACCTTAGCACCTTCTTACCATAAACCTTTGCACCTTCTTACCATAAACCTTTGCACCTTCTTACCATAAACCTTTGCACCTTCTTACCATAAACCTTAGCACCTTCTTACCATAAACCTTAGCACCTTCTTACCATAAACCTTAGCACCTTCTTACCATAAACCTTTGCACCTTCTTACCATAAACCTTTGCACCTTCTTACCATAAACCTTTGCACCTTCTTACCGTAAACCTTAGCACCTTCTTACCGTAAACCTTAGCACCTTCTTACCATAAACCTTAGCACCTTCTTACCATAAACCTTAGCACCTTCTTACCATAAACCTTAGCACCTTCTTACCATAAACCTTAGCACCTCATTACCATAAACCTTAGCACCTTCTTACCATAAACCTTAAGTTTATAGAAGTCTATTTCTACTGTGTTTTTCTCATCTATCATCTTACTGTTTTGCAGACTGTGGTAAATATTTATCTGCTGATTTGTGTTTATCACTTTTAGTTCTTTTTAATACTTCTAATATCAAATGGCTTCATACCTTGTCTGTTACGAAGTTCATATAAACAAACTAAATGATTTTAAAATTACTCAATTCGATTGCATCGGATTGTGTAAAAAATATGATGTGGTCTGTTGATTAAAGGGAATAAATTGTTACAATCCAGTAAAAAATATATGAAAAAAAATTAAAAAAGTAAACCATGAAGAAAAGAATAAAGACGTAAAATACAAAGAAATATAACTCAAGTGGCATTTTTTTTGTTTAAAGTAATAAAAACATCCATAAATTTATCGATATTTCAAGATAAAACATCAAAACGCTAACAAGGTAAACATATGCGGTTACAAATAATGTATAGTTTAATTGGAGGGAAACGAATATTTCCCCTAAAAAACAATAGTAAGATGTACAAATTGCTGAATACATAAAAACACATAGAACATCAATCAAGCATTAGTTGGATTCTGGTTAAAACCTTAATAATACGCTTTTTTTAATTACATTTTCACCCTAAACAAGGCAAATTGCCACTTTGGTGTAGGGGGCTACTATCAGGAGCAGCAACTACTGGGGCACTATGTTGGGATTTCGGCAGCAAGATGTTGGTTCACGTTGCACTTGAACTTCTGCATGTCAGTACAGTTAGGGAAGCAGGAACCTGGAATGGAATTCTAGAATCTAGCGGTTCTGGGGAAGAAACTACTGGAGTAGAAAGATCTTTTACATCTAGGGATCTCTACTGTGTGGGGATGGGAATTAGCTGGCTGTTGGGTTTGTCGAGGGTGTCTACGTCGTGGGGGCACAAGTATCTGCAGTTTGTCAGATAATTCACCATTAAAATACTTGTAGAACAGGCAGAGGGATGCAACGTTTCGTCGATGGGACAGAGGCTGAAGCTTAGATGCCAGTTCAGGCCAATATATTTTCATTTCATATTTCATTATCTGTTTATAATAATTTAAATACTTAGTCTTATTAATATTTTAAGATCAAACATTAAAACGCATATTAGTTAAACACCTGTGGTTGTAAATAATGTTTATGTTCAAATGAATGAACGGATACTTTTTTCTGTTTTTCACAATGCAACTCGGACGTATGGAGATACTACTTGGAACTAAAAACACAGAGATATGTAGTTATAGTATATTTTTATAGTTATTTACATAGTTATTCTTACTAATATTTAAAGATAAACATTGTATACGCTAATAAGTTAAATAGATAGTTATTCTTACTAATGTTTAAAGATAAACATTGTATACGCTAATAAGTTAAATATAAGTTTTTGCGGCATATAGAGATACAGCAGGGAATGGTTTTCCATCGGACGGGATGGCCCATCTCCAGCTTAAATGAATATGTATCATTTTATTTGTTTAATTTTTAAATTTTATTCGTGATACTTGAACGTATTAAGCTGATTATACAGCAAAATATATCTCCTAATTTCTAGATAGGAGTATTTTTATTAGGTTATCAAGGAACGGAGGTTAATCTAAGATAAGGTTTAGGTATAAGGTTTATGGAGAGACAACCAGAATAGTGTTGGATATAGATGCATCAGAGCACATCCCATTAAATTAATTGAAAAACAGCATGAAGAATACTCATCTTCTTGAAGAATGTTGCAAATCTTTGTAATGTTATGTAGAGTTGAATGTAATAATCAAAGAAGAAAGCTCCCACAAGTGTGTGTATTGTGTGGTTATACAACTTACATTCGGATAGGATCTGAGAGAGAGAGAAAATTTAAAGATGGCAGCCATGGACTTATAAGGTGTAGTCTCGTGGAATCTCCCGAGATCTCATCTTCTACTGCATACGTATGCAAATGGAATGGTGTCAGTTCTGGGATAAAATGCCTGTTGGCAGAGGTGGAGGGAGAATACGTGCTGGAAGTTGAGAAAGTTGACAGTAACAAATTCTTGCCGAACTTTTGCTTATTGTATTTATTTTATTTTGTTTTGCTGTTTACCAGCCCATTTAACTGCATGTTATTACATTATTTGATAATGAAAGACATGTGAAATATTTACACTCTGAAATTTAATGCTTCTAATTTATAAGTCTGTAGTTACAAATAATTTTTATATTCTGGTGAATTATGACGAACAAGTATATTTCCTATAAATTAATTGTGATTAAGAGGATTAACAAAATGGCAAATATATATATAAAAAAAAAACTTTTGCTTATTTAATTTTGTTTTGCTGTTTACCACCCCATTTAACTGCATGTTATTACATTATTTGATAATGAAAGACATGTGAAATATTTACACCCTTAAATTTAATGCTTATAATTTAAAAGTCTGTAGTTACAAATAATTTTTATATTCTGATGAATTATGATGAACAAATATATTTCCTATAAACACACTTGTGATTGATTAAGAGGATTAAAAAATGACAAATATATAAGAAAAAATTAACAAGAATAAATTAAAAAGGGTATAGAATCACACTATAGCATTTTACTCTAAATAAAAGTTTTGCGTATTAAACAACGATATACTAAGACAATGTTGATCTTTTTTATATAATTTTGTATATTCATATATAACTTATGCCTATGTGTTTGAAGTAAAGATTTTGATGCACTTTTTAAATTTTCTCTCAGTGTAACATTAAGATATATATATATATATATATATATATATATATATATATATATATATATATGTGTATATATATGTGTGCATATATATGTGTGTGTTTATGTGTGTGGTTTTTGTTTTTGCGATACGCTTTAGATGAACTCAATTATTTATACGAAAGTATACTTTTACCTAAATGTGAGTTGGGAATAATTTACCTTTTTACCAATTTGGTACCCCCAGATAGAGAGCAGCATATGTATTGTTTTAAAATATAATTGTTTTTAAAATATAATTGTTTTAAAATATAATTGTTTTTAAAATATAATTGTTTTTAAAATATAATTGTTTTTACAATATAATTGTTTTTAAAATATAATTGTTTTTACAATATAATTGTTTTTACAATATAATTGTTTTTAAAATATAATTGTTTTTAAAATATAATTGTTTTTAAAATATAATTACCTACATGCATAATCGCTTTTACAGACTGGTTATCATGAGATCACCAAAGTCATACAACGTTCAGCCTGGTTAGTACCAGATGCATTTAGACCATTTAGGGATTCTAGGTGCTGTATGTACTCTCAGCTTATTTCGGCATTTATTTCTAGTCGTCTTGTACATACACTTTACTTGCTACTGGTATTTAGCAATATCCACTCAGGGAAGCGTGGTTGGAGATTATGCACCTTCTGCCACAAAATAACCACGCACAGGCAGCCCTACGTTGGTATGCATTATCTACCAAAGACTGGAGGAACATTTAGTTTTTTTACCATAGTGAAAATCATAAAATACTCTAAATACAATTTTAACTTTGTTATATACTAATCAACACATGTATCGACTGGTTCTGTGTAATGTTAGAACATATTTGGTTATTTTTTTACGTGTCTTCACTAATGTTTTAGATTAAATTAATCTAGAGTTTGTTAGTTAAATAACAGTAAACAGAATACTAATACATGAATGACTAAAAACAGTGAATTTCATTTCATTTTGCAGATGTTCCTGATTGAACGCTATTCTTGAATTGAAATGGAGTATAAATTGATCTTTTAAACAGTTATTATTTTATTTGGAAGACTGTGGGCAGGTTTATTACACCGGACACTTCTATTCAACAAATTTTATGAAAACAAAACATGTTTAACGTAACATTGATTTTTAGGAATTATGTTTTTAAAATTAGAATATATAAGAAATCAAACCAGTGAAAAGCAACATTTTGGTTAAGTGTGTGATTTTATTTGTAAAAGTCACATTTAGTGGCACATAAGTACTCATGCTGGAAAAAAGACACATTCTTGGAAAATGTGTTGACATTCTTTTTCTCCAAAATTCTGAGACATGTGAACACACAACGGCATGCTTCCTACCAGTTTTGTTAAGAGCAACTATCTTGCGATAGAAGCAACTAACATAATTAAAACAATCTGAAGTAATACTTGGAAACAACCCTAAATACAGTCATAAAGAAAACAACGTCTATTCCTAGAAAACCCTCGGATATACATTCAAATCATAATGACAAAACATTAAACAAATTAAAGTAAAACAATAAAAAGAAATAAAAATGCAATTTAATGTAAAAAGAAAAACTCATTAAGAATATTTGAGTAAAAAAGCTAATAATTTAATTGAAACAAAAAAGAGAGGCATTGTTCTTGTAGAATGTGTAAATATTCTTTATCTGAAAAAATACCACTAAGAAACATTAGAATTCTTACTAGGAAAAACCAGATTCTTGTAAAATGTTTGGATATTGTTCTAAAAATCAAGGTTACTTTCACATATATGATCTAATACTTGGAAAACGCCACATTCTTTTGAATTGGGTATACAGATCACTTTAGTGAGACAAATGAAAACTCACATTAGTGAAAAACCACATTGTGCTGATATTCTTGTTCATGTGTTCAGGCATATGGGAACTTGTACTGTGGAAAAGCCACATTCTTGTGAAGTGTTGATATTCCTGTTCTAAAAATCAGACTGTGATACATATGAGAACACGCACTTAAAATGAGCAGTTAGAATCTTAAAATGATCTCTCAGTTGGAATGTATTAAATAGCGGTGGAATGTGTAGCATTTAGTAGAATGCCTCATCTTTGTCTTTAATAAAATTAGAAGAAAAAATGAGTGAAAAGATTCATATGTGTAAATGGTGTGGTTATTCTTTTGCGAAAACATACTTAGTGGCACATATGAGAACTCACACTGGAGAAAAGCCACATTCTTGTGAAGTGTGTGGGTATTCTTGTTCTCAAAAATCATCGTTAGTTACACATATGAGAAGCCACACTGGGGAGAAGCCATATGCCTGTGAAGTGTGTGGATATTCTTTTTCTAAAAAATCATCGTTGGTGACACATATGAGAACTCACACTGGAGAAAAGCCACATTCCTGTGAGGTGTGTGGGTATTCTTGTTCTCAAAGATCATTGTTAGTGACACATATAAGAAGCCACACTGGGGAGAAGCCACATTCTTGTGAAATGTGTGAATACTCTTTTTCTAAAAAATCATCGTTAGTGAGACATATGAAAACCCACACTGGGGAAAAGCCACATTCTTGTGAAGTGTGTGCATATTCTGCTTCTGAAAAATCGATGTTAGTAAGACATGTTAGAACTCACACTGGAGAAAAGCCACATTCTTGTGAAATATGTGGAAATTATTTTTCTCGAAAATCACACTTAGTGACACATATGAGAACTCACACTGGCGAAAAGCCAAATTCATGTGATGTGTGTGGATATTCTTGTTCTCAAAAATCAATGTTAGTGACGCATATGAGAACTCACACTGGTATAAAACCATATTCTTGTGAAGTATGTGAATATTCTTGTTCTCAAAAATCAAATTTGGTGAGGCACATGAGAACTCACCTAACGATAGCAACACATACAGGTTCTGCCACACAGAAGTAGAGTGTGAGCCACCTTACATCCAGTTGTAAACTCCTATTATGCAATACGACACAATGGAGTGGTTAAATATCTCCACTTGAAACTCTGCAAATATATTTGAATATTCAATGGGAACAAGTTATGAGAAAGAACAATTTTAAATAAGTCATACACCATCCACTATGACTATGAAATTCGTACAGCTATATCAACAGGAGACGGGCTATTAAGCCTTACATAGTTATATAAAACAAGAGGGAGAAAGTTGAAATCCTACTTGAAGTAATCGTCCCTAATGATGCTGGCCATAACAGAGGTGTGAGGTAGAAATTAAAATACCATGCACTTATGTACGACATAAAAAGAAACTGGAATCTTAAGATATCCATCATTCCAGTCATTATATAAGCTCAAAGAAAAAGAATTTCGAAAACTATCTGTCGAATCTACAAAAACTTGAATATTCTATGTAGTAACATATGGGAATAAGTTATCAGAAAGTACAATTTGAAATAAATCAAACACCATCCACTATGAAATTTTTACAGCTACATACCAAGGAGACGGGCTATTAAGCCTTACATAGTTATATAAAACAAGAGGGAGAAAGTTGCAATCCTACTTGAAGTAAGCGTCCCTAATAATGCTTGCCATAACAGAGCTGTGAAGACGTAGAGTGTGAGCCACCTTACATCCAGTTGTAAACTCCTGTTGGGGACGACTATTATACAATACGACACAATGGAGTGGTTAAACATCTCCACTTGAAAATCTGCAAATATATTTGAATATTCAATGGGAACAAGTTATGAGAAAGAACAATTTGAAATAAGTCATACACTATCCACTATGACTATGAAATTCTTACAGCTACATACTAAGGAGCTGTGAGGTATAAATTAAAATACCATGCACTTATGCACGACATAAAAAGATAGAAATTAAAACACTATGCACTTATGTACGACATAAAAAGATAGAAATTAAAATACCATGCACTTATATACGACATAAAAAGAAACTGAAATCTTAAGATATTCATCATTCCAGTCATTATATTAGCAACAAGCTCAAAGAAAAAAGAATTTCGAAAACTATCTGTCGAATATACCCGGTGAATCAAGTGTAAGAGAAGTACAAACAATTGTACTTTAAGGGACGGTTAGAATCTTAAAAAGGTCTCCTGTTTGGCGTAACTAAACTAATGTGAGAATGTTTGGCATCTGGTAGAATGCCCCATCTCTATTAAAATCAAAGTGATAAGAAAATAAGTATAAGAGAGATAAATGTTACATTCTTGTCAAGTGTGTGGATATTCTTGACTGAAAAATCAAAGTTAATGAGGCATATGGGAACTCACAATGGAGAAGAACCCTCGGATATAGATTCAAATCGCAATGAAATAAAATGTTAGTTTCGGGATGAAGCCCTTTGCTCTCTTAAAACTAATAAAATAAAATAAAAAATGAAAAACATAATTTTGCACAATAGGTAAATAGTCTAATTCTCGTGAAAACACAAAGACATTCTTTCAAATATATAAATAGTATTATTCTAAGAATTGTAATTTATTCCTATCCGAACATTACGCTATGATTTTCTATCCAAACTAAAACAAAATGACCCCCCAAAAAAACAGAAAATAAAAAAGACAAACGTGTTATTGAATGTATGAATATGTGGCGAAAACATGGCTGAAATGCTTGAGCAAAGAATAATGTCTGTTAAGGTTGGATTGATTTCTAGTATAACTGATCATCTGGATAGACAACCTAAACTCAGAAACTTCAGCCCAGCAAATAGAGGCAAATAGAGACAAACAGAAATTCTCTCCACTTACAATATTTTCTTAAAGAACGAGCAGGAGACAGGAAGAGCTCTTTTCGCACCAACAGCCAACTATTAGCAAGCTCATTGATGAGGATTACCGAAAGTGTCAGTAAATTTGTATCTTGGCTTCGATAGATTACTAATGAGAATTCACAGGAAGCAACTATAATTAAGAGTTTTTGTAGATCTCACATATAACCCTTAGTTATGAAAACAAGTCTGAAATGCAAGAGCCAAGAAAACGCCCGGAATGTAAAAATTGGATCGATTCTAGAATCGCAGAATGCTAGAATTTTCTATGTAGCAATTTCACTCCATAGCAAATAAAGGTTGTTTTAGCAGACTGTTCATTGCTCAGGAAGCCACAAACTAATAAAATGTGATACAACTTTCATAAACCCTACGAGTGAGACAATACGCCCTAAAACAAAAAAAAAAGATGAATCTGCTGTCTCACTGCAATACACGGTGGCATATTGTGACTCCCAAGTCTCCGAAGTAAGATAAAGTCAAGGTTGGCCAGCAAACGTGAAAGGAGATTTTGTCTCTGCAATTTCTGAATGCAGATGAAGTAACTAGAGATGATGTTGGTCGATCAGACTAAAAAAAAGGAATAGAAAACATTACACAGATTTCATATTTATTTTCACTTGCTTGATTGTATACAACATCTATGACCAATTCTCATCTGGTGACTACTTCTAAAGAAGGCCAAATGCAGAAGGAATGACAGCTGTTAGTTAATAAGATTGTTATTGAAGATTTGTAGAAAATGAATGAAATCTAAGCATTGCTTAAATAGATTAGCAAAACATTGTAATTTTTACATTGAACAAAAACAATCCTAGTATCCACATCCGAAAAGGAATCTTCTAAGTGGACAACTTATTTTCTGTATTCTAAATCCTGGCAAGAAATCTGTAACTGCATAAATGCTTGAGTGCTTCCCAAAACCAAAGCAAAAGTCAACGACCTGCTCTTACGTCTTAATATTTACTATTTTCTCTAATTAAAACACAATCAGACTACTCGTGTTTAAAAATTATAATTTCTTATGGGTTGACATATTGAGTAGGATTTTCAACTTATATTCGGGTGCCATGAGGTTGTTATGAATATTATATCCAACTAATGTAATGACTGGAATAGTAGTTTTTTTCCATTTAAAGTTATATTGTACATTTTACTTCATCATAGAAACAATACCGTTTATATGACTTGAAAAATATAACAATCTTTTCATGGATTACCTCAATCGTTATGCCAGTTCAGGTGCGAAATATTTAAATAAACATGAAATTCAAAAATAAATCTTACATTTACGAACTTTTTTTTATCTAATACGATGATACGTAATAAACACAAGGATCTGTTTATATAAATACTTGACAAAAAAACTCTTATGAAACAACATTAATTAAACAAGAAAAACATGACTAAAAAACTCACAATTTTCTCATGGATTGAATTGAGGCGAAATCTTTAAATTAACATGAAACATGCTTTTAATTTTCATGACGATAAATTAAGTCTGAAATTAAATTAACTCTAAAATTAAATTAACTGTAAAACCAAAACGATTGAAGCACATGAGTCTCACTAGAAAACACATCTACGAACAATTCTCACTGATCCAATTTGAACAACAATTTAATAATAATATATTAACGTAAGAGTTAGTCTTTATATAAAATAAAAACACATTTTATCAAACATTTTCTTAGATTATTAAAATACCTGCTCCTTGTTAGCAAAAGTAATTAAAGCATTTACAGATATATTGCACCCATTTTCACAATGAAATATTCTAATTATAATTTGATACAGTATTAAGAAATTGTGATATGCAATGTCATTTTGATGTTATCTACACAAATATCACACGTACATTGAAGATCCTCGTAGACCCATCGATATTTGTATTATGCATCGTCTATTACGATTGGAGTACATATAATCATTTGAATATCATTATGTATTACCATTGTCAGCCTCATTAAATGTGTCCAAATCAAATGTGTAAATCTTTGTTTTCCTTCTTTTAATATTATACACTATATATGCATTATACATTAATAAAATAATTAAAACAGTCTTCTCAATCGCTAGCAAGGCTAGTTTCGCTAATTCTTTGCACAAGGGAAAGGGGTGTCCCTCCTTCTCCATCATTCAACAGAGACACAAAAATATGTGTTCATAGCATGCTGGTCAAACGAGAAAGAAAGAGAAAGTTAAGAATGGGATGATGGGAAAAATAGTGTCCAACTTCTATGCAACGGACTTCATCACTCAGCAAGAATATCTACATTGCTGAAAGTATCAACTACACAAAATAGTGCCACACATGAAACTTTGACCGATTTGACGTGTCCCCTTTCATTATTGAAACGAAAATTGATGGCTTGTAGTAACATTGAAATAAAAGGTTTGTAAGAAAACGAAGTGCATCATCACTACAGTTGTTAAACGAATGTTTGTAATTAAAGAAAACCCATTTACAATCTATTAAAATCTATTTACATGACCATCATTTGTAAAGTTTGTAGTTCTGCTAGTTGATGTAGACAACATATAATTTGACAATTAGGAGGCTGGCATTAGGGTAGACCATGTAGAATTTTACACTTATCGGGTTAGCATTAGGGTAGTTGGTGCAGCCACGTATAATGCGACAGTCGGAAACATTAAACAGCAAATTTCAGATAATAGTATTTTAAGAAACAAGTTTATTATTAATATTTATTTCAACAATCAAAACAATGCATTTGATAATAATAAGTTGCTAATTCCATAATGTAATCATGTTGATAATAATAAGTTGCTCATTCCATAATGTAATCATGTTGATAATAATAAGTTGCTCATTCCATAATGTAATCATGTTGATAATAATAAGTTGCTCATTCCATAATGTAATCATGTTGATAATAATAAGTTGCTAATTCCATAATGTAATCATGTTGATAATAATAAGTTGCTAATTCCATAATGTAATAATGTTGATAATAATAAGTTGCTAACTCCATAATGTAATCATGTTGATAATAAGTTGCTCATTCCATAATGTAATCATGTTGATAATAATAAGTTGCTAATTCTGTAATATATTGGACAGGATTATCTCCCTTGCACTTCAATGAACTACGGATTATCTCCCTTGCACTTGAATGAACTACCACTAGAGGGCGCGACAGTCTTGAAATCTTTTTCTTTAGTAAATAAAAGGACCGGGAGACGATCTTTCCCTATGAGACGTACCGTCTGCCGATCTATCTATAATGTCATTTTGTCTTGAGCATTTTTATTCATTATGCATTGTTAATGTTGATATACATTAATTGGCGACGAGGAACGAATAATGCGGAGGAGTAACAAGACAATTTAAAATTAAAAGCGAACACCCACAACAAATCGAACGAGGAAAAGTTGCCGAGTAGCGGATAAAAATGGCTTTATTAGGCACCATTGGAGAATGGAATAGTGCAGAAGAAGAATGGTCACACTGTATTGAGAGAGTAAAGTTTTTTTTTACTGCCAATGATGTGTTGAATGAAGGTAAGAAACGTGCTATATTTTTGTCGGTTATTGGGGCAAAAAATTATGCTATTCTCAGGGGTTTAGCCGAAAACAGGCCAGAGCAGAAAACATTTGAAGAACTATGTATTCTGATGGAGAGGCACATCAAGCCGGCCCCCAACGAGATACATGAACGTTTCTTATTCAACACGAGAGACAAACAAGAAGGTGAGTCCATTCGTGAATATGTGGCCACACTGAGAAAAATGTCGGAACATTGCAACTTTAAAGAAAAATTAAATGAACACATACGTGATCGTTTGGTTGTGGGAGTGAAAGATGAGAAGATACAGGAGCGCTTGCTGGGCGAGAGAATGCTAACTTTGCGTAAGGCCGTTGAAATAGCAGTGTCTATGGAATCGGCAAGGAAATATTCCAAGTTGATGTTGGGAGCACAGACGAGTGGAAGTGAAACGTCCGTACACAGGTTACCATTAAAACGAGAGTATTATCGTTGTGGAAGCACTGGCCACCAAGCAGACAAGTGCCAGTTTAAAAACAAGGAATGTTTTAAATGCAGGCGAATAGGGCATACTCGTCGGAAGTGTAGGCAAGAAGAGAGCAGGCCTCCTAACTCCGAAAAACGAGGTAAGGAAACCAGGATGGTGAACAATATGGAGGAAAATTGTTGTGAAGAAATGGAAATAAATATGGAAAGGCTAGACTTGCACACAGTTGCTAACCTGCGGACACCACCAGTATTAGTGGAACTGCTAATTAATCAAGAGAAAGTGGTCATGGAAGTGGACACTGGAGCTGCATGCACAGTAATGAGCCTAGAAAAATTCAATAAAATTGGCCAAGTTCGTGATCTAAAGGAAAGCCATGTCAAGTTGAGAACGTACACTGGTGAATTAGTGAAACCACATGGGACCACAGACGTGGAAGTAATCCAGGAAGGGTTAAAGCATCGACTACCTTTGCTGGTGGTGAAAGGTAATGTACCGACACTTCTTGGCCGCAACTGGTTGAATAAGGTAAAGCTGGATTGGAGAAGCATGTTTCCTTTATACCAGGAAGATTCCCCTTCGAGGTTGGAAAGGCTTTTAAAAGAATTTGATTCGCTGTTCCGTGGAGAAATGGGGGGTTTAAAGGATTTTAAGGTCAAAATACCCATTTATAAAACGGTGAGTCCCAAATTTTGTCGGGCAAGACCAGTACCTTATGCCATAAAAGCGGATGTGGAAAAGGAGCTAGATCGCCTGGAAAACCAGGGAATTTACAAAAGAGTGGAATACTCTCGGTGGGCTGCCCCCATTGTACCGGTTGCCAAAAATAATAATGAAGGCATCCGGATCTGTGGAGATTACAAAAAAACAGTAAACCGGGCATCACCATGTGACTATTACCCTCTTCCTCGGACAGAAGATATATTTGCTACTTTGAAACGGGGTCAAAAATTTAGCAAGCTCGACTTGAGCCATGCCTATCAGCAGCTGGAATTGGATGCAGAAACCCAGGAACTACTAACAGTAAACACTCACCAAGGATTATACCAGCCCACCAGACTACAATATGGGGTACATAGTACTACAGGGATTTTTCAAAGGGAGATGGACAAAAGATTGAAGAACATTCCTTTTTGCAAGGTGCGTGGGGATGACATCCTGGTTTCAGGTAGTGATGACAGTAGTCATCTGAAGAATTTATACAGTGTATTTGCTGCTCTAGATAAGGCCGGATTAAAATTAAAGAGAAGTAAGTGCAAGTTTCTCCTTCCTGAAGTGACATATCTGGGTTTCAGAATTAGTAAGGAAGGCATAGCGCCTCTTCCAGACAAAGTAGCCGCCATGACAGAGGCACCTCGACCGCAAAACATCACAGAATTAAGAGCCTACCTAGGGGCACTTAACTATTATCATAGTCATTTGCCAAACTTATCAACTATACTTGAACCGCTTCACAACTTAATGAGGAAGGGTGCTCCCTGGGTATGGGGTGCTGAACAAACCAGGGCTTTTGAAGAAACAAAGAAAATGCTGTGTTCTGCACCTCTTTTAACTCATTTTTATCCATCTAGACCGATTCTGGTGCAAGTAGACGCTTCTCCCTATGGACTGGGAGCTGTAATGGCTCACAAAATGGAAGATGGAAGGGAGAAACAAGTATGCTACGTATCACGAACGCTGTTTGAGGCAGAATTGAATTATGCGCACATTGAGAAGGAGGGGCTGGCCCTAGTCTTTGCGGTAAAAAAGTTGCACCAATATCTGTATGGGAATAATTTTACGTTGTTCACTGACCACAAACCGTTATTGGGGTTGTTTGCTGAAAACAAGCCGATCCCTTCTCTTGCTGCTGCCAGAGTTCAACGCTGGGACATATTTTTGGCTGCCTATAATTACAGGTTAGAGTATCGTGCCGGGTCCCTTAATGGAAATGCAGATTGCCTCAGTCGTCTTCCAATCAGTGTGCTGGAGCAAGATGTCACACCTAATTCTAACAGGATACACATGATGAACTTGGTTGATGCTCCAGTGACTGTGGCGGCAGTAAGATTGGAGACAAGAAGAGACCCTACTTTGAGTCGGGTGTACGAATACATCCTGAATGGCTGGAGTAGGTGTATTCCAGACACGGCAATGAAGCCCTACTTCAACAAACGGACAGAGTTGACATGTGAAGATGGTACCGTGTTATGGGGGAGAAGAGTAGTAATTCCGGCTATACTCAGAACAAAGGTGTTGCAGCAATTACATCAGACACACATAGGGATCGTGCGAATGAAGGCCCTTGCTCGCAGCTATGTGTGGTGGCCAAATCTTGATGCAGATATTGAGAGAGCCGGTAAAGCTTGTGGAACCTGCATACATTATCAAAGCAATCCCGGCAAGGCTCCCATTCATTGCTGGGAATATCCAAGTTCACCATGGGAGAGAGTCCACTTAGATTATGCGGGTCCATTTTTGGGGCACATGTTTTTGATAGTAGTGGATGCTCATTCAAAGTGGACTGAAGTTTGCATTACAAAATCATCTTCTGCTATGACCACAATTAAAAAATTGAGAGGGATCTTCGCAACTCATGGACTACCGGTATTAATTGTGAGCGACAACGGTCCCTGTTTTACAAGTGAAGAATTCAAAGCATTCATGAATACTAATGGAATTCGGCACATTTTCACAGCTCCTTACCAGCCTTCCTCGAATGGGCTAGCAGAACGCAGTGTACGCACCTTCAAGGAAGCGCTTAAAAGGATGAATACAGACGCAAGGCAACACTTGAAACCAAGGTAAACCGATTTTTATTCACTTATAGGATAACTCCAAACTCATCAACTGGGGTTTCTCCTGCCGAGCTGATGTTCAAACGGCAGTTACGAACAGCGTTTCATTTGGCAAAGCCAGACACGTACAAGGCTATGGGTGTAAAAAATAAAATGGAAAGGGGGAGCAAGGTAATGGTGCCGCTCCGTGAATTTAAAGTAGCCGATCCTGTGCTTGTGCGTAACTATGGATCTACTCAGCGATGGATTGAAGGTACCATTACCAGGCAGTTGAGAGCAGTGAATTTTGAAGTGGAAACCGGTAGAGGGCTAATAAGGAGGCATGTGGACCAGCTTGTGAAACTCTCATCACCAGTAGCAGTGGAACTTACGCCTGAGATACAAGCAGATAATGCTGCAAAGAATCTTGAGAGTTTCGGCACACCTGAAGTTTCCAGCACACCCGACAGTCCCGAGGAAAGTTTAATACCTGAGAGCAGGCATATGGAAGAGGTTGCAGAGACTCCAGCAGTGGTAGAAAAATCGGCATCACCACCCTCTCGCAAGTCAGGGCGTATTTGGAGACCACCAAAAAAATTTGAAGACTATGTTCGTGATCCAGAGTAAGATTGAAGGGATGTAATATATTGGACAGGATTATCTCCCTTGCACTTCAATGAACTACGGATTATCTCCCTTGCACTTCAATGAACTACCACTGGAGGGCGCGACAGTCTTAAAAATCTTTTTCTTTATTAAATAAAAGGACCGGGAGACGATCTTTCCCTACGAGACGTACCGTCTACCGATCTATCCATAATGTTATTTTGTCTTGTGCATTTTTATTCATTATGCATTGTTAATGTTGATATACTTCAGACGCTATATATTTTTTTTTCATATGTTAATCTCATGGAATAATTTGCGTCGTCGTCGTCGTCGTCGTCGAGGTAATCGATAATATAGCATAGTTCCTGGCTTTACAATAACAATTATTTTAGGCAAACAACGCTGATAATTAATGTAAATGATATAAAATATACTTTTAAAAGTTATATTTGTGACGACAGAAGGAAAACAGGTTTAGTTTATCAAGTTTAATGTAATTACGAAAAAAACAAAAACAAAAAAAAAAAACACACCAATTATTTGTTCTGCTACTTTGCTAACGCTCTTTCAAAAACAAATTAAAAATAACCAAATTTTTATTTGTAATTATTTTATACACTAAAATAATGTATATAGATTTTTGTACAAATAAATTTTATTCACTTTTATTCTTGAGAAAAAATATTTTTCTCAGTACGCCGACGCCGCAGTCCGCACACAGTTTAGGGTGCAAGCAAAGTACAAGGCGATCTGAATATTGTTCAGTGTCTATTTGTGTTCTCTTATATTTTTTTCCATATTCCCATCTGCGAGTGGGGACATTTTACAACATTGCGTTACTTCTCTATCAAAGGAGGAGGTAATACATAGGAGGGCGCAAACATGACAAGTAAAACCAGAATGGTAATAAGGCGATACAACGTTGAAATGCGTAAACAAACTAGAAACAGTTACTAAACTTCCATCGTTAGTCGTTGATTGCACGTAAAACATCAGGTTTAAGTCTGGAATTATAAGTTAAGGTCATCGTAAAGTTAACTGAATCGAATCTGATAAAAATAAGTCGCAATTTTCATAATGTAATCACGTGATTATTGTTTTGTTTCTTGTTGGTTCAAATCAATTTTTTGTTATTTGATTGACTTCATTATTTGTTCAATTCCTTCCTTTTTGAATTGTTTATGTGAAATATTCAGTTTTGCATTTTTTTTATATTTGGATTATTTGGATTACTGTTCTCATCTTGGATGTAAACAGTAGTTCGACTAATCCAAATCATAATGAAATGTTCAATCTTTTACACGAGGAACAAAATAATGATTACACCGTTTTACGATGAACATAAGTTCTTTGTTCTGAAGCAGTTGATTTTTTCTTCTTTTAATAATTTCACGTTTAAATCGTATTTTTTGTCTTATAATTTTTATTCTTTTATATTTTCATATATTTAATTGCTTAATGAATTGGACACACAAAACAAAATTTGTATCAATTTACTAAAGATTATATTAAGAAATCCTAACAAACAAACAAATTTTCTGCGTTTGACACAAAAGAAAAACGATTTTTTTTTCCGTATTAAATTCCTGGAATGGAAGGTAAGTTTATTTTTTTCAATTGTCAACAATATTATTCAACAACTTTAAAATAATCTTAAATATTGAAATAAGTTTATTTTTTATTGCAATCCAATAAAAATATTGGTTTATTGGTTTCGTGTATAAAATATATATGAAATGTGACCATGTGGGTCAATGTCAAGTTTATTTCCAACTACTCCAAAAACTTTAAAACGACGACTTTTCTAGGTGTTCAATGATGCTGAAAACGAATATCACATTTAAATTTGGGGAAGATAAATAGTTTTCACGATATGAAGAAATTACTTTTTTTAAAAAGTGTGGGATCACTGTCTTATATAAATTTCACACAAAAAAAAGCACCCGCCTTCTGGTCACCTAATAATTTGGTCATAGAAAACAAATTAGAAAATGAAAAAAATGAACGAATCTCTCAGTAAAAAAAAAACAGCCCTGTTTTTTTTTTGTTTTTTTTTTTGCTGAAAACGAATATCAAACTTAAAAATTGCTTTATGATATGAAGAAATTACTAAGTGACCAGAAAGTGGGTACTCATTTTACTTTACTTTTATATAGGAAAGTGATCCCCCACTTATTGAAAAAGTAATTTCTTCATATTATGAAAACTACTTATCTGCCCCAAATTTAAATGTGATATTCGTTTTCAGCATCACCGAAAACCTATTCAAGTTGTCATTTTGAAGTTGTTTGAGGAGTTGGAAAGAAACTTGACATTGACCGAAATGTGTTTATTTAAGTAAAATTTAAATATTAAAATAAGTTTACAATATGAAAGGTAAGTTATTTTTTTACACTTTACGAAAATCTCATTCAATAATTCAGTTTTTTTTTTTGCAATCTCCCTAAAAAATATTGATTTTTAAAATAATATTAAACATAAAAAGGTTTCATTTTATTGCAATCGAATAAAAATATTGAATTCGTCCATAAAAATGTGGGTACTCATGCAGAGAGTGATCCGTGCTAAAATAATAACATTATAAAAAGTTATTCTTAACATGCTGAGGGGGGTCTATTCTGTACTTTAACCTTACAATTGAATAACAAACATATCATAAAACTTTAATTAAAGTTGGAAATACGATTTAAAATATAGCACGGATACCTCTCTGCATTAGCACCAAGATGTGTTTATTTAAGTAAAATTTATGTGATTTCTGCGAAAATTCTAATGTTTACCATAAACACAATAATTTGATTCGAAGTTGGTTGAATTGTTAAACAACTGAACACAAAAACTGCTTTTTTCGGTTTTTAATTGTTTTATTTGGTACTAGTGCACTTATTGATCCGTGCTGAAATAATAACGTTATTATTTTAAAAGCCATTCTTAACATGGGGGGGGGGGGCGAGGGTGTTTTGTACTTATTCTATACTTTAACCTTACAATTGAATAATAAAAAAAAACATATCATACAACTTTAATTAAACTTGGAAATTTTTTTATTTTTTTTTTATTTTTTAGTTTATTACATTTTCACCCAAAACAAGGTGCGTTGCCACTTTGGTGTACAGGGCTACTATCCGGGGCAGCAACTACTGGGGCACTATGTTGGGATTTGGGCAGCAAGATGTCGGTTCACGTTGCACTTGAACTTCTGCATGTCAGTACAGTTAGGTAAGCAGGAATTGGAATGGGATTCCAGAGTCTAGCGGTTCTGGGGAAGAAACTACTGGAGTAGAAAGATCTTTTACATCTAGGGATCTCTACTGTGTGAAGGTGGGATGTAGCTGACTATCGGATTTGTCGAGGGTGTCTACGTCATGGGGGCACAAGTGTCTGCAGTTCGTCAGAGCATTCACCATTAAAATACTTGTAGAACAGGCAGAGGGATGCAACGTTTCGTCGATGGGACAGAGGCTGAAGCTTAGATGCCATTTCAGGGCCTATCAGATTGGCGACTCTTTTTTTTTAACCTTGTCTAGGAGTGAGAGACTAGTAGCAGATGCACCAGCACAAATGTGACAACAATACTCCAGACATGGGCGAATGGTGGCCTTATAGAGGTACAGGATACTTTCAGGTGTCAGTAGTTTTCTAGCACGGTAGAGAGAGCCTACCTAAGTGCACTAGCACCGCCTATTTAATATGTGTGTGTGGATCACACTCTGCATATAAAAAAAAAACGTGCAAGTGGACTTCACAGTCGGCAGCCATTTTGAGTGAAAAACTACGCGTTTACCATTAGAAAATTTTTTTTATTACATTTTCTCCCCAAACAAGACACATTGCCACTTTAATGTAGGGGCTACTATCAGGGACATAAGCTGCAGGGGTACTACATGGGAAGTTGGACAGCAAGATGTCGGTTCACGTTACACTTGAACTTCTGCATGTCAGTACAGTTGGGGAAGCAGGAAGCCAGAAGAGAATTTTCAAGTCTATCAGTTCTGGGAAAGAAACAATTAGAGTAGAAGGCTTTCATACATCTAAGGATCTCTACTGTGTAGGGGTGGGACTTTGCTGCTTGTCAGGTTTGTCGGGGGGATTTTCATTAAGGGGGTACAATAGCTTGTAGTTCATCAGAACATCCACCATTAAAATACTTGTAAAACAAGCAGAGGGATACAATATTTTGTCGATGAGACAGCAGCTGAAGCTTAGATGAAAGTTCAGGATCAATCAGGTTGGTGACTCTCTTTTGAACCCTGCCCAGGAGTGATAGACTAGTAGCAGATGCACCAACCCAAATGTCACATCAGTACTCCATACATGGGCAAATGTTAGCTTTGTAGAGGTATAGGATATTTTCAAGTGTAGGCAACTTTCTAGCAGGGTAGAGAAAGCCCACCTTCTTCGTACCAGTCTTGGCAATGATCTCAATGTATCTATTCGAACACATGTTCCCTGCCTTAACACAATTAAAAGTAGACTTCATATTCTAGTGGTTGATGCCATTTTCTCTTCCCTGCAAACTTTCTCACAGCCTGTCTCTGCTTTATCATTATTTTCATGGCAAGTGCTCGTCTGAGCTCCACTCGATAGTCCCCCTCGCCAAACTTTCATGAGAAACACTCGTCTAGCTGAAAAAATTATCAATAATTTCCTCCACTTTTTACGACGACAGTGTTCCATTGACCATTGTATGCTTATTAACCCTTATCCTCGAGTGGTATCTGGACCTTGATAAATGATGCCCTCTTTTGTAAAAAAAACGGTAAATTTGTTTTTTTATAGGTAATTGAGGTCGCTGACAACGAATCTGATAGTCAAACTTGGGGCAAATTTACCGTTTGCATGGTATTTACCCCTGAACCCACGAACGACTTTCCACCATTTTGCAGCTTCCATTTATGCTATGCGCATGCACGCTGTAGCATAAACGACGGCTTCACCAAGCAAACAACATTGGGGGAGGGGATTTTTTTCCAGGACATAGAATTTTCTAATTTTCAAAATTACATTATAACACTTTTTGGGTGGAAAATTTAAAATTAGCTGAAAAAGAAATAAAACAAGAAAAGGAAAGCACTCCAAGTTGGAGTAGGGGGGATAATTTATCTGAGTTTTTTTTTTACCTGGAACATAGAATTTTCAAAAAGTAACGCACCGACATTTACCGTGTGCCCCAACATCACATCCGCCCCCCCCCCGCTCGCGCCCCCAATGTACACAGTAAAATCTTTGGAAAATGTTAAATGGTGTTCTAATTGGTAAAGGTCAGTGCGTTACTTACGGGAAAACGTTTAACTAAACTGCAGAAGCACCTATTAAGCCACATAACTTCTATAATTGAATCCCCCTCCCGCAAAAACAAAGAATGAAAAACACAAAGATATTTGGTGCTTATGTTTTTGTAAACCACATTAAAAACTACACGAGACAAAAAAAAGTCCCCCAATTTGTTGTACTTTTCTTTAACTGTAAGTCATTAAAAAAATGTCAGTCCATAATTTTTTGATTGGTACGCCATGTGAGAAGGCAGTTTGCTAGGTGAAGCAAGCCGTCGTTCATGATGCAGCGCACGTGCGTAGCGTAAACGGAAGCTGCAAAATGGTGGAAAGTTATTCGTGGGTTCGGGGGTTAATACCATGCAAACGGTAAATTTGCCCAGAGTTTGACTATCAGATTCGATGTCAGCGACCTCAATTTCCTATAAAAAAAACAAATTAGAGTGGTTGGTGTTCTGTAGTAGCGTATCTGGATATTTACCAAAAAAACATAAGTCAAACATAGGTATATAAAATTTCAAACGTATAATGTTCACTGCTCCAAAAAATATAATAATTTTAAACTTTTCTCAAACTTGAAAAAATATATTAATTATTGTGTAAAAACAACTTTTAAAAGATATAATAATTTAAAACTTTTCTCAAACTTAAAAAAATATATTAATTATTGTGTAAAAACAACTTTAAAAAAAGCAACAAACTATTAAAAACTGTTACAAACTATTAAAAGCTGGGGTCACAAATTTAAATCCAACATGTTTCAGCACTTTGTAAGAACATATTCTGTGGAGATCATAAAATTCTATAAAGTCTCTTCTGTAAACAACATGTGCTCTAGTTCTAATTGAATAACTTTATAACTTAAGTCTGCACCTTATAAACCACACACAAAATGGATAGTGCCAGCTCAGAAATGTTAGGTAACCCTATCTAATTCAATGTTCATCTAACAATGAAGTACGACTGCACAATATATTTATTGTCTTATTATTATGTGAAGATGAATTAATATTGATACAACACAATATATATATTGTCTGATTATTATGTGAAGATGAATTAGTATTGATACAACAAATAAACATTTTAAGGTCAATCGATTTGGCAGGTGAGTTGTTACACATTCCTTACACATAATACAATTTAATGTCCGGGTAAAGTTTGCCATAGTAAAACAGTAAAGATGATATTTAATGACAATATGGATACTATGGGTTCGTTGAATTAGCATATCTTTCAATATGGCACTTACCTATCCACTGCTAATTTTATTACTTAAGATCATCTCAGTACTATATAAACGACATGGAATATGGATACTCAATAATAATGATAACCATATGAAACTATACTTAATTCAATACAACAAACTCAATAATGATAATCATATAAAATCTTACTTAATTCAAGAAAAACTCAATATTAATGATAATTATATGAAATAATATTTAATTCAATATAACAAACTCAATAATAATAATAATCATAGGAAAACACAAACCATGGCCGACAATTAATTTTGTGCTCGTTTGACATGTTTATCTAGTGTTACTCTTCATCAATTCTCTGTTAAGGTAACTCATTATAATACATCATCATATTCCAGTACCTTTCTATTCAAAGCTGTAAACTTATGTTTTTTTTTGTTTCTCCCTTTCAATTCTGACTTAACAATGAAAAAAACAAAGTTCATGAAAACATTTGTAATTCTCTTCCGGTTCCCTGTTTTCCTGACTATATATGCAAAACAAATCACAGGAGATGCCTCTGCTGATATGGCCCGTAATCCATACTATCTTATTATGTTTCAGTTGCAATGTGTGTTGTTTTTGAAACGCCAACAATGATACTTTTTCAGTATCTTTTGTTTATTAAATTTTTACGTGAAATTATTGAATAGTTAACGACACTTGGCTCTTATTCTCCCTCAACAAACGTAAGAAAACTAAAACCGATACAACTCCCTCTCTGCCACAATAAATTGTAACCATATTGCTTATCATGTTAAATGCATAAAATATAAACGACATGCAAAATTTGTCTTACTAATATTTAAATATGAAACATAAAACTCGCTTATAAGTTAAACGTCTATGATTACAAATAATTTTAACGTTTGAATGAATAAAAAATGAAAAAATATTTTAAGATAAAACATTTCAATCCAATTTTAAATATTTTCGTCTCAAACAATAGAAGCCTTACAAGCAACAACAAATGAGAATGGTTGGATTTTGATGTTTTTCCGTTTGGTCGAGAGTAGGTATGTTTGTGCAGAGCGTATATTTGAGACTCTTTTAGAAGTCTAAGATAAAGATGATGTTGGTAGTTGGCCGAAAGCATATTTGTCAACAATACACAATACATATTTGTCAACAATACACAATACATATTTGTTAACAATACACAATACATATTTGTCAACAAAACACAATACATATTTGTCAACAAAACACAATACATATTTGTCAACAATACACAATACATATTTGTTAACAATACACAATACATATTTCTCAACAAAACACAATACATATTTGTCAACAAAACACAATACATATTTGTCAACAATACACAATACATATTAACAATACACAATACATATTTCTCAACAAAACACAATACATATTTGTCAACAATACACAATACATATTTGTCAACAATACACAATACATATTTGTTAACAATACACAATACATATTTCTCAACAAAACACAATACATATTTGTCAACAATACACAATACATATTTGTCAACAATACACAATACATACTTGTCACCAATACACAATACATATTTGTCACCAATACACAATACATATTTGTCAACAATACACAATAGATATGGTAATCTTAGCTTTGTAGACCTATACTCTCATGTGCTTACTATGTTAATTATGTATTACAAATTATTAAATAACAATTTTGCTTTAACCAATAGTTAAAGATTAAATATTAACTTGCTGATGAGATAAACACATAGTAACAACAATTTCTATGTTCAAATGAATTAGCGATAAACGGATATCATTAAACAATCGATAAATTTGAATAATATACGGATATCATTAAACAATCGATAAATTTGAATAATATACGGATATCATTAAACAATCGATAAATTTGAATAATATGCGGATAACATTAAACAATCGATAAATTTGAATAATATACGGATATCATTAAACAATCGATAAATTTGAATAATATACGGATATCATTAAACAATCGATAAATTTGAATAATATACGGATATCATTAAACAATCGATAAATTTGAATAATATACGGATATCATTAAACAATCGATAAATTTTAATAATATGCTTTAAATTTGATAAATCTTAACGGAAAACAAAAAATAACTAATAAAAAATAAATGTACAGATTTTAATGTAGGTTTTCGAACCGAATTAGTTACATTTTCGGCATTAAATAAATCCATTATAAGAAATTGTCGATAGTTTTGATAAATTTACATATTTTATATACAGTATTTGCATGTGCTTAAGAAAGGCAAAAACAAACGTTTTCTGATGAACCTAGATATATTTCTCTCATTATAACAATGGAAAATATTACATCAAGATTGTTACACACACACATGCGCACATGTACATTTTCCTTAAAACAATATACGTTTATAATGTATTTATTCAATAAACATATCTTAAAATACAACGGTTTATTAAACTCAATGAAAATGATTTCCACTTTCAGAGCATATGTAACTTTATCAAACATTTAATTCACATATTGTTTAAATTACTGCGTCTTACACGTGTTTCATTGCATAAACTAAAACAAATCATCAGACTTTTTATCAGTTCATCAAAGAAGAAAATGTTCACTTTTTTCTTGGTTCAAAAAGGAAATGTAATTTTAAAGCGAATTAAAAACAAAGTTTAAAAAACAATAAAATATCTACTGGTTATCAATACAACATTAATATGCAGAAGAAAGAAGTTTAGTTCGTATACCATGAGTTAAATAGGCTCATTTTACAGGTGATATTTAAATTCATACAAAGCTTTCAACATTAATATATTTTAATAATTTATACTACTAGCATTTCAGCCCGGCGTTGCCGGGTGTTTGGAGGTGTATGCTGAGCAAAAAAAAAAGTTTTCGAGAGCTTTTTTGCTATACAAATATGTATTAAACCGTAATTTGAAAAAATAAAACTGCAATCATCGATTGTTAAAACTGTTTATATCATTTCGATAATAAAATATGTGAATGATAATAATGCATTCAAAAACGTTGGATTAAATAATTTGTTGAATTAAAAAACTGTTAGTTTCTAAAAATAAAAGTTAAAAAAAATAAAAACCTTCTGTTTCATTAAATTCGCTATTATTAGTATTAACAGATGTGTAATGTAAGGAAAATATCCAGTTAAATATCAAACACATAAATAAGCAGCTATATTTCAACACAGAAATACAAACAAAAGCTATTTTAAAAGACCATATTAGTATGCATTGCTAAGTAACTAGATTATATATTGATTTCTATTATTAAATTTAATTTAATGAGTATTTAAATTAAATTTTCATGTATTATAAAATTATTATATTTCTTTTGTTAGCAATATATTTTTTATTAATTTCAGTAGCAAATACGGTAATTGTATGTATATTTGTAGCAATATATTTTATTATTAATTATAGTATTAAATTAACTATTAATGTTCCTTAAAATTCTTACTATATTGTTTATTTCACTTTATTAATTGCATAATTCTTTTATCAATTATAAAATACTATGAATAGTATTAAACATTTAAACAATATGAATGTGAATTAAATGTTCATTTCTGTGAATTTTAAATGTTTTATAAAGTTATGTTTCTTGTTTTCTTGACACGATTAAAATAAACAATGATATTAAAATATTTAATTTCATTTATTTTTTATTTGCAGATGTTCCTACTTGAATGTTTTTAATGAATATTAAGGGACCATCCTTCACCTTAAACAGTATTCTATAGACAATTATTTCCTTACGTGGCAGACAACAAAAACGGCAGCACACAACTTTATTAGGCATATATGTGTGAAGAGTTATTTTATCTGGATTATTTAGCAAATAGTGATAAGAACGTCACACATATTTCAATTCGTGAAATCTTTGTTTAATGGTTTTATTAATCATAAGATATCGAATTTAACATTTCAGAAAAATCCTCTAATTTCCAAAATAGAATATTTTCACTTTTACACTACAAAATATCTCTTATCAAACAAATGAAAAGTTATACACAATTAAGAATTCTTTAGCATAAACTCTAACTTCCATAAAAAACTACAGATTAAAACTGAAAAAGTCAGGATAAAATCTCATATTGCTTATAACTTGGTAGTGATAACTTTCGCCAGGAGCAATTTAATTTAAATATGAATATGCACATTACAGAAAAGCCACATTATTGTGAAGTGTGTGGCTATTCTTGTTTTAAAAAATCCAATTTAGTGATACATATGAGAACTCATACTGGGGAAAAGCCACATTCTTGTGAAGTGTGTGGATATTCTTTTATTCAAAACTCAAACTTAGTGACACATATGAGAATTCACACTGGAGAAAAACCACATTCTTGTAAAATGTGCGGATATTCTTGTTCTCAAAAATCAGCATTAGCGAAACATATGAGAACTCACACTGGAGAAAAGCCACATTTTTGTGGAGTATGCGGTCATTCTTTTTCTGAAAAATCAAAGTTAGTGATACATATGAGAACTCACACTGGGGAAAACCACATTCTTGTGAAGTGTGTGGATATTCTTGTTCTCAAAAATCATCATTAGTGACACATATGAGAACTGACACTGGGGAAAAGCCACATTCTTGTGACGTGTGTGGATATTCTTGCTCTCAAAAATCATTATTAGTGAGACATATGAAAACTCACACTGGGGAAAAGCCACATTTTTGTGGAGTATGCGGTCATTCTTTTTCTGAAAAATCAAAGTTAGTGATACATATGAGAACTCACACTGGGGAAAAGCCACATTCTTGTGAAGTGTGTGGATATTCTTATTCTCACAAGTCATCATTAGTTACACATATGAGAACTCACTCTGGGGAAAAGCCACATTCTTGTGAAGTGTGTGGATATTCTTGTTTTAAAAAATCAAAGTTAGTGATACATATGAGAACTCACACTGGGGAAAAGCCACATTCTTGTGAAGTGTGTGGATATTCTTGTTCTCAAAAATCAAATTTAGTGACACATATGAGAACTCATACTGGAGAAAAGCCACATTCTTGTGAAGTGTGTGGATATTCCTGTTCTCGAAAATCATTATTAGTTACACATATGAGAACTCACACTGTGGAGAATTGAATGCCTACTGGATACCAACCTCGGGTGTCTTTGGTCTCAATGTACAGGGGTTTAGCAAGGTCTCTGGTATGAGGATACTTTCAGTTTTCAATATAAAGTAAATCCTAATCAAATATTCAAATTTAAATGAAAATGAAAAATTAAACTAAATCAACAAACTGGCAGGATGTCGCCAAGAATAAAAAGATCCCCTCAGCATAGCTAATCACTAAGTCATAGGAAAACGGTGCATCTTCTCCTAGGTATGTTGCCACAAATGACAGCACTAAGCTGGGCACTCTATCACATTATTCAAATTCTGGTCCTGTAATCCGGCTAGACCAAACAAAGACTACGAGGAAAAGACAATATAACCAAAAAAAAATAATTTTTTTTACTGTTTCGTATACTCAAGGTATGAGAAATGGGTGAGGAAAAAGCTACAGTATTTGAGTCTCTAGTTAAATCTTCAACCTTAGCAAAAGAGAAAACATCACTAACTACAACTAAAAACTTACTTTCAATTGTATCCGAAGTACATAATTATCTCTCAAAAGATGTTGGAGCGTCAATCAAGAAGAAAGCTTTTAGTGAAGCAGCGATTGATTTTACCAAATCTAACACTGATGAATTTGCACAAACCCAGTGGAGTAGAGAGGAAAAATGGACATTCATTTGGTCAATGGAATATGTAAAAATAAAATATAAAAAACTAACAGAAAGTTGTAAGCAATGGAAATATATTTTTAAACATCACTTCCCAAACAAGAAAGAGATTGAGAAGGAAAAGTTAACATGTCAGAAATCTTATTTTCTGAGGAACGTCTTTCTGTGAAGCAAATATCCCAGCTAAAAAAATATCCAGGAAATGGCTAAAAACAATATTTGCCCAATCACTAATCCTCTCCCTATAGCCAAGATCTGCCAAACCCAACAGGGAAACACTACAACACATTCTCACCTGACACAGCTCCCTGAGACAATGCCACCAAGTCCCAGTCTACGAAAAACAAACCAGAAATATACCCTACGTGTCACTCTATCTTATAATGCAACATCTCCCCAGGAATCACTCCCAACAGACCCAACACAATTTAAACTTGGGCAGACATAGCAACAATATGTCACACTTGAACATGTTACACTGGATGCGGACTAGTTGGAACTAGAGCAAGAAGGTCTGAATGTTGAATATCGGCAAAGACTGTTAAGAATTAAAATGAATAAAGCCTACAAGATGTGTGTTTCAAAAGTCAATTATATCCTCACAAGAATCGCCCTAATTAATGCAACATTGTGTGAAATAAATCATACAACATACGGAACAGCATGGTTTATTCAGTTCAAACTCTTACCCCAACACATACAAATAAAAACAAAACTCAACTCAAGCGCAAGTTGAAAACTTCTGGAGGCCACTCTATGAGGACATTAAAGTACATAAAGAAAACAATTGCATAAATACCATAAAAGAGTCGAACAAGGATAACGAAAAGATGCCAGCTCTAAAAAATACATAGGAAGTTGTCTGCAGGAACGTAGCTTGATACAGTAATTTCAAAACCCCAGGAATAGACAACATAGCAAATTTCTGGCTGAAATAACTGATCGCACTTCATCATCACTATGGCAAGACATTCAGTAGAATCATCAGTGGTGATGAAGAACCGCCTAATTCGCTTACTTTCGGCTGTATATCACTTATTCCCCTAAAAATGAGGACACCCACATGACTAACAAATATCGACTAATCGGCTGCTACATGGACAAATGCGCTAAGTGCACTATAAAGAAAAGAAGAAAGGCAACATCAACACACTCCCTGACAATGTTAAACATATGAGAACTCACACTGGAAAAAAGAAAAGAAAGAAAGACAGCATCAGAACATCTTAATCTTGACAATGGTCATATTGAAAACCTTTGAGAAGATGGTGTCTATAAATGCCTGGGAGTAGAGGAGAATGCGACACTTGAACATGAAAAGATGAGAGAAAAAGCGCAGGGAGAATACTTCAAGCGACTTAAACAATCCTCTCATCAGAATTATCACCAAAAACAAAATTACTGCATCAATCAATTGGCAAAACCTGTTGTCTTTTATGGATTTGTCATAATCAGTTGTCCACATAACTGTATCAATAGCGTTGACGTACAAACTCGGAGAATGCTGGCCCCTCATAGAGTCATTTACAAACATCAGTGCATGGACAAGCTGTACTTACCACTGAGAAAAGGTGGCTTAGGGCTCACTGAAATTAACCATGCATACCGAGCTTCAATGGTAAGCAAAGCTCAATATATCAAATGTTCTTCTGATCCCAAAATAAAAATGGTGAATGAACATCACACCAAACGTTTGCCTCAGCAGACGTCAACTACAAAGCGGAATGTTAGAGTTGCATCGATTCTTGTATTGTTTCACTATATTGGTTATTGATAAAGTTGTCACAGAAGCATGGATAGTAAAATGTAATATAAATTTCATAGCCACAACGAGTGAGAGACTATTAAAGAATACAGGTAAATATATACTGTCTCACTTCCAAATATTGTTGCATTTTGTGACTCCTTGGTAGCGGTTGATAAAGCGGGAGGACACTGCGATTGTTATATGTTATTCAATATGAAATATTTCCATAAAGGAAAATGTTACAAAATAAATTATAACAGTTGGAATTTGATTCAGAAAGATAAAGATAATAAAATTCGTACAAATAGTTTTTTTAACTTGGAAATAAAAATACTATATGCAATAAACAATACGATGACCTTATTGATGACGTAAGAGAATGAACAAAGAAACGTGTTATTATACATAATCTAGTTAGAGAGACCGTCGGTCAGAATTGGCCTAACCAGAGTCTGGGTTGGTCAGTAGACTTGGATACAGATTTTGTGTCTGCAATTCATGTAAGCAGATAGACTAATTAGAGACTAATCTTCATAACAAATTAATCTGTGTTTAGACTAATTAGTAAGGATGTAGAACACAGAGAGAATTGTCTGCAACTGAGACAGAAGTATCATCCATGGAATAAATTCATATGAAAATATTACTTCAGAGGAAATGTATTCGTCCTGCATGACAAACCACCAAGACAGCAAGGGTATGTTATTTGTTCCAGTTGTAAACAGGTTTAATATGTATATATACCCGCACAGAGAATACCGTAAATGCTGTATACTAAAAAACAGAAAGGAGAACACTATACATACGTCCAGAGACATATTTACATGAGCACGGTTATGTAAATGCTATACAATTTGACACGTATATATGCATGTTATGTTTATATATATATATATATATATATATATATATATATATATATATATATATATGTGTGTATGTGTGGTTTTCAGAATGTGAGAGATTGTATATAATAAATTTCACAGCGAAACAACGTCGCAGCCCACAAGAGCCATGACAGTCAAAGAACCGGAAGTCCAAGACTCGAGTTTCGCCCTCATGTTGGCTCATCAGTTAGACACATCCGAACGCAAGGGGCTTGGGTTTCAAATCCTGAGTTCGGATGTGTCTAACTGATGGGCCCAAATGAGTCTTGGACTTCCGGTTCTTTGACTGTCATTGCTCTTGTGGGCTGCGACGTTGTTTGGATGTGGAATTTATTTTATATATATATATATATATATATATATATATATATATATATATATATATATATATCAGTATACTACAACACATACTCTTTTGGGATGAAGAAGCAGTTGATTAACAAGATCATTATTGATGTTTGTAGAAGACAACAGACAAATCTAAGCATGGATTGGATTAATTACCAATACACGCTTTTAGGTTGAACAATAGTAATCCCCGATGTCAACATCCTAAAATTAATCTTTAAAATCGATACCTTACTGCCCGGAGATAAATTAGCCATTAAATAAATGCTCGAGTGCTTAAAATTTGAACCAATGAATTTGCTATTCAAAATATTGAATAAATGTTCGAGTGCTTGAAATTTGAACCAATGAATCTGCTATGCAAAAATATTGAATAAATGCTCGAGTGCTGGAAATTTTAACCAATGAATTTGCTATTCAAAAATATTGAATAAATGTTCGAGTGTTTGAAATTTGAACCAATGAATCTGCTATTCAGAAATATTGAATAAATGCTCGAGTGCTTAAAACTTACCGCTATAGGAACACACCCTATCAAATCTAACAGGCATTTATAAAACTACATAAACATCTATACATGCACCTTCTATATGCACCGGTTACCGCCCTTGCGGTAATCTTAGCTTTGCCAACAGGTGGCATTCTATGTTACCTCTTCCAATTTTTCTCTCTTCTTCATCTTTGCATTCGAGACGTCGAGATGACAACATGTCTCATTGTTCCCTCGCTTGCCTACGGCATGACATCATGTTTCTTATTGTTCAGGTAAGGGACACAGCCCCTTAAATACGACTTGACAGAATTGTTTCCCTTCCACAAGGTAGAATTAAACATTTATATATAATTAAAACTCCAAAACATACAATGGACTTCCAACATATACTATGAACTTTTGCATAAATTCACGCACACAAGCATGCAACGGATATTTTATCTACGTTGATGTTAGTTCACATGCATACAAACACTCTGTAACGTTCGTAATCTTCTGTGTAAATAAACATTCCTTGTATATATGTAATTTTTGTAATCTATGTAAATAAATATTCCTTGTATATATGTAATGTTTGTAATCTTCTGTTTAAATAAATATTCCTTGTATATATGTAATGTTCGTAATATTCTGTGTAAATAAATATTCCTTGTATATATGTAATGTTTGTAATCTTCTGTGTAAATAAATATTCCTTTTATATATGTAATGTTTGTAATCTTCTGTGTAAATAAATATTCATTGTATCTATGTACTGTTCGTAATCTTCTGTGTAAATAAATATTCCTTGTATATATGTAATGTTTGTAATCTGAGTAAATAAATATTTCTTGTATATATGTAATGTTTGTAATCTCCTATGTAAATAAATATTCCTTGTATATATGTAATGTTTGTAATATTCTGTGTAAATAAATATTCCTTGTATATATGTAATGTTCGTAATGTTCTGTGTATATAAATATTCCTTGTATATATGTAATGTTTGTAATCTTCTGTGTAAATAAATATTCCTTTTATATATGTAATGTTTGTAATCTTCTGTGTAAATAAATATTCATTGTATCTATGTACTGTTCGTAATCTTCTGTGTAAATAAATATTCTTTGTATATATGTAATGTTTGTAATCTTCTGTGTAAATAAATATTCCTTGTATATGTGTAATGTTTGTAATCTGTGTAAATAAATATTCCTTGTATATATGTAATGTTCGTAATATTCTGTGTAAATAAATATTCCTTGTATATATGTAATGTTCGTAATCTTTTGTGTAAATAAATATTCCTTGTATATATGTAATGTTTGTAATCTGTGTAAATAAATATTCCTTGTATATAGGTAATGTTTGTAATCTTCTGTGTAAATAAATATTCCTTGTATATATGTAATGTTTGTAATCTTCTGTGTAAATAAATAGCCCTTGTATATATGTAATGTTTGTAATCTTCTGTGTAAATAAATATTCTTTGTATATATGTAATGTTCGTAAGCTTCTGTGTCAATAAATATTCCTTGTATATATGTAATGTTTGTAACCTTCTGTGTAAATAAATATTCCTTGTATATATGTAATGTTCCTAATTTTCTGTGTAAATAAATATTCCTTGTATATATGTAATGTTCGCTTTCGTCTGTGTAAATAAATATTCCATGTGTATATGTAAAGTTCGCAATCTCCTGTGTAAATAAATATTCCTTGTATATATGTAATGTTTGTAACCTGCTTTTTGGCGTGCTTCATTTTAATGTCTTAAATGTGCTCATAAAACATGCCCTTATCATTGATCGTTTTCATTAAGCTGTACGATCTGCAGATGACGCTCTTCTAGACGTTACCTACCACAATAATCAGTCAGACAATCAACAGCCCTCTGATAAAGAGAATCCATCTACAAGCAGGGAACCCCCACACCAACAATAGAACCAAAACAAAAGAGTCAGACCTGCTCTCACATCTTATTGTTTACAATTTGTCTTAATAAGAAAACAGGTAGGTAACGTATTCTTTTGCTATAGATGGCAAATGATACATAGTCATAAAAACTTCCTCTGTCTTAAGAATAACAGGTATGTTCAAAATTTTTCTCATTGTCTTATACGATCCCAAGCTACCCCGGGTGTCCTTGCTAGTATTGAATATGTGACGAGCATGCGAAAAAGCGCACAAGAAGTATGAGTTTTGGACCGAAAGCCATAATAGCCGAGATAGCTTTCTCCTCCCTCGTGCTGTGACAAGCTAAGTAATTTGTGTTAAGTGATATAAACGCCAGAAATTCTTTTCAAAGTTGAACGAATCAGTTCTTTCTTCTCGCAAACGTCGCACTCTTCACAAGCAAGTTCTTTTCAACCGTCGTATTTAGTAAAATAGAGTTACTTCCCTTAGAGGAATTGCCTCTTCTTTTAAAACTCATCCGCACTGCCTCTTTTTAAAATTACCATTTGATATCACTTTGAGACTGATACCGTTCAAACCTAAGAGACATTCCCTCTGCTTGCAGAGAGAAGGCTTCTTCAAGCGAACTTGAATAGTCTCCAAGATCTTCAGGTGATAGGTCGAATGAGTATGACTCAGAATTGTAAATAAGTCAGTGCTAAAATTCGTGGCACATGCCAGTTTTTTAAGCAAATGCTCAGCTATAGAACCGGTAGGTGTGTCAAAAATTTCGTGAAAAATAGTGGATAATTCCACCTCGTATTTCCAAGCTTATATCTCCTCGAAAAATGTAATTCAAGCCCTAATTTTTTTTTCAATTAAAGGAGCAATGACCAAGGTTTCATTAAAAAAAAACACGTGTTTTTTTAAAAAAAAAAAAGGTTTTAAACTTCAGACTTCACAGGTAAATTTCTAAAAAAAAAACCACTACTTTTTTGTTTATAATTTGAATATATTATTTATTGACCTTTTCTCTTCAATTTGTGATATATGAAACTTTGGTTAATATATTAATTATTTACTTTTTAATAGACACTTGAAAATGGGGGGGCGTGAATTAAAAAAAACGTTTGTTTAAATATATATTCAGTTTATTGGAAAGAGCATAAAATTTCACATTGACCCTGAAAATATCGTAAAAATAAAACCAATAAGAAAAATTTTGATAGATTCGTAAAGTTTAAAAATTGAAAAATATTGAGTTCGTAAAATTCATTACTGTATTTAAAATTTTTATTAGGCCAGTTACTGCCGTCACAACTGGTATAATGTTTATTTCTTTCAGAGACCATTTTGTTTTAGATCATTTTTTAGGTCCTGATATTTTGTTACCTTTTCCGGTTCTGCTCTATTAAGACCAAATTCGTTTGGAACTGTGACGTCGATAATGAGTGCAGTACTTTTGGGCTTGTCCCATATTATTATATCTGGCCTTGCCTTTTATGTATTTTGTGTCTCTTTTCCATTTCGATGGTTTTTTTTTACATAGACGTCACCACATTATCAAGGCCCAGAGGCCACTCAAGGATAAGGGTTAAAGAGTGTACAGTAGAAATTGGTCAATAAAGTAATCATTAGTAATGAAAATTTGGTAAATTTGATAACTTATATGGAACGGCTCATCAAGAACTTATTTACTTTAGACTTGAACACAACCATATTGTAGTCAGCCGGAAAGCAGGAAAACGGAAGACAATTCCACAGGCGTGCAGTTCTAAGAAAGAAGCTTTGTTCATGGAATCTACGTTTAGGTTTAGGCACAGATAAAGAGTGGGGGAAATTATTGATAGTGTTTACAGCTAGACGAGTGTTTCTTGTGAAAGTTTGGCGAGGGGGGACAATAGATTGAAGCTCAGTTGAACAGTTTCCATGAAAATAACGATACATCAGAGACAAACTCGCAACATCTCTTCTGTGAGATAGAGGTTGCAAGGAGGAGAAAAGGACATCTCCTACGAGGCTACGAAGTCTATTTTGAACTCTATCAAGGCAGGACAAGTCCTTTCTAGCAGCTCCTGCCCATATGTGGCAACAGTATTCCATCCTTGGACGTACCTGGCTCTTATATAGATAGAGAATAGCATCAGCAGTGAGATATCTATCAGATCGATAGAAAGATCCCACCATTTTTCCAGCGGCCTTGGCAACAGAATTGATATACGTGTTCCATTTAAGATCAGGAGTAATGGTCAAGCCCAGAAGCTTGTCAAAACTTGAGGCCTCCTGAAGACGAGAGCCATTCATTTCAATTGATGTCAGATGTGGATCAGAATGTTGATGATGTAAAGAGAGAAGCTTGGTTTTAGATGCATTAAAAGTAACCAGCCACTCCTTTCCCCATTGTACTACGTGCTCAAGATCAGAGGAGAGAGAATTGGAGAGAACTTGGTCGTTTACTGTCTTAGATGTACTACCATAAATGGTAGTGTCGTCAGCATAAATGTCTACAAATGATGTAAGGATATGATTTGGAAGATCATTAATGTAGATCAGAAAAAGAGTTGGGCCCAGGATGGATCCCTGAGGGACACCGGCATTAATACTGTGAGCTTCTGATTTTTGCCCCTCAACTACTACTCTTATGAACCTATCAGAAAGAAATGATTTAATAATTGAGAAGACTTTTCCAGCTATACCATAGCTAGCGATCTTATGAAGTAAACCTTTATGCCATACCCTATCAAAGGCTTTAGATATGTCAAGAGCAATTGCCCTAGAAAGATTGCCACCGTCGAGAGATTTGCTAATCCTATGCGATATAACTGTAAGGAGATCTGCTGTAGATCTAGCAGAACGGAAACCGTATTGAGTGTCACTAAGAAGGTTATGTTTGTTGAGATGGTTGATTACTTCTGTATTTAACACAGATTCTAGCAACTTACTCATGACGCACAGGATACTTATTGGCCTGTACTGAGAGGGGGATGAGCGATCACCTGAATTCTTAAATACAGGGCATACTGATGAGATTTTCCAGGGAGATGGGAAACTATTCTCCTTAAGACAACGTTTAAACAGTTTTGTAAGTATGGGCGCTAGTTCAAGTTGAAGTTTTTTGAGTACTATAATTGGAATACCATCAAGGCCAGTTGCTTTACTCGAATCAAGGTTTTTGATTAGCTTCGCAACATCACGTACAGATATACGTATATCACATAGCGTGTTTTCTGATACAGGAGGAAATATTGGGGGTTAGCGGTCTTGGTCGCAAAGGGTAGAATTAGCTGCAAAGTTCTCATTTAACTTCAGTAAGTTTTAAGATATAAAGGGGCTCCTTTCTGGAGTTAGCACTTGATTCTGTTATGAATCAAATTTATATCCGAGGGCTCTTTTAAGAATAGATGCTGTTCCATTTATGACTGCTATTTGGATCTCATTACAGCTTGGTCTTCCATGGATTGCGTCTAAGTATTTCTGAATGTTCTTTTTTATTAAACCAGTTGCTCCTATCACAACCGGTATAATGTTTATTTCTTTCAGAGACCATGTTGTTTTGAGATCATTTTTTAGGTCCTGATATTTTGTTATCTTTTCCCGTTCAGCTCTAGTAAGGCCAAAATCATTTGGGACTGTTACATCGATAATGAGCGCAGTTCTTTCGGGCTTGTTCCATATTACAGTATCTGGTTTGATAGCTTTGTCTTTATGTATCTGCCCATCGGTATGTCTTTGTCATAGAACAGGATCACTTTTCCATTTAATGTTATCGGTGGTGGTTCATGTTCCCAGATATCCATTGCTCTGTCAAGTTGCATCTCTCCACAGATCTTCCAATATAGGTACTTACATACTTTGTTTTGACGGGCAGTGTACAGGCCATCTGCCAATGAGATTGGGTATGCAGATATTAGATGGCTTGGGCTCTCAATTGCTGAGTGTCAAAACCGGCATTGGCCGTTCCTCAGTGTGAGTTTTCATATGTCTAACTAAATTTGATTTGTGAGAAAAAGAATATTCACATAATCCACAAAAATATGGCTTTTCTCCAGTGTGAGTTCTCATATGTCTCACTAACTTTGATTTTTCAGAACACGAATATCCACACACTTCACAAGAATATGGCTTTTCCCCAGTGTGAGTTCTTACATGCATTACTAACTTTAATTTTTCAGAAAACGAATACCCACACACTTCACAAGAATGTGGCTTTTCCCCAGTGTGAGTTCTAACATGTCTAACTAAATTTTTTCTTTCAGAACAAGAATACCTACACATTTCACAAGAATATGGCTTTTCCCCGGTGTGAGTTCTCATATGTATTACTAAGCTGGATTTGTCAGAACAAGAATATTCACACACTTTGCAAGAATGTGGCTTTTCCCCAGTGTGAATTCTCATATGTCTCACTAAATTTGATTTCAGAGAACAAGAATATCCACAGAATTCACAAGAATGTGGCTTTTCCCCAGTGTGAGTTCTCATATGTTTCACTAGCGTTGATTTTCGAGAACATGAATATCCACACACTTCACAAAAATGTGTTTTTTCTTCACTACAGACCTGCATCTTTCACTAAACGAACAAGATTATCAGCAGAGTTCTGAATAATACACTATTTTGTCCTCGGATTTTTTTCAAAACAAATTTGAGAACAGACAGACTTTCAAAACATTTAGAATTTACTTTTTCCTCTGTATATATTTCTTAGTACCATGGTTTTTCGTACTTTTTGGTATATAGTTTTTTAAGGCACATATTTTCTGCAATTTGATTCAATCTGTTCATACATTTTAACTTATTTGAACATTAAACGCAAATTTCACAAACCAAATCTACACTTTTCTCTATTATTTCAGAAAATTTGTTGAATAATAAAAGAAAAGTCTTTGCTGTCTTTAAAAATAAATAAATCATTTTTTAAATATAATGATGTTTTAAAATAGGATGATCTATTCAAATTCAATAAAGTTGTTCAAGCAGGAACATCTGTAAATAAAAAATACATGAAATTCAATATTTTTCGTATCATCATTCACATATTAGTATTCTATCACTGGCATGCAAGTTAAAAATAAGAAAAAAATCCATCATTCTTTTTCCTACTGCCATGTAAAGTATGTACAAAATAGCACTGAATGAAAAAAAACACTCTTCCAATCAAAGAAATGCCAGCTTTCTATATTCTCAATGTTGACATATGCAAATACAGACGCTGTCAAACCCAAACATAGGTCGAACACACTGCCTGTATAACTGCCGTCATATACTAACAAATATTCAAATGAAACGTTCGAAGACCAAAGTGGAGAAAAGTTCCATAACAATAACGGATGGTGGCCATGGAAGTCGGAATCTGCTAAGAAGTATGTAACAACTCACCTGATGAATCGATCAGCCACAAAAATGGATGGCGCTGAAGCAACGGACCGATGCCAGACAGTAGCGGCAACGAGTGATGAACTTTTGCAGCAAAATGATGTTGCGACAAGTCGGAGGGCGCCACAGCAAACACAGAAACCCAGGACGTGAACTTGAATGGAGCCGACTGCAGGTGCAGATCTCAATGATAGTAGCAAATATTAAAACGAGACCTTTGAAGATTGAAGTGGAGAAGGGTTTCTTGCCAATAGCAGTCAAGCACAGGTCAGTTGGTCTTAAGACACAGACCAACCTGAGCATATGTCGTCTTTTTTGTGTCCTATTGGATGGGGTTCGAGTTCTGAGGGTAGCATATATCACTCTTGGCCGCCTGCCTCCATGACGGTTGTCACAGATTGAACTCATAAGAAACGAATTGGTTTTATTTATATTTTGTTTTTAGTTTTAATTAATAACACTTCTAATATTTCTAGTTCACTGTTATTGAAAATTTGCTCCAGTATAGATGTGTTGTCTATTAATTTTTACAATATTAGAGTCAGGTTTTTTTAATACATTTTCACCCCAAATAAGGCAAAGTTCCACTTTAATGTAGGAGGCTACTATCAAGGTCCTAAGTTGCAGGGATACAATTTTGGGAGTTGATCAGTAAGATGTCTGTTCACATTACACTTGAACTTCTGCATGTCAGTACAGTTGGGGAAGCAGGAACTCCGAAGGGAATTCCAAAGTATTGCAGTTTTCGGAAATAAATTATTAGAGTAGAAAGCTTTCTTACATCTAGGGATTTCTACTGTGTAAGGGTGGGAATTAGTTGCCTGTCCAGGAGTGAGATGCACCAAATGTGATAAATTCCTGCTTTCATGCTAGTACTTGAATGTAGAATTTTAAATGTAATGTGAACAAAGAAATAATACACATTTTAATGATCACATTTTTTTTACTTATAAGTTGTAATTTATCCTTTGTTCCAGTATTTAGTTTTTTAAATAAAAAATCTCTTTTCATATTAATTTATTTGTAGACTTTGCCACGGACCCCAAATGGGGGATCAAGGTTTTGTTAGATGAGTAATTTGTATATTTATTTATTTATATGCAGACTGTTATCCTCATCTTTTTCATAGTTATTGTTTCACTTTTCATAGTTATTGTTTCACTTTTCATAGTTATTGTTTCACCTTTCATAGTTATTGTTTCACCTTTCATAGTTATTGTTTCACCTTTCATAGTTATTGTTTCACCTTTCATAGTTATTGTTTCACTTTTCATAGTTATTGTTTCACTTTTCATAGTTATTGTGTCACTTTTTTTATAGTTATTGTGTCACTTTTTTTATAGTTATTGTGTCACTTTTTTATAGTTATTGTGTCACTTTTTTTATAGTTATTGTGTCACTTTTTTTTATAGTTATTGTGTCACTTTTTTTATAGTTATTGTGTCACTTTTTTTTATAGTTATTGTGTCACTTTTTTTATAGTTATTGTGTCACTTTTTTTTATAGTTATTGTGTCACTTTTTTATAGTTATTGTTTCACTTTTTTATTGTTTCACTTTTTTATAGTCATTGTTTCACTTTTTTATAGTCATTGTTTCACTTTTTTATAGTCATTGTTTCACTTTTTATAGTTATTGTTTCACTTTTTATAGTTATTGTTTCACTTTTTATAGTTATTGTTTCACTTTTTATAGTTATTGTTTCACTTTTTATAGTTATTATTTCACTTTTTATAGTTATTGTTTCACTTTTTTATATTTATTGTTTTGCTTTTTTATTGTTTCACAATGTTTCAGCCAACTATTCCTGTGACCTTCATCAGGTTGTTAACCACAGTGGGATAGGAATTTTGAATCTCCTAACTGTATCTTCAGTAATTACTGCCGTTCATAGTTGTTATCGTCTCACCATGTTTTTGGCCAACTGATCCCTTGGCCAGATTTGGGTAGGACTGAAACTGCTATCTTCAGAAAATCATCACCTTGAACCGTAGAAATTCAATGTTTATATCCACTGCACCACTTGCAACAGTAGAGAGTCAACGTCTCAGTCCACTGCTCAGGGGCCCAAAGGGCAATCAATGGTTTTTTTTTTAGTTTTATAAATCCACGTTTTTTTCGTTATCTGATCTTCAATTTTCGGCTTTGTATAGAATAGTGTATTATTTAATTAATTGGAATTCTTTGAGATGAGTAATTTGCATATTTATTTATTTGCAGACTGTTTAATTTAATTACAAAACATCTCGCGTTAAAAAAAGCTTTCTAAATAAGAATGTTATTATTTCAGTACGGTAACATAAGTGCAAAAGTATCCTAATATTTTTTGTTATATAAAAACTGAGGTGGGCATTTTTACTCGTGTATTGTTTTTATGTTCTGTTTCAATTAAAAGCTCCCCCTCCTCATTAATAATAAAAAGCAAAGTTGTGTTATATAAAAACGCCCCTCATTAATAATAACGTTATTATTCGGAAAGCAAGGTTGTATTTTATAAAATATTTAAAAAAAACTCCCCTCATTAATAATAACGTTATTATTTAGAAAGAAAGGTCGTATTATTAATTTCTTTAAAACTCCCCTCATTAAAAACTTTATCTTTTAAAAAGGAAGTTTGTATTATTTAAAAAAAAAATAATTTTTAAAAACTCATAAAAACAAGGTTGTATTATATAAACAAATTAATTTAAAAAAAATCCCCACATAATAACGTTAATATTTGGAACATAAGATTGTAATATATAAAAAAATAATAATAACAATAACTCCCTCATTAATAATAACGTTATTATTTAGAAAGGAAATTTGTATTATAATTAAATTAATAAAAAAAAACTCCCTCATTAATAATAAGGTTATTATTTAAAAACAAGATTATTTAGAAAGAAAGGGAAGAAGGTTACACTTTACTAAACAAAAATTGTATTTTTTACAATAAACAAAATAGTGATATAAATACAAATATACAACAAACAAATGTTACCAAATGCAAAATACGTAACTCTTCTACCTACCTGTATAAGTGTTTGTGTGTTTTAATGTATTTTGAAGCGTTAATGTACCTCGATAAAAAAACAAAAAAACTCCCGAGTCTTACATTAGAACAAGAAAAAACAATGCCTGACATGAGACAGTCATTGTGGAAGTTCAGGTAATCGTTCAAAAACCAAAATCTAAACAAAATGCTCGAAGAAATCCACCCAAATAATGTCACGGTGACATATTCTGCAATATTTGTTATGACAAACGATATTTAAATAATAGTTTGCTTGTTAATTTATTAGATTAAAGTACAGAATTAGGTGTATCAAAAATTTCGTGAAAATAGTGAATAATTCCACCCCATCTTTCCAAGCTTATAACTCCTCGAAAAATGTAATTCAAGCCCTATTTTTTTTTCAATTAAAGGAGCAAGGACCAAGGTTTCATTAAAAAAAAACAAAAAAACAAAAAAAAAACAAGTGTTTTTAAAAAAAAAAAAAAAGGTTTTAAACTTCGGACTTTACAGGTAAATTTCTAAAAAACGTTTTTTTTTTTGTTTTAAATTTGATATATAAAACTATTCAACATAAATTAATTATTTACTTTTTAAGAAAAACTTTAAAATGGGGGGGGGGCGTGATTTAAAAAAAAAACGTTTGTCTAAAATATTATATTCGGTTTATTGGAAAGAACATAAAATTTCACATTGACCCGGAAAATATCGTAAAAATACAATCAATAGAAAAATTTTGATAGATTTTTAAAGTTTAAAAATTGAAAAATATTGAGTTCGGAAAATTCATTACTGTTTTTAAAAAAATATATTTCTATTACTTTTAAAACAACTGTAATAGTTTATTTTGGAAGTATAATCCATAAAGAAAATAAATAACCCACTTTTAACAGAGAAATTACGAGATTTTTATATTTTATTCGCAGTTTCGTGTTAGGGGTGTCAAAAATTCCTACAAAAATTCTGATACACCTAGTACAGAATAGTTAACAACGGGTGGGCTCAAATCCTACCTTCCAAAATCAAAACTAAAATCATTTTACGTTACATTTATATATCAAAATATTACCTTAGGCTTTGTTTTTTAATTCTTTTTAATGGCTTTTCAGATATCACAAAAGTAAATAAAATAAAATAGAGGGTACTCATGCAGAGAGTGATCCGTGCAACGTTATTATTTTAAAAGCCATTTTTAACATGGATGTGTTTTGTACCTATTCTGCACTTTAACCTTACAATTTAATAAAACAAAACTTTAATTAAACGTGGAAATACGAGTTTTAAAAAAATAGTACGGATCACTCTCTGCATTAACACAAAATAGTGTTAGAAGTTTTTTTAGGGGAAAAACTATTATTGGTTCGATTGTAAACATTCACCAATATTTTTTAACGTAAACTTCTAATTGATGATGGATGCTCATTTTATAAATATTGGATGAAAAATCAAACCCAATTCTCTAGCGACATAATAAGTAAGTGTAGACGGAAAAATATTTATTTTTTTAATGTTAAAACAATTAAAAACCGAAAAGGCAATTTTTTGATCAGTTGTTTTACAATTCAATCAACTTGTATTGCAAAAAAATAAATAAATAAATAAATAAAATTATTTTAATGTCTAAAAGTTGTTAAATGGGATTTATTTCATACGTGGAAAAAAATACTAACCTTTCAGTCCAGGAATTTAATACAAAATGAAAAAAAAAATCGAGATGAATTCGTGTTTTCTTTTGTGTTTACAACATAAATATTCGTTTTGTTTTCTTTAGTAAGTTAATACAACTTTTGTTTTGTGTTTATGAAATTCATTAAGAAATAAAATATATGAAAATATAAAAGTATCAAAATTAAAAGATGAAAAACACGATTTAAACGTGCAATTATTTTAAGAAAAAAATAAACAATGAATTTAGTTCACCGCAACACGGTGTAATCGTTATTTCGTCCCTAGTGTAAACATGCCCGGGAATTAGTTACGTGTGCCGAATTGTTTTCTTATCAAGTTAAGATTATATTTGTCAATGATGAAGAATTGTTGCGATTTCTGCAGTAATTTTCCTTTATGTTTATGTGTGCCCAATTCATTAAAAATTAAAATATATGAAAACATGAAACTCATCATATTATTTAAGACTTATTATTATTATTTTTTTAGTTGAAGCTGAAAACAGTAATTAGAATAATCAAAATAATCTTCATATAAAAATGTGGTTAAATACGTTTGTATTAAGAAATGCGGAAGATTTGCATTTCAGTGCGCCCCCCCCCCCATTGATCGGGCATTTCCAAAAGTGCACAAAAAACTAGAACATCGCCCGACCAGTGTATGGGGAAAATTACTTCTCTAAAATAAAAAAAAATAATAAATGTTTCCTATGGAATTTTAAAAAAAATGTCTTAATAATTGTATTGTTTCATTTCAGAAGTGTATCATTTTTAATTAATTGAAAAATATCTTTAAAAAAAACTGCAAAAAAAGATTTATTTGTGAAATAATTTTTTTATTCCTTGAAAAAATATCTTTTAGAAAATCAATGAAAAAAAAAGGGATTTATTTGTAAAACAATATTTTTATTCGTTGAAAAAATATCTTGTAAAGAATTATTGAAAAAAAAATAGATTTATTTGTAAAATAATTGTTTTAGTCATTAAAAATATATTTAAAAGTCAATAAAAATGGATTCATTTGTAAAACAATTTTTTTTTACTTTATTGAAAAATATTTTTTTAAAAATCATTGAAAAAAAGGACTTATTTGTAAAACAATTTTTTTAGTTTATTGAATAATATTTTAAAAAAAATGGCAGCGTGTTTATAGTGGATAGGTGTCCGGTTTGGTGGAATAACCGAATGTCGGTGTTGTAGAATTAATAGTTCTCATCCAATCAGCGGCGACGAATATTTAACAGGGATAAATCATTATTTTTGTCGGATTTAAGGCGTAAGAATATGCGTACGTGTAAGAAATGTGTAGTCAATCAACACCCAGGAAAAGTATGTAAAAGTAGAAAAGTACTCAGTGTAGAATGGTGTCGTAAGAGTATTCGGTAAAGTGAGGGTGAAATTTATGCTATTTCCTCTTTAGGTTAGAACGATGATAGTCATGGCGCTCCTCGGACTAAATGTAATTTTTTAATATAACGAAATAAGGTTTAATTGCAGTTTTTAGTTTGATTGTTAAAGGTCACCAAGGTAACGTAATGGCTAATAACGCATGCATAGTAAGTTTTTATATGCCATCTGTTGTTTTCCAGAGGGGGAGAATTGCGTCTCTTATTATATACAAGAAGATAATGCGCCTGTAGGTTATCTTCTCCAGCCGTTTCAGCACTGAAAGAGGCGATAAATTATTTTATCTGAAAATGCTGCAAAAATTCAGCGGATTCTGGAACTTCTATTTTCAATTTGTTTTTGTGCTCAAGACGCCCGTTTTTTTTTTTAATTGAGAGACTCGTAATTTAGAATCCTACAGCTTAAGATATCTGGTTAAGCTGCAGACGGAGAGTGTTGTATGTTACAACTCTGAATAGCAGCAATAACTCTTTATTTCTGTCGTGGAAATTTTTGTAGTTTGACATTTGACAACTGAGCTTTTCCCTACATTTACATACTCTGCACTTATTGACCAATTTTTTTCACAATTTTAAAGGTTATTGTCCAGTTGTTTGCAATAGGTTTGCCACTGATGGTAACGAGTGACAATGTGAGAGTTTTACATTATTAGCTGCTGCTGATAAGTGACGTATAGGGAAGTCAATTCACAAATAATATCATGGTTGTACGTGATGAGATGCCATGATAAAAATGTTTGAATAAATCAACAAATGAATGGTAGTGTAGTTTAAGATGTGTTTCTGATGCATTGTTGAATGAAGGTAATTGTGATTCTCTTTTTTAATTATGAGAGATGATATTTGTGTTTTCATTAAAAAGCAAGAGACTTTCGTCGCTGAAAGTTTATTTAAAGGAAGAACCAGTGAATTATTTTTCTTTTCAATGACGTCACTTTCTTTAATTTTCTCATCCAGGATTTTATTTTATTTGCTACAAAGTTGGATTAGTGATAATAAAACATTTTCTTTTGATCAAAAATCCATGGGTGTTATGAGTTCTTAATTCTATATTATTTGTTGCTACAAATGATGGAAATGCACGGATCTGCATAGATTTTATCAAGACTTTATATTTGAAATCGTCTCATTTCTGTTCTTTATCTTGGGTGCCGGCATTTGCTTGTATTTTTTCATATTATTTTTATATATGATTATCTTATGGTTTACAACTTTTTGATTAATAGCAAACTTTATAATGAGTAGTATCCTTATTGCAAGTTCCCCCCCCCAAAAAAAAAAACTATAAGAGTCTGAAGACATCCGAGGACGATGTAAAGTAAGCAATTCAGTTATTTCCAGTAAACATTTATTTTTTCAGAGTAAATTTTTGTTTCAATAAAGATGATGTATAAGAACAATAATAACCTCATTGTTTACAAGATTATCAAGTGTGAGTTCTGAAATTTGTAGAAAGATTTTTTACGAGAACTTTAATATTAATATTGTTCACATGAATATGGTTTTCACATTTTATGGTGTCTCATATGTTTCGTTAGATCTTCTTTACGAAAACATGAATATACACATTTTTCACATGAATATGGGTTTCCCCTAACGTGAAATTTCATGTGCCTCGTTAGATTTTGTTTCTGTGCACATGAATAATCACATATTTCACAAGAATATGTTTTTTCTCCAGAATGAGTTCTTATATGTGCTGCTAGATTTGATTTATCTGAACATGAATATTTACATAGTTCACAATAATATGGTTTTACTCCAGAGTGAGTTTTTATGTGTCTCTCTAGATTAAATTTATTTGAAAACGAATATTGGCATTGTTCACAAAAATATGGCTTTTCTCCAGTGTGAGTTTCCATGTCTTTCGCAAGATTTTGTTTCTCAGAACATGAATGTTCATATTGTTCACGAGAATATGGATTTTCTTCAATGTGAGTTCTCATATGCATCACTAGATTTGGTTCATCAGAACGGGAATATTTACATTGTTCACGAGAATATGGATTTTCTTCAGTGTGAGTTCTCATATGCATCGCTAGGTCTGGTTCATCAGAACGGGAATATTGACATTGTTCACGAGAATATGAATTTTCTTCAGTGTGAGTTCTCATATGCATCCCTAGATTTGGTTCCTCAGAACGGGAATATTGACATTGTTCACGAGAATATGAATTTTCTTCAGTGTGAGTTCTCATATGCATCGCTAGAGTTGGTTCATCAGAACGGGAATATTGATATTGTTCATGAGAATATGGTATTTCTCCAGTGTAAGTACTCACATGCATCGCCTGATCTGGTTCCTCAGAACGGGAATATTGATATTGTTCACGAGAATATGGCTTTTCTCCAGAAGGAGTTCTTAAGGGATTTGCTAGATTTGATTTATCAGAAGAAACAATTTCACACCAATCCTCAGCGTGCTTTATCATATGTCGTATTAGATTTTCTGTCTGAGAAAAAATCGATGCGCATATTGTACAGAAATAAGGATTTTCTCTAGTGTGGTTCATAATATGTTGTACTAGATGTTTTTTTCGAGAAGATGAAAATTCACAAACTAAACAACAATATGCTTTATATTTACTGTGTACTGGCATGTTACAATGATTATTATTTTCTGAAACAAGAATATCAATTTTGTTATAACAAATTATTCAGATTTTTTCTTTAGAAGTTGAGATATGATTTTGCCGCAGATTTTGGTTTATATCTTCAAAACACCAATATGATTTCATCCGTTGCAAATATTAAAGAAAATATAGACCCGTTCACTACAAGCTTTCAAGCAGGAACATCTGAAAAGAAAAATAAATTATATTGAATTTTATTATTTATTGTTAATATTATTTTAAGTGATTTGTGTTAAAATAAGTTTAAATTTTCATCGTTATGGGATTTGCTTGGCTCTTTAAGAAAACTATTTAAGGATTTCTATTATATTGACAATCATAACTATGACTAATATATTTTATATTGATACAATCATAACTATGATGAGTATCTTTTATATTGATACAATCATAACTATGATGAGTATCTTTTATATTGATACAATTATAACTATGATGAATACCTTTTATATTGATACAATCATAACTATGATGAATATCTTTTATATTGATACAATCATAACTCTGATAAATATCTTTTATATTGATACAATCATAACTCTGATGAATATCTTTTATATTGATACAATCATGACTATGAATAATATCTTTTATATTTATACAATCATAACTATGATGAATATCTTTTATATTGATACAATCATGACTATGATGAATATCTTTTATATTGATACAATCATAACTATGATGAATATCTTTTATATTGATATAATCATAACTATGATGAATATATTTATATTGATACAATCATAACTATGATGAATATATTTATATTGATACAATCATAACTATGATGAATATATTTATATTGATACAATCATAATTATGATAAATGTCTTTTATATTGATACAATCATAACTATAAGAAAAACCATTTAAAAGTTGTTATAAAATTTCTGATTGTTTTTTGTTGCTTTTCATCATATCTAAGATCTGTTCGGTCTCTTGATTGAATGTACCCTCATTCTTGTACAATAATCATGCAGCTGATGCGTTTCTTTGTGATTATTATGGTTTTCTTTTTAATTATTACCGTCCTTATTCTTTCCCATACACTAAACAATCATAACTATGTGAATATCTTTTATATTGATACAATCATAATTGTTCTTTTGTCAAAATTGGAATAGTCTTATAGCCACAATACAGTCGTTGATCACGACATGTTCAAAGGTGAATTATAATTTATATATTTTATCATTGTAAAAACAAGAATATACATGATAACGACATAATATATATATATATAAATATATATATATATATATATATATATATATATATATATTGTACCGATTAATCGGAATCGGGAATCGAAAAAATCGGTAGTTGTCGGGGTATCAGATTCGGTATCGGAAATATGTGTGCCTAATTTCTGATTCTAAAACCGATTTTATAATATTTTATTATGTTAATTTTTCATTGCTGATACCGTTGATAAATATGTATTCCTTTTAAACTATTAGTAAAACTAACCTCTACAGATCATGATAAAATTAAAAGATGTAAATTTATTTTATCTGCGTAAAATAAACAAAATAAACCTTGAAACTTTGTGAAAATTCGCTAGATAACCTTTAGAAGAATGCAGTTTATTTTCAAGGTATTGAAAAAATTGTTTACATTTAAAGATATATTTTGTCAAGAAAAATAGTATCAAACATTATTGCTAATTAAATCAAAAGTAGAATATAATAGTGTTGGATTTTGTCCGGTTAGGATTTTGTCCGCTCGCTCCCTTACTCAGCATTGGCAAATATACAAGGAATGACGAAAGGTGTGAAAAGGATTGACCTTGAATTGAATTTGAAATGAACTCGTGAAATGGCATGTTTCCGTGTGATTTTCTTTGATTCTGCCGGTATCATTTATGTTTATACTTAGGAATTCCTACGGCGGTGCCAATGCCGTCTAGAGCCCATTAATCTCACTCCCCTATATAATTAAATACAAATCTAGACCACTAACTGAAAGTATTTGGGGATACTTAACATCTTCGATACCATTTGGCTTCGACAATTTGGCAACATGTAAGTTTATTTTTAAATAACTATTTTAAAGATATTCAAAATGCGTTTCATGATTTGAAAATTAATTACCAGCATATTTTTACTTATTTTTGCTTAATATTTATTTTAATTTGATGCAAAAGTTCGAATTGTGTTTTTTTTGTGTGTAAAAGTCAAATATATTCTTTTGTTAGGTAGAAGTGTAACTTATCTTGCCTTTGGTAACATTTATTGGGTGAGTTTCTACTAGTATATTGTTTAAATTTTAATTTTTGAGTCATTATCGAATGTTAAAAATTGTATGTCGGCATTTTTCTTTATATAAACTACTATATAATGCAATGAAAATCTAGACCACTAACTGAACGTATTTGGGGATACTTAACATCTTCGATACCATTTGGCTTCTATAATTTGGCAACATAAAATGTAAGTTTATTTTTAAATAACTATTTTAAAGATATTCAATATGCGTTTCATGATTTGAAAATTAATTACCAGCATATTTTTACTTTATTTTTGTTTAATATTTATTTTAATGAGATGCAAAAGTTCGAATTGTTATTTTTTATTTTATTTTTTTGTAAAAGTCAAATATATTCTTTTGTTAAATTTTAATTTTTGAGTCATTATCGAATGTTAAAAATTGTATGTCGGCATTTTTCTTGTTCTCACATAACATACTGAAATTTCCTGGGTGCGTTTCTATCAGTACATTGATTTCTGAGCTATTATCAAGGCTCGAATATGGCTTAAATAATATCACCATTTTTATTTTGTTTTAACTTAATAGGCTTTACACTACCATTATTTTAAGTTAAAAAACACATTAAAATAAGTTAAAGTGCAAAAAACGAAAAGAAAAAATTATCCAGGTAGTTGAAAATGTAGCTTCCCTTGTTTTTCGTAACATTTGTTCGTTTTGTATTCATTTATTTCGCCCCCTTTTCTTCCTTTCTTATTTTGAAAAATCATCCACCAGACGAGAAGCAAAAAAAATAATAAAATTAAGAAATTAGAGTGTCTGTTTTACAGGTAAATTTAACAGAAAATGAACATCCATATCAAAGTAATTCTAACGTTTAAGGACAGTTAACCAAAGATTGCTATAATATGTAAGTTCTGTGCGTTTGTGTATGTGGAAGATTGCTATAATATGTAAGTTATGTGCGTTTGTGTATGCATAAGATTGCTATAATATGTAAGTTCTGTGTGTTTGTGTATGTGGGAGGTTACTTTTTATGTGATAATATGAGGGTTTTATGAACTTACCAGTCTAACTTAGGATAAGTTGTAAAAGAATTTAATGAACAATCATCATAATTTATAATGGCCTGAAAATGAAGACGATTTTACTTTAAATATATATACTAAACTGATCCCACTCTCTAAATTCTAAATAAGTTGTTTTTTTTGTTTTGTTTTTTTTATATTTTCACATACTCGTCTAAAAATGTAGAATCTCATTTTGTCTGGGGTGTGGGAGTTTGTTTACATGTGATTCTATTTACTTGTCGTCCCCTACTCGAAGGTAGCGTTAGACACAAGGTCGGTTTTTAATATAGGGAATCCAACTCTCCCGAAAGGGATACTCTAAATTGAAACGGCAATGAAACTTGTCTCGGTCTAGAAGGATTTTTCTGTCAGTGGCAGAGGACATAAAGGATAAAGTATAATATCAGAACAGATACTACACTTTGAATTATCTATTGGGTAAATATATAGCATATTTTCACAAATTGGGCACAATACCATCAAATGTGTGAGAAATTGGAGGTTGTGGTAATGCTCTATCTTACGCTATCTAGAATCATTTCAGTAATCACAATAGCACATTTATTCTAGAGGGCATGATATTTACAATGTCCATAATTTTAATTTGCAAAATAGATTTTAAGACCATTCTGAAGAGGGATTTAGTGGGCTACGCTTGTTTTAAATAAGAACTAAATAATCTCCCCAATGATATTTAAAAATAAATATTGCTTAATATTTTACTCTGTAATTTTGAAGCTATGTGTTCTTGATGCTCGGTAAAATTGCAAGGGAATAAATAGCAGGGTAAAAGTGGCAACGGCAAAAATGGTAAAAATGGATAAATAGGGGAAAACCGCATTTTAGTAACAGAAAATTAGGACTGTTGTTGGAGAAGTGCCGGGATCAGTTCTCTACCCTCTAGTTTAAAATACGGCTAACCCCTAACCGCCAAATTTTCAAATGACTATTTGTAAATAAGTATTTACACTGATGGGGGGTGTTAGGTTGTCACTCATATAGTTTAAAAGGGAACACGGTAGTTTAACAGGTGCTTTTCCAGTGTAATCAAACGTTTTTCCATAAGTAACGCGCCGACATTTACCGAGTAGAGAACCGTTTAAGATTTCACAGAAACTCTGTGTTTACATTTGGTGGAAGGGCGGGGGCGGAGCGGGTATGTTGTGTGTGTTTATGGGAAAAACGGTTAATTAAACTGCAAAAGCATCTGTTAAACTACATCAATTCTCTAATTAAATATCCCCTCCCCTCCCACAAAAGAACGCAAAACATAAAATATGCTTTTTTAAACCAATCGTGAAAACTTACTGACAATATTTTTACTATTAAATGAGGTGAAAACTTTATTTTATGAAAAATATTTCTTGTCATTTAAAATGTCCACTGTGTATTCATGCACTTTGTAAAAACGTCAAGTGACTACTCGCAGTTTAGTAAGAAAGTGAAAAAAATGAATATAATTAAGAAAGGGAAAACATTAATATAATTAAGAAAGTGAAAAAAAGATTGTCCGTTTCGATATCAGGAAACAGAAAAATATCCGGAAGGGTGAGGGGGGGGGTCATTTCGGCCTTGAAACCGAAAAATGTTTTTTTGTTCCATGTTTTTGCCCTTTTGGTTCCGTTCGGCTCTTTTTGGTGTTTTTTCTTAAATGGGAAACAAGATGGCCGCCAGCAAAACAATAGTGATTACGTTGGATGCTGAATGTCTTCAAATATTGATAACTACTTGTTTACGCAAAAAAATGAATGCGATATTCATTCTCAACGTACCCGAAAACCTCCCAAAGTCGACAAATTGACGGTGAATGCCGAGGGGGCGGTAAACTAAAAAAAAAAAAATACTAAAATAAATAAATACAAACACAATTCATTATTTAACATGTTTAAAAGAGTGCTTCGTTTATAATATTAAGTTCCCGTAAATCGCAACTTCATTTCGGAAGCATCGACTTTTTTTTGTTCGCCTAAATTTCGCAAATATAGACTTTTTAAAAAGATGTTTGGTTTTCAAAAAATACCAATAAAGGCTAAATTTGGCCAAGAAAGTCGATGCTTCCAAAATGGGGCATCGATTTGTTAGAACGTTGAATTAGAAACGATAGCACCCCAGAAAAATGTTAATTATTGGTTTTTCTTTAATTTATTTGGTATAATCTGGTACATTAATGACCATTCGATAATAATCTGTCGAAGAAAAATTAATCAGTAGACGAAAATAAAAAAAATTATAGAGGGCATACCACTTTCATATATTGCAGATGAAATAAAAACCTATTCCGTTGGAACTTCTGCAGTTTATGAACGGTGTTGTTTTTAAGATAGGAGTTTCAGTTTAAATGCAAATTTATAGTATTTATTGTTAGATGAAAGTACATGTGTTGCTTCTGATTGATTTTTAAAACGTTAACAAACTTTTCTGTTGGAACTTCTGCAGTTTACGAACCGTGTTTTTTTTTATTATTATTATGTTTTTTTTAGTTAGGAGTTTCAGGTTAAATTCAAATTTATAGTAGTTATTGTTAGTTTAAGTTCGAAATAATTAAATGAAGCCCCCTTCCTCTTCTGATTGGATTTCTAAATAAAACGTTATTATTTTAATTAACAATTTAACAAATTGTTTTGTAGTGTTTTCTTAACTTATATAACAGTAAAATGATTTTTAAATGTTTTCATAAGTAGCATTTTTCATAAATGCCGTATTTCATATAATATATGCCTAAATTCATTGATTTTCATACGACGGCACCATTAATTTTTGTGTAAAAAATATATATATATATATATATATATATATATATATATATATATATATATATATATATATACTTATGTCTTCAGTATATGCAGAATACGGACCGTATTATTTTTAGTGAGGATTTTCAAATTAAATCCAATTTTTACCGTATAACAGTATATAAAAATTTCCTTTCTTTTTTTATCTTTTTATTTTAATGTAAATAATGTAAATATATTTAAAATTATGGTTGAAATAGGTTTGTAGTAATTATTTTCTTGCAGATAAGACAATAGTTTCAGTAATTTTACGAAAAAAAAAGCTTTTAAATATTTAAAAAATAAATTATTAATTTGCTTTTAGTGGCCAAATATTGCTCATATACCATTAAGTTGGAAATGCTTTGACGAATCGAGACAATTTTTTTTAATCGATGAATAACTGCGCATTTTGCAAAAAATACGATAATTTCTTTCCGCAATTCCTTGTTACTTAATATCAATTCAGCCGTGGTCGACTATAGATGCTAAAAATAGTTTTTCTGTATTAACAAACAATTGTTACCTCCAACTTTTGCAAAATTACGAACATGCCTGCACAATCCAAATTGCCAAGAAACTAGGAAGAGGGATCGAAATGTACCGTTTTTTTCCCCCCTGAAAGACAATGAATTACATTGCGGATTATTGCGATAAAAAGATAAAAATTCACACCATCTCCAGACAACAAAGTGAGATTGTGAAATGTTTGGACTAAGAAAAAAAAACGCCTGATATTTCAAATGTTTTTCTCTTTCTTATTAGTACATTTTTAATTTTTTTTTTTTTTTACATAGGCATCACTACTTGTCAAGCACCAGGGGCCACTCGAAGATAAGGGTTATGAGTGTACAGTCGTCAATTGGATAATATAGTAATTGTCAGTAATAGAAATTTCGTAAATTTGTAAACTTAAGGGGGGACGGCTTATCAAGAACTTGTTTACATTGGACTTGAAGATAACCATATTGTAGTCAGCTAGAAAGTAAGGCGTGCAGTTCTAAGAAAGAAGTTTTGTTCATTTTTTAGGTTTAGGCACAGATAAAGAGTGGGGGGAGTATTGATAGAGTTTTCAGATAGACGAGTGTTTCTTGTTAAAATTTGGCGAGGAGGGACCATAGATTGAAGCCCAGTCGAGCACTTGCCATGAAAATAATGATAAAGCAGAGACAAACTTTCAGAACGTATTAAAAAAGTATGGATATGAAAAAATGATATTGCGTGTTATTTATGTGCTGAAATAATAAATTATTGCTCAGAAACTTATTTAACATTGGGAGGCTGTTGTAAATATTCTGTACTTTCACCTAACAATTTAATACAAGTAATATTATAAAACTTGAATTTCTTGATTAAATAATTCGAAAAATGCTGATATGGAGTTCATCGAATTCCCTTATAAACAATTTTTGTGCGCATGCACTTATTGATCCGTGCTGAAATAATAACGTTATTATTTAAAAGGCCATTCTTTAACATGGGGAGAATATTTTGCAACTATTCTGTGCTTTAACCTTACAAAAAATTTAAAAAAAAAAACATATCATAAAACTTTAATTAAACTTGGAAATACGATTTAACACTAGCGCGGATTTTTTGTCGCAAAGAGAATGACAATATTAGTAAAAAAAAAATATCAGAAAAAGAAAAATTCAAACTTTTAATTAAATTCTACAGTTTTGGGGAATATTTTACGATTTAATGTTTGAAATATTTCTGCAGTGTTTATACTGACATTATTTGTCGCAAAGAGAATGACAATATTAGTAAAAAAAAAAATATCAGAAAAAGAAAAAATTCAAACTTTTAATGAAATTCTACAACAATTTTTTGGAATGTTTTAAGATTTAATGTTTGAAATATTTCTGCAGTGTTTATACTGACATTATTTGATTGAATTTGATTTTTATTAAATTATTGTGAGATTTTCAGTTAAATTTATCGGTCGTTTTTCAGTTTTCATTTTTAAAATATTGTTTGTCGCTTATATAAAAAAATATTGTTGTTCATTTTAATATGATAGTAGGGATTGTATTACTATACACAGATTCGAAAAAGTGGTCAAAAAACAAATATATAACAAATAAATGTTATCAAAGGCAAGATAAGTTACTTTTCTACCTAACTAGACATGTTTTCAGTGTTTTTATTTAATGTAACATGTTTATTTAGCTCGACAAACATACTGTGTTTACCGACGTATTAGAAAATTCAAAATGGCACCGACTCTCTCTTTAACACGGTAAGTTTAAGAAAAGGTGCTATAGATATAAAACTAGACAACATACTGTTAGAAACTCGCTCAATATGTTACCGTGACATAGTTAACATATATTCGGTGGGTTTTTAATAATATTTTGTCTAGTTTATTATTTATAACACCTTTTCCTAAACTGTGTTAATGAGAAAGTCGGGCGCCATTTTGAATTCCAATACAATTGCCTTTATTCATATTTCGTGTCTTTCAACATTTGATTGTCTTCGGCTTCAAACATACAAAATTTTACATGCATAATTATTATTTATTTATATTGAATAAACTTCAGTTTCACTACAAATCAAATCGTGTTCCTTCCTTTTCTTCATTTTAAATGTAATTTATAAGTAAATAAAGAACGCATTCTCATCTTTAAAATCCATAATACAACGAAATGTTCAATTTCTTTTAACGTATTAAACAACTTTCCGTTTCAATTCTTTTTTATTAATAATATTGGATGAGTTTCTATATAACTCATCGTGTTCTTTATCTTTTTTGAATCCAAGTTTGAAGTTTTCTGTAAAGAATTCTGTTCATTATTGACAATCTGCCAGTGTGCCACATATCTTCCTTGCTAGGACCTCGGCGATAACGTCATTTTCAGTTTTTTTTTATTGGTTCAATATGTTTTAAATCGGCTATATAAATAAACACACAATTAGTGACAAGTTACTAAGTCAGAACGACAAGATGGCCGACATTCAAACATTCAACTGGGAAGTCTTCATGAAAACAAAGCACATAGAAACGTATACTTGTCGGCCATAATTTTTTTATAACTCTGCAATTCGACATTATTGGTTTTTTCGAAACAACTGAAACTTTAAAATATGTCTATTTGTTATATATTTGACTTTAAGAATCTTTTATGTTTGTTGTCTTCTCAACCAAATACCTGTATATTTTTTATAAACTTTTATAATTGTTTTTTTAATAATAATAATTAGAAATATTTATTCCGAATAGTTTTTTTTTTCTTTTTTCTTTTTTTTTTTTTTTTACAGATTATATTGCCTTTTACTTATTATAGGATGTTCAGGTTGAATTCAATTCTTATGGTTTTTGTTGTTTATTAAATTTTATATGAAACTACAGAATATTATTTTATGTTCCGCTCACTATGTAAAGCATGGGTTTCTAAATTATAGCGTTACTAGTTCAGCACGGTCCGTATTTTGTATAAGCACCACAAAGTTAAATTGTAATTTAATTTGAAAGAACACAAAGGTTTGTTAAATTAATAGTTGTTCAATTCCGGATCCATTTATAAAACAAACTAATTTTTATTTAAAGAAAAAAAATTCCATTAATAAAACAAATGGATTTTTAGTTTCAAAAATCAAAACAACAAACGAGATATTTTTTTTTAAATAGTAAATTGCTTTTTATAAATTCCTGTACACAATTTTGGAGGAATCGATTTAAAATATTGAACGTTGAAGTGACTTCACAGTCAACAGCCATTTAAAGTGGAAATCTATACATTATTTACTATTTCAATTTCTTTACCGTTTAAATTTCTTTAAGTAAAACTGATCCGATCCGGTAAAGAGGAAATCGAAATACTCATAGGAATATAAAAAAATACACTGACGTAAAATGCATTGCATTGTTAAAAGTAATAAAATATCGAAAAACGATCTTACCTTTCATTGTAACCAATTGAATACGAAAAAAAGGCAATAAAAAATTTGGATGAGTTCTTTTTTGTTTGTGTTCAAAATTGAAAATTTGATCCGTTTGTAGGGATTTCTTTACAAAATTAATACAATTCAATTTCGTATGTCCAATTCATTAAGAAATCTAAGAATAAGTGGATATTGAAAAAGTTAAAAATTCAAAAACACAAAAAGACGATTGAAACGTGGCTTTTAAAAATGGATGAACAAAAAATGAAAGTTTAAAATGAAAATATATGAAGATTAAAAAAAGATTAAAAGATAAAAAAAAAAAGATAAAACGTTATAATGAAACGTTTTCAGTTTTTAAATGTCCGTTAATTACGTGTTAGAAAACGTTTTCCTATCAACGTATTGTCCATTCATAAGACTAAAATAATTAAAAATGAGAAAAAGAATAAAACTAAGATATCTTTGTTCTGCGTTACTTATATGCTAACGGCCAAGAACAGTTTATATAAATATTTAAATGAATATATATTATGCAAATATATATTATGTAAATATATCTGTATGTCAATTAAAGTTGTATATATATATATATATATATATATATATATAAATATATATATATATATATATATATATATATATATATATATATATAACGTTAACCATCGTTGGTATTTTTATTTTATTCTTATATATATATATATATATATATATATATATATATATATATATATATATATATATATATATATATAAATATATATATATATATATATATATATTTAAAAATATAGATATATATTTGTATATATGTCTTTAATATATATATATATATATATATATATATATATATATATATATATATATATATATGCGTATATCTAAAAACATATATCTATATCTTTATATATATATACAGGGTGGCCGAAAAGTCCCAGGACACTAAACATGTATTTTTAATAAAACACAGTATTTTTTAATGAAACACACAGAAAACATATTTCGGCCAGTGTCCTGGGACTTTTCGGGCACCCTGTATATATGTTAAAATATATAGTTATTATATATTCAGATATATTGCATATATACACATATATATATATATATATTCAGATACATATATATATATATATATATATATATATATATATATATATTAAGTAATGTGATTTATAATTTAAAAATTTTTTAAAAATTTTTAAAATTAAAAATCAAAATTTAATTAAATTAAAAATCAGTTTCATAAGAAGGAACAACAACAAAGTCAATTATCTGTACGATCGTTTCGGAAATCCGTGCTTTTTATTTGTGGTATACATGAAGTCACGTAGAACAATTATACATAGTTTTTTTGGTAAGCACGGTCTCCTCATCAGCAAATTTAGGAGGATTTCTATTGAATTGAAAAGACACCAAAAATAAACCTAGCATTAAAAGTAAGGCAGATGAATCTGAAAAATTGAAGTAAAAGGTTTGGATTTAAAATTTATAAGAAAATTAATAAGAAAATTGGTATAGGATTCTTCTTTTACTTAAAAAGAATTTAATTACATTTTCTCTTTCATGTGCCCAGTCTCAGGAGATATTTCTCTGAACAGAGTGAGTGGAGTGATCCTGGGAAAGGGAGTAGCCCCCGTCCACTATGCCTTGGTGTAGTTGATAATAAACTACATATGCCTTGGTGTAGTTGCCAGCAGCCCTTAAGATTTGAAAAAAAAATCACTCGTCCGCCAGTCGAGTGTGAGGGAAAATTTACTCGCCCCAAAATATTTTTACTCGTCCGACTTTATATCTTTGTTTCAGTCAATAATAGTAAATAATGTTACAACAATTCAATAAATTACCGTGTATATAATCTAGCAAGAAAATATTTGTTTAACTCTTGTAAATCAACTATTGTATTACTACAAACATTTCAGTAAATATTCAACAAAACGTTAAAATACAACACCAGTTTCTTTATATAGCATCATTCATATTATTGTTCCATAGAAATAAGAATCATTTCTTCGGATGCTTGACGGAATGATGCATTCTTACCTCTTTCAAATGTTCGTCTTTATTTTTGTAAGCATGAAGTGTATGTAGGTGCAGCGTCGAAGAATTTGTTTTCCAAATGAATTTCAAAATCAGAGAGCTAAATGAAGGCGACATTTTGACTACACGCTGAATGTGTAAATTTAACCGCTTGTTGACCTTTACAGTCACCACTCTTTTTTTTAATACGAGGGTCGTAAAATAAATGAGGTTTTCCCGTTTATTTTTTAAAGAAATTTTATCGTCTGGCGGGCGAGTGATTTACGACTTTCAGTTGCCCCACGAAATTTTCAATCGACTGTGGCGACCGGTTATGTAAAGTCTCAAAGGCTGGTTGGCAGTTAAAGGGGGAAATACAGCTAAACGATAAAACTATCATTCGATTCTGTTTTGCAAGTCGCTCGCTATTAACATAGCGACCTTCTTTATGTAACGATTGATTAGTAACCTTGGAAAATTATCCGCTGTCTTTTGTAAGAACAACGCAACATTCCTAGACTCAATCCTACATTCTCGTTAACCTTGTCTCTAGGTGATTCACATAAACATATTTTAGTTTCTGGCATGTTCTTCATATAATTTACAAAGCTATCTGTTGTATTTTACGAGACGGTCTAGTGTATGTGAGTGTGAGATGTTTTAAAAGATCGCTTCCTAATTCTACACAAATGTTTGGTCTTGGCTGTTCAGCTAAGTATTCTCTTTTTACCCATATGTTTGATCAGCTGTAATAAATAATAAAGGTGAAAGATGTATGGTCCGCCTTTGCCTTTTCTTTGATTATGCCTGTAGCAGCCGACATACATATGGCCATGATTAGGTGTGTCAGAATTTTTAGGGAAGGTTTGACACACTTAAGACAAAACTGCGAATAAGTTTTGTGCAAATTTACCTGTAAAGTCAAAAGTTTCAAACCTTCTTTTAAAATAAGTGGAATCTCATAATTTGAAAATATTGTCCAGCAAATATTGGACACTTACAATATTTTTTTCTATTTCATTCAATGTTTTTTTTCATTTTAGATATTAAAAAATCATTGCATTAAGAAGAAATAAAATATTTTAAATCAAAATCTCATGTATTTCTATAAGAGAATAAAAAATGGAAAATTTGTCGGCGAGTTGTTTATAAAAGTAAATTTACTTATGAGTGAAATGTGATAATTTTTCAAGTACGGTGACCAATATTACTTACTTTGTTGTTAACAGCAAACATATCAGAAATACAAATGAGAGATAAGGCATATGTCAGAAATAATTACTTAGGCCTCCGTATTTGTCAACTGGAAGAAAGGGGGACAAATCCGTTCAGTGAAATCTGAGATTAGAATTTAAACCCGCTGTCTTTTCTTATGTTTACTTAAAAAGAATTCTTCTATTTAAAAAGTGCATGTAATATAAAATAAAAATATGCACAAATTCTTATAAAGAAAGAATGGAAGAAACCATTGACAGGATTTTCGATAATGTATGATTGAGTCTAAGAATGTTGCGTTGCTATTAGAAAAGACAGCGGATGATTTTCCAAGGTTATCCATCAATAGTTACATAAAGAAAGGCTTTTTTTTACATGGAGGTAACCACTTATCAAGGCCCAGGAGCCACTCGCGGATAAGGGTTATTGCATGTACAGTAATCAATGAGATAGTATCGTAGTAATCATTAGTATTGGATATTTGATAGGATGTCTTATGGAAAAGAGAGGTTTGTCAGGAATTTGTTTATGTTAGACTTGAAGACACCCAAGTTGTAGCCAGATGAGAAACAAGCAAACAGAAGAAAGTTCCGCAATCGTGCACTTCTAAGAAAGAAGCTCTGTTCATGGAATCTACGTTTGGATTTAGACAGAGATAAGGAGTGGGGAAAATTAACGACAGTAGTTTCAGCTAGACGCGTGTTTTCGTGAAAGATTGGCGAGGGGGAACGAGACATTGGAGCTCAGACGAACACTTGCCATGTAAATAACGATAAAACAAAGGCAGGCTCACAACGTCTCTTCTGTGGGAGAGAGGCTGCAGGGAAGAGAAAAAGGCATCCCCCACTAAGCCACGAAGTCATTTTGTACTCTGTCAAGGCAGGATAGGCTGCTTTTAGCAGCTCCTGTCCAGATATGGCAGCAGTACTCCATCCTTGGACGTACTTGGCTTTTATACAGATATAGAATTACATCAGTAGTGAGATATCTTCTGGAGCGGTAGAATGATCCCACTATTTTCCCAGCGTCGTTGGTAACATACCTGATGTACGTGTTCCACTGTTCCATTACAATTAATAGTTACATAAACAATGTTATCGATCAATATTTACATAAACAATGTTATCGATCAATATTTACATAAACAATGTTATCGATCAATATTTACATAAACAATGTTATCGAGCAATAGTTACATAAAGAAGTTCGCTATGTTAATAGCGAATTACCTGCAAAGCATAATCGAATGATGGTTTTATCGTTTAGCTGTCGTTTTTCCTCTTTTAATGTCAACTATACCAAGGCATAGTGGAGGTGGAGGGGCGCTACTACTCTTTTTTCCATGATCACCCAACTTACTCTGTCTTTAGTATGATCCGACCGAGGAGTGAATTCCAGGCTCTCAGCCCATTACCGAACACTCTAAGCAGCGTGTTAAATAGGTTAGAGTACTTGTTGACATTTGATTTGAAGAAGACTATGTTTTAGTCTACAAGGAAGCAGCCCCATGGTAACGTGTTTCACAAACGGGAACTCTTACATGTTCAAGAAAATTTCTCTTGACAATAAACACATGGAAGAAGAAAGGAAATTTTCCTGTGATGAAAACACCGATAGTTTTTTTTTAAGTTGTCATCGCTACTTTAATAAAGCACTACGTTTTTTAATTTTTTTTTAAATGTGTGTATGAAGATAATGAATAGGTTTATGACTTATAATGTAATTATGTGAATTTTATATGAAAATGAGTTAAAAGCGATTAATAGAAATAAGCGTTACTTTTTGCATTGAGGAAATGTTTAAATTCGGTTTGTTGGTATTTTGTCAAAAACGAAAGACAAAAAAGACTTTTGTTTAAGTTTTTGTTATAGAAAATAGATTTGGATTTTGACGACCATAACTGTCAAAGTGTTACAGTCAATTTATTGAAACCAATCGAACTGGAAATATTGAATAATAGTATTCTCATGAAAATCAGATCCCAATGTATTACTGGACGAATAATTAACATAATTAAAGTCTTCTTAATGAAAAGAAGAATCCAAGTTGCCCAAGATGGTCGTACATACAAATAATATGATATAAATGCGAGTTTACCTCATGGGTAGATCCACGAATTTTTATTATTCCTAATATTCATAAATGACACCCGATTAAATTGTCTCTGAGATGGGTATATTTGCTGACGACACCACGCTCTATAACAGAAATGTTGGAAATCCTAAAGGAAGACGTCTGATCTGCGGTGAAACGGGACAAAATGGATGGTCACATTCAATGCTGTCAAGACTAAGCTCCTTGCCTTTAATAACTACAAGAAACCTTTTCAACCACTAATAGCCATGGCTAATTATACATTACCTGAACGTACTTATTTCAAACAACTCAGGAGGAACATGCGTGGGAGCACGTACATTGAGTGAATTTCCAAGCCTGCTGCAAAGAAGATGGGCATACTCCATGTATGTAGTTGCCATATTTCGGTGCATCTGCTACTTGTCCTCACCCTCAGACAGGCCCAAAAGAGAGTCGCAAACTTAATAGAACTCGCACTATCCATTAGGCGTTTAAGCCTAAGGGATAGTGCGGATTCTATTCTAATTGCTGTCCCACTGACGAAATGTTGCATCCCTTGCCTGTTTTACAAGTACTTTAATGGAAGGTGCTCCGACAAACTACAAGTCTTGTACCCCTTCGACGTAAACACCACAGAAAAACCATACAAACAGCAAAATTCTACCTCTACACATTAGAACTCCCTAGATGTAAAAATCCTTCTGTTTTAATTGTTTCTTCCCTAGACCTTGAAATTCTCTTTCGGTTTCTGTTTCCCTAACTGTACTGACATGCAGAACTTCAAGTGTAATATAAACATACATCTTGCTGCTCAGCTCCCTACATAGTTTTTTTTATAAATTATGTCCGAAATATTTGCCCCCTATATCAGAGTGGCACTGTGCTTTGTTTGGAGTGAAAATGTCAGAAAAAAAAACAGATTATTATTAGAAATATAAACTAAATTCATGTTTATATAAATACATATATATATATATATATATATATATATATATATATATATATATATAAATACATATATATATATATATATATATATATATATTTATATAGTAGAAATAATAATTAATAAAAAATGAAGTGCTCGATTCGATACTGTAAAAGTCTGAGGAAGCTACAGACGGCCAAAAAAACGGCCGGGTAGCTAAAACAATAATATAACTTGACAGAAAGATACGGTAATAAAATAAACCTGTGTATATATATATATATATATATATATATATATATATATATATATATATACATACACGTTTATTTTATTACCGTATCTATATATATATATATATATATATATATATATATATATATATATATATACTAATTTAATTTAAATGCATATATATTTACATAATATATATTTAAATATATATATATATATATATATATATATATATATATATATATATATGCATTGAAATATTTATTCAAATTGCTGCTGACCGTTAGCATATAAGCAACGCAGAACAAAGATACCTTAGTTTTATTTTTTCTTATTTTTAATTATTTTAGTCTTATGAAAAACAATACATTCTAAACTTGATAAGAAAACGTTTTCTAACACGTAATTAACGGACATTTAAAAACTGAAAACGTTTCATTAAAACGTTTTAATCTTTTTTAAATCTTTTTTAATCTTCATATATTTTCATTTTAAACTTTCATTTTTTGTTCATCCATTTTTTTAAATCCACGTTTCAATCGTGTTTTTGAGTTTTTAACTTTTTAACTTTTTCAATCTTCATTTACTCTTGAAATTGTATCAGTTTTCTAGAGAAATCCCTACAAAGTGACCAAATTTTCACATTTGAACAAAAACAAAAAAGAAATTATCCAATATTTGATTGCCTTTTTTTTCGTATCCAATTGTTTTCAATGAAAGGTAAGATTGTTTTTCAATATTCTATTACTTTTAACAATGCAATGCATTTTACGTCAGTGTTTTTCTTAAAAGTTTTATTCGTATGAACATCTTGATTCCCTCTTTACCGGATCAGTTTTGCTTAAAGAAATTTGGTACTAGTTCACTTATTGATCCATGCTGAAATAATGATGTTACTATTTTAAAAGCCATACCTTACATGAGGAGGGGAGGGTGTTTTTTTTACCTATTCTATAACTTAACCTTACAATTGAATAAAATATATATAAAACTTTAATTAAACTTGGAAATACGATTTAAAAATATTTTTACCTTAACCTTACAATTGAATAAAAAAAAAACTTTAATTAAACTTGGAAAGACGATTTAAAAAATAGCTTGTAGCAGTAAGTGCAGTAGCAGCAGAAATTTTCATAAAAGAAGTGTAAACGGTAAAGATATTGAAATAGTGAATGTATAGTTTTCCACTTTAAATGACTGTCGACTGTGAAGTCATTTCAACGTTCAATATTTTAAATCGGTTCCTCCAAAATTGTTTACAGGAATTTATAGAAATCAATTTACTATCTAAAAAAATATTTTTATTTTATTTTCCTTATGTTTTTTTTTAAATAAAAATAAGTTTTTTTTAATTATTTTTTTTTTATTAATGGACCCGGAATTGAACAAACATTGATTTAAAAACCCCTTTTCTTTCAAATTAAACTACAATTAAACTTTTTGGTGCGTATACAAAACACGGACCGTGCTGAAATAGTAACGTATTATATAGAAACCCATGCTTAACATGGTTAGCGGGAACATAAATAATAATTTGTAGTTTCATCTAAAATTTACTAAATAATAAAAACCATAAGAATTGAATTTAACCGGAACATCATATTTAAAGTAAAAGGCAATATAATCTGTAAAAAAGATTCGGACTAAGTGTTTCTAATTATTATTATTGGTACTTCTACAGTTTAATCAATACATAAAAAAAAAGAAAATATCGAAGAAAGGTTATATTGCACGTCTCCGATATGGAACGAAATTCTCCGAAATTTTTTTTACTTAATTTCATCAAGTAGTTTTGGCTGACTTCAACACGCTCTAATAAGAATGTGGGTTTCCGCTAAAAAAAAAAACCTAGATATTTATAGAAAGCAATTTACTATTCAAAAATATTTCTTTTTCTTTTCCTAATATTTTTTTTTAAATAAAAATAAGTTTTTTTTTTGTTTTTTTGTTTTTTTTTTTATAAATGGACCCGGAATTGAACAAACATTAATTTAAAAAACCCTTTTCTTTCAAATTAAATTACAATTTAACTTTTTGGTGCGTATACAAAACACGGACCGTGCTAAAATAGTAACGTATTATATAGAAACCCATGCTTAACATGGTTAGCGGGAACATAAAATAATCTGTAGTTTCATCTAAAATTTACTAAATAATAAAAACCATAAGAATTGAATTTAACGTGAACATCCTATTTAAAGTAAAAGGCAATGCATAATCTGTAAAAAAGATTCGACTAAGTTTTTTCAAATTATTATTATTGACACTTGTACAGTTTAGTAAAGACATTAAAAAATGGAAATATCGAAAAAAGGTTATATTGCACGTCTCCGATATTGAACGAAATTCTAAAAAATGAACTTCACTTAATTTCATCAAGTAGTTTTGGCTGACTTCAACGCGCTCTCATAAGAATGTGGGTTTTCTGCTAAAAAAAAAAACTCGATCAAATTGAATAAATTATTTTTAGAGAACTTCAGTCCAAAACGGATACGTACAATATAACCTTTTTCCGATATTTTCATTTTCGAATGTCTTTACTAAACTGTACAAGTACCTTATTATTATTAAAAAAACAATAATAAAAGTTTATAAAAAAATAGAGGTATTTAGCTTTTCGAATGTCTTTAATAAAGAGAAGTATTTAGCTGAGAAGACAACAAACATAAAAGATTTTGGACTAGTGCACTTATTGGTCCGAGCTATATTTTTAAATCGTATTTCCAAGTTTAATTCAAGTTTTTTGATATGTTTTTTTATTATTCAATTTTAAGGTTAAAGTACAGAATAGGTACAAAACACCCTCCCCTCCCCACGTTAAGAATGGCTTTTTAAATAATAACGTTATTATTTCAGCACAGACCAATAAGTGCACTAGTACCAAGATTTTTAAAAAGTCAAATATATAACACATAGACATATTTTAAAGTTTCATTTGTTAAAAAAAGCCCAATAATGTCGAATTGCAGAGTTAAAACGAAAACAACATGGCCGACAAGTATACGTTTATAGAAACGTATACTTGTCGGTCATGTTGTTTGCTTTGTTTGTTGAATGTTTGCTTTCCCGGTTGAATGTTTGAATATCGGCCATCTTGTCGTTCTAACTTACCAACTCGTCACTAATTTTGTTTTTAATTAAATAGACGCTTTAAAACATGTTCAACCTATAATAAAAATTATCCAGGTAGGTAAGAGATGGCCTATCAGCTGAAAAATGACTTTATCGCCGAGGTCCTTGCAAGCAAGATATGTGGCAGACTTAAACTGTCGATAATTAGCAGAAATTTTTACAGAAAACTTCAAACTTGGATTTTAAAAATAGATAAATAAAGAACACGATGATTTATACTGAAACTCATACAATATTAATGAAAAAAGATAAAGAATTGAAGCGGGGAAAGCAGTTTGTTTAATACGTTAAAAGAAATTGGACATTTCGTTGTATTATTGATTTTAAAGATTAGAATATGTTCCTTATTTACTTATGAAATACATTTAAAAAAGAACACCATTTGATTTGTAGACATATTTGAAAGTTTCATTTGTTTAAAAAAAAACAATAATGTCGAATTGCAGAGTTATAAAAAAACAACATGTCCGACAAGTATACATTTCTATGTGATTTGTGTTCATGAAGACTTCCCAGTTGAATGTTTGAATGTCGGCCATCTTGTTGTTCTAACTTACCAACCCGTCACTAATTATGTTTTTAATTAAATAGACGCTTTAAAACATGTTCAACCTATAATAAAAATTATCCAGGTAGGTGAGAGATGGCCTATCAGCTGAAAAATGACGTTATCGCCGAGGTCCTTGCAAGCAAGATATGTTACAGACTTAAAATGTCGATGATTAGCAGAAATTTTTACAGAAATTTTCAAACTTGGATTTAAAAAATAGAGAAAAAAGAACACGATCATTAATAGTGAAACTCATACAATATTAATTAAAAGAAAAGCATTGAAAGTTGTCTGTTTAATACGTTAAAAGAAATTGAACATTTCGTTGTATTATTGATTTTAAAGATTAGAATATGTTCCTTATTTACTTATCAAATACATTAAAAAAAGGAACAACAGTTGATTTGCAGTGAAACTGAAGTCAATTCAATAGAAATAAAAAAATATATGCATGTTAATTAGGTATGTTTGAAATGTTGCAAAAACCTTAAATATGAATTAAGGCAAAAAACGAATATAAAAATTAAAAGATTTTTAAAAAATTAAAACGAAAAATAAATACATTTTATAAAAATGAACAACAATATTTTGAAATCAAAGCTGAAAACGACCGATGAATTTGTTTAACTGAAAATCGAACAATAATTAAATAAAAATTAAATTCAAACAAATAAATGTATAAGCAAAAATACTAATGCAGAAATATTTCAAACATTCAATATTAAAATATTACAAAAATCTATTGTAGAATTTAATCAAGTTTGAATTGTTCCTTTTCTGATATTTATTTTTACTTATATGGTCATTCTCTTTGCGACAAGAATTGTTTATAAGAGAATTCGATGAACTCCATCTCAGCATTTTTAGAATTATTTAATCAAGAAATTCAAGTTTTACGCTATTGCTTTTATTAAATTGTTAAGTGAAAGTACAGAATATTTACAACACACTCTCCATGTAAAATAATAAGTTTCTAAGCAATAATTTATTTTTTCAACACATAACATAAATAACATGCAAGATATATTTATTATATCCATATTTTTTAAAATACGTTCTGAAAGTTTGTCTTTGCTTTATCGTTATTTTTATGGCAAGTGCTCGACTGAGCTTCAATCTATGGTCCCCCCTCGCTAAACTTTCACAAGAAACACTCGTTTAGTTGAAAACACTATCAATAATCCTCCCCACCTTTTATCCGTGCCTAAACCTAAACGTAGATTCCATGAACAAAGCTTCTTTCTTAGAACTGCACGCCTGTGGAACTGTCTTCCGTTTTCCTGCTTTCCAGCTGACTACAATATGGTTGTCTTCAAGTCCAATGTAAACAAGTTCTTGATAAGCCGTTCCCTTTAAGTTAGCAAATTTAATAAAGTTCCATTACTGACAATTACTATATTGTCCAATTGACTACTATTTGGAATTTGTTTTCAATTTCTGGTTTGTGATTTGCTTGCTATTTTCCTCAAAATAAATTTTGAACCAATGTCTGTTCTTTTGCAAAAATATTGTTAGCACTCTTTTTTAGTAGACTTTTCAAATAGTCTTAAGAAATACATCGCCTAACATCAACTTTGTTAGCAAAAGCAGTAGACAATTTCCATTCAAATCACGTCGGGAATAACTCGAAAACAGCCGAGTTGCTTCAAGAATTACATATGTAAACTTTGCCAACTGAATTCTGGTAAGTTAAAAAAAAAAAAAACTAACTTTATTTCAGTTAGTGAGAGGGGAACCTATCACCATACTTTCCTCTAAACATGTCAGTTGGACTTATTTTTAAGTAGTAGAATACCATTTTCTTTTTTTTCTAATCGTAAGTAGACAATGCATTGGGGAAGCGTTGTCATGGCTCCCGTAACTCTCATTTCTCCTAATTTGTCCCTTCGCCCTTGTTTAGAATGAGTTTTCTGACAAAGGGAGAAGAAAAATCTGTATTCTAGGTCGGCAGTATTTTTGCATGAGCAGTCACCTGAAATATTGCAAATTTTCTATTTCTATACTTGTAGCAATGTCACTATTAAGGGTGCTGGAGGTAAACATTTTAACTGGGCTGATGTTATTTACCTGATAGTCAGGGACCCAAACCTTGGATTAACCACTAAGGCGGCCATCCTAACAGCAGTTGCAAAGTACTGCTGTATTGCCATTTGGTGAAGGGATTCGAGACAATTCTATGATGCCTATTTAAAAAAAATAATATAAATGTACTAATCAGAAAGAAAAAAAATTGAAATACCACGCGTTTTTTTTATTCTCAAACATTTCATAACTTCACTTTGTTGTATTGAGATGATGTGATGTTTTTTTATCGCAATCATCCGCAATGTAATTCATTGTCTTTCGGAAATGAAAAAAAAAACCCAGTAAATTTCGGTCCCTCTTCCTAGTTTATTCGCAATTTGGATCGTGCAGGCATGTTCGTAATTTTGCAAAAGGGGAAAGGTAACAACTGTTTGTTAATATAGAACAACTATTTTTAGCATCTATAGTCGACCACAGGTGAAGTGACATTAAGTAACAAGGAATTGTCGAAAGAAATTATCGTATTTTTAGCAAAATGCGCAGTTATTTATCGATTTTTTATATTTTTTTTGTATCGATTCTTCAAATCATTTCCTACTTAATGGTATATTAGTAATGTTTGTCCCACTGAAAGAAAATTTATAATTTATTTTTTTTAAGATTTTAAAGTTTTTCGTAAAATTACTGAAACTATTGTTTTGCTAATCTGAAAGATAATAATTACTATAAACATATTTCCAACATTAATTAAAATATATTTTCATTTTTTACATTAGCTAAAAGAGAAAAAAAATAAAAAAAAGAATGGACGTTTTTATATACTGTTATCTAACAAAAATAATACAGTAAAACTTGGATTTAATTTTAAAATCCTCACTAAAATATAGTACGCCCTGTATTCTGCTATACTGTAGAGATAAGTATATATTTTTTTACAAAAATTAATGGCGCCGTCGTATGAAAATCAATGAATTCAGGAATATATTATATGAAATACGGCATTAATGAAAAATGCTATTTATGAAAACATTCAAAAATCATTTTACTGTTATATAAGTTAAGAAAAACACTACAAAACAATTTGTTCAATTGTAAATTGAAATAATAACGTTTTATTTAGAAATCCAACCAGAAGAGGAAGGGGGCTTCATTTAACTATTTCGAACTTAAACTAAAAATAAATACTATAAATTTGAATTTAACCTGAAGCCCCTAAATAAAAAAAACACGGTTCGTAAACTGCAGAAGTTCCAACAGAAAAGTTTGTTAACGTTTTAAAAAACACTCAAAAACGACACTTGTACTTTCATTTAACAGTAAATACTATAAATTTGCATTTAAACTGAAACTTTTATCTTAAAACAACACCGTTCGTAAACTGCAGAAGTTCCAACGGAATAGCTTTTTATTTCATTTGCAATATATGGAAGTGGTATGTATGCCCTCTGTAAATTTTTATTTTCGTCTGCTTATTAATTTTTTCAACAGATTATTATCGAATGGTCACTAATGTACCAGATTATACCAAATAAATTAAAGAAACCCCAATAATTCACATTTTTCAGGGGTGCTCTTGTTTCTAATTCAACGTTCTAACAAATCGATGCCTATTTTGGAAGCATCGGCTTTCTTGACCAAATTTAGCCTTTATTGGTATTTTTTGAAAGCCAAAAATCTTTTTAAAAAGTCTATATTTGCGAAATTTAGGCGAAAAAAAAAAGTCGATGCTTTCGAAATGAAGTACCGATTTACGGGAATTTAATATTATAAACGAAGCTAAGAAAGCACTCTTTTAAACATGTTAAATAATGAATTGTGTTTGTATTTATTAATTTTTCAGTATTTTTGTTGTTGTTTAGTTTACCGACCCCTCGGCATTCACCGTTAATTTGTCGACTTTGGGAGGTTTTCAGGTACATTGAGGACTGTAGTATTTATTAATTACACTCGTTTAATTTTAAACATATAAGCACAACCTTAACTTTTTAATAGTTTAAACCTGGAATATATATACACATATATATATATATATATATATATATATATATATATATATATATATATATATATATATACGGCATGAAACTACGATTAAATTGTGCCCCTCGACGTACATATCCTTGAAAAACCTGCTTAGCAATAAAATCTCACCCCTTCACTGTTGAGGTGCAAAGATGCCAGACATCTTTCTATTCTAATAGTTTCTTTCCTGAAACCGCTAGGCATTGGAATGGTTCGAGGTGCTACATAGAGCGGACTCCAGAAACCATTTAAAGATTTTGGAGTCTGTCTCTATTGCCGTGCAGAAAGCTTCTTTGTGCCGGCAGAAAGAAACATCTAACGCATTGTTTCTCTTTTGGGAACTTTGAATCTTTTCTCCCATTCCTCCCCCCCCTCGTTGGGCCAATATTTGAATCGTTTTTTAAACGTTAATAAACTTTATTTTAGTGTCCCCGTATTTTTGGCACATTCAATAGTTCCCCATCAGAACTCTTTACTTTCGACATAGTATTATTATTTTTACGCTATCGATTTTCTCCTGATGAGATGATAGCTGAAAGAGCTCTCGAGAGACTTCCGCCCATTATATTTAAAACTGTATATAAATTCTGTACCCCTTAACATTTATTAATATATATATATATATATATATATATATATATATATATATATATATATATATATATATATATATATATATATATACATCCATACAACAATTAATTCCACCCCAAATTTTAAGAAGGTAATGTTTACAAGTAAAAGGACACAAAAACCAGTAGAGTGCAATCAAATTACACGGCGATCTGAATGTTGTTAAATATCGATTTGTGTTCTGTTGTATTTTTTCTCATATTCACATCTGCGAGTCAGAATATTTTACAACATTGCGTTACTTCTCTATCAAAGGAGGGGGTAATACATGGGAGGCGCAAAACATGACAAGTAAAGCCAGAATGGCGATAACGCGACACATGACTGAAATGTGCAAACAAACTAGAAACAGGTACTACACTTTTATCGTTAGTCGTTTGATGCTGATTGAATGGAAACATTAGGTTTAAGTCTGGACTTATAAGTTAAGGTCATCGTAGAGTTAACGGAATCGAATCTGATAAAAATAAGACGCAATTTTCATAATGTAATCATGTGATTATTGTTTTGTTTCTTGTTGGTTCAAATCTAGTTTTTGTTATTTGATTGACTTCGCTATTTGTTCAATTCCTTTCTTTTTTGAATTGTTTATGTGAAATATTCAGTTTTGCATTTTTTTATATTTGGATTATTTGGATTACTGTTCTCATCTTGGATGTAAACAGTAGTTCGACTAATCCAAATAATAATGAAATGTTCAATCTTTTACACGAGGAACAAAATAATGATTACACCGTTTTACGATGAACATAAGTTCTTTGTTCTGAAGCAGTTGATTTTTTTTCTTCTCATAATAATTTCACGTTTAAATTGTGTTTTTCGTCTTTTAATTTTGATTCTTTTATATTTTCATATATTTAATTGCTTAATGAATTGGACACACAAAACAAAATTTGTATCAATTTACTAAAGATTATATTAAGAAATCCTAACAAACAAACAAATTTTCTGCGTTGGACACAAAAAAAAAAAAAAAAAAAAAAGATTTTTTTTTCATATTAAATTCCTGGAATGGAAGGTAAGTTTATTTTTTTCACTTTACAATAATATTATTCAACAACTTTAAAATAATCTTAAATATTAAAATAAGTTTATTTGTTATTGCAATCCAATAAAAATATTGGTTTCGCGAATAAAATATGAAATGTGACCATGTGGGTCAATGTCAAGTTTCTTTCCAACTCCTCAAAAACCTTTAAAATGACGACTTTTCCAGGTTTTCAATGGTGCTGAAAACGAATATCACATGTAAATTTGGGTTAGATAAGTAGTTTTCTTGATATGAAAAAATTACTTTTTTTTTAAAGTGTAGAATCATTGTCTTATATAAATTTCACGTAAAAAAAAACCCCGCCTTCTGGGCACCTAATAATTTCGTCATATAAAACAAATTTGAAAATGAAACGAAGTGAACGAATCTCTTAGTAAAAAAACAGCGCCGGTTTTTGAGGGTGCTGAAAACGAATATCACACTGAAAATTAAATAGCTAAATTGAAGTTTTTTTAAGGAGTTGGAAAGAAACTTGACATTGACCGAAATGTGTTTATTTAAGTAAAATTTAAATATTAAAATAAGTTTACAATATGAAAGACAAGTTATTTTTTTACGCTTAAAAAATCCCATTCAATACCTTTTAAAATAATAATTCTTTTATTACGTTTACATAAAATGATTCTTTTATTACGTTTGCATAAAATGATTTTTATTACCTTTACATGAAATGATTCTTTTATTACGTTTACATGAAATGATTCTTTTATTACGTTTACATGAAATGATTCTTTTATTACGTTTACATAAAGTAATTCTTTTATTACGTTTACATAAAATGATTTTTTTTAATTTCATTTACATAAAATTATTCTTTTATTTCGTTTACATAAAATTATTCTTTTATTTCGTTTACATAAAATGATTCTTTTATTACGTTTACATAAAATGATTCTTTTATTTCGTTTACATAAAATGATTCTTTTATTTCGTTTACATAAAATGATTCTTTTATTTCGTTTACATAAAATTATTCTTTTATTTCGTTTACATTAAATGATTCTTTTATTTCGTTTACATAAAATGATTCTTTTATTTCGTTTACATAAAATGATTCTTTTATTTCGTTTACATAAAATGATTCTTTTATTTCGTTTACATAAAATTATTATTTTATTACGTTTACATAAAATTATTATTTTATTACGTTTACATAAAATGATTCTTTTATTACGTTTACATAAAATGATTCTTTTATTAAGTTTAATTCTCTGGAATTTGTTACGCTGAACTTGGATTCCACCAAAAATGTGTTTATTTACTTTTATGATTTCTGAGAAAATAATGTTTACCATAAACAAAATAAGTTGATCCAAACTTTGTCGAATTGTAAGACAACTGAGCACAAAATGTTTGTTTTTTTTTAATATTTTTCAAATACTTTTCTGTCCACATTTACCTAATATTTCGATAGAGAATTGTTTGAATTTTGCTATTTTATTCAATATTTTAGGTTTTAGAATAAGGATAATTTTCTTTAGTTAAGTTTGCATAAAATGAGCCCTCATTTATTGCCCATCACCAATTAACAGAGACTTAATATAGAACAAAATAATTGGTAAATATTTACAATCGAAACCAGCATAGTTTTTCAGTATTCCATTTTTTTTTTACTTTTTAAAAAAAAAACTTTTAGAAGTAGTTTTCTCTCCACAATTATCTATTATTATTATTATTATTATTATTATTACTTTTTCACATGGTTTTCCTGTTTGGTTTTACCAGTTTTTTTTATTACACCAAACAAGGCACATTGCCACTTTAATGTAGGGGGCTTCTATCATGCACCTAAGTTACAGGGGTACTATGTAGGGAGTTTAGCAGCAAAATGTTTGTTTACATTACACTTGAATATCTGCATGTCAGTACAGTTGGGAAAGCAGAAAGCCAGAAGAGAATTTTTAAGTCTAGCAGTTCTGGGAAAGAAACTATTAGAGTAGAAGGCTTTCATACATCTAGGGATCTCTACTGTGTAGGGGTGGGACTTTGCTGCTTGTTGGGTTTGTCGGAGGTATTTTCATAACGGGGGGGCAAGAGCTTGTAGTTCGTCAGAGTATCCGACATTAAAATACTTGTAAAACAATCGGAGGGATGGAATATTTCGTCGATGGGACAGCAACTGAAGCTTAGATGACAGTTCAGGATCTATCAAGTTGGCGACTTTCTTTTGAATCCTGCCCAGGGGCGAGAGACTAGTTGCAGATGCACCAGCCCAAATATCACAACAATACGCCATACAGGGGTTGAATGTTAACTTTGTAGAGGTATAGGATATTTTCAAGTGTAAGTAACTTTCTAGCAGGGTAGAGAGAGCCCACCTTCTTCACATTAGTCATGGCAATGATCTTGGTGTATCTATTCCAACTTATGTTTCCTGCCTTGACAGAGTTAATAGTAGACTCCGTAGCCTAGTGGGGGATGCCATTTTCTCTTTCCTGTAATCTCTTTTTCACAGCCTGTCTCTGCTTTATCATTATTTTCATGGCAACTGCTCGTCTGAGCTCCAGTTTATAGTCCCCCTCGCCAAACTTTCATGAGAAACACTCGTCTAGCTGAAAAAAACTATCAATAATTTCCTCCACTCTTTATCTGAACATAAACATAGATTCCATGAACAAAGTTTCTTTCTTAGAATGCACACCTGTGGAACTCTTTCATTTGCCTGCTTTCCATCTGACTATAATATGGTCATTTTCAAGTCCAACCTAAACAAGTTCTTAATGAGCCGTTTCCCTTAAGTAATCCAATTTACCAAATTTTCACTACCGATTATGACTACAGTGTTCCATTGACCACTGTATGCTTATCGACCCTTATCCTCGAGTGGCATCTAGGACTTGATAAATGGTGATTCCTTTGTAAAAAATAACATAAGTGAAACGTGGGTATATAACATTTCAAACGTAACATTTTCATTGACTCCAAAAAATATAATAATTCCAAAGTTTTCTTAAACTTAAAAAAAATATATTAATTATTGTGTAAAAACAACTTAAAAAATAGCAACTGCTACAAACTCTTAAAAACTGGGGTCGCAAATTTAAATCCAACATGTTTCAGCACTTTGTATGAACATATTCTGTGGAGATCATAAAATTCTCTAAGGTCTCTCCCGTGAACAACTTGTGCTCTAGTTCTAATAAAATAACGTTATACTTCTTAAATCTTTACTTTATAAACCACACACAAAATGGATAGTGCCAGCTCAGAAATGTTAGGTAAGCCTATCTAATCCAATGCTCACCAAACAATGAAGTACAATATATATATTGTCTTATTATTATGTGAATTAGTATTGATACAACACACAAGCATTTTAAAGGCCAATCGATTTTGCAGGTGAGTTGTTACACACTCCTTACACATAATACAAATTATCCAAGATAATATTGGTTTATTATATAAACAACTCTTACACCATAACCAATTTTATGACGTCATACCATCTGGTGTGAACATCATAAACAATATGCGAAATGTATGGTGGCAGTTGAAAAAGAGAACTAATCTTTGTCCACCTGGACATTAGTTAACTTTATTGTCAACAACGTCTGGTATTTTACATGTAAATTATTATTATTGTTAATTATATGAATTTATAACTTCTTTTTAATTTGCACGATTTTTTTTATTATTCTGTAAAAGAGCTCTTAAAAACTCAAAACTAATTTTATGACGTTTACGGCCTGACCATCATAAACTACATACAAAATGGATAGTGGTAGCTGAAAAATGAAAACAAATCCTCGCCAATATGCACAATAGCTAATTTTATTGCAAACGATGTATGGTCCGTAATATAAAACAAAATATCAGTTTAAAACTTTTTTGCAATTTGCACAATTTTTTTACTATTCTGTAAAACATAACTTTAAAAAAATGCTTAAAATTTGTGATTCAATTTAAAAAGAGGCAGTTCTTATTTACATAATACAATTTAATGTCCGGGTGACATTTGCTATATAAATAGTAAAGAGGTTAATTAAGTGCAATATGGAAACTCAGGGTTCATTGAATTAACATATCTTTTAATATGATACATCCTCTGCTAATTTTATTACTTAATCTCAGCACTATATAAACGACATTCAAAATTGTTTGCAGCAGATAAAACATTAGGTGTAACAACCCTCAAAACATTCCACGGTAAAGGAAGAAACACTTAAAAGTAGTTAACAAGCTAGTTGTAAGGATGAATTCACTACAATCAGCAGTGCTTGCCGCTCTGTCTACACAAAACAAGGACCTCGTTAGGAATGAAGAAACTTTGATTTCTTAAAATAAAAGTAAAAAAAGAACCCAATTCCGTTGCATTAAATTATTATGAATATTAAACGTTCGGTGAAATAATTCGTTGAATGAAAAACTTTTGATTTCTAAACATAAAAGTAAAAACATATAAAAACCCAATGCTGTTGTATTAATTCGCTATTATGAGTATTTAAAAATATTAAAGTATTATGAATAATTATAAATATGTAATGTTATGAAAATATCCAGTTTAATATCAAACACATTAGAAATAGGCGGCTATATTTCCACACATATGACTTAAAACGAAAGCTATTTTAAAAGACCATATTATTATCCATTGCTAAGTAACTAGATTATATATTGATTTGTATTAACTTTAATTTACTGAGTATTTAAATTCACTTTTATTGTATTATTGTTTATTATATTTCTATGGTTAGCAATATATTTTTACTAATTTCAGTAGCAACTATGGTAGTTGCATGTATATTAATATGAATATATTAGTTTATTATTAACAATAGTATTATTGTTCCTACAAATTCTTACTATATTATTGTTTATTTCGATTTATTGAATAATTCCTTATATATTAACATTTAAACAATATTATAACACGATCAGCTGGCGTGTGACCGACCCAGGTGTTACACAAAATCTCCTGGAAACAGTACGCATATGAAGATCTGTTATTTGACGTCTTTTGTTCAGAAGCAACTATAGTAGTCGTATGCGTATTCTACCTAAAATTCTTACTATATTATTGTTTATTATACTTTATTAATTGCATAATTCATTTATCTATTACACAATGCTATGAATAGTATTTAACATTTAAAGAATATGAATTTGAATTAAGTGTTTATTTCTGTAATTTTTAAATGTTTTATAAAGTTATGTTTCTTGTTTTGTTGGCACAATTAAAATAAACAATGATATAAAAATATTAAATTTCATTTATTTTTTATTTTCAGATGTTCCTGATTGAATGTTTCCACTGAATATTAAGTGACCATACTTCTCCTTAAACAGTATTCTATACATAATTATTATTATTAGTCTATATACAATTATTTGCTTGCGTGGCAGACAACAAAAACAGCTGCACATAACATTATTATACATACATGTGTGAAGAATTATTTTATCTGGATTGTTTAGCAAATAGTGAGAAAACATCACACATATTTAAATTTGTGATATTCTTGTTTAATGAGTTCATAAATCATAAGATATCGAATTTAACATTTCAGAAAAATCTGCTTACAAGACAGAATATTTTAACTTTTTCACTACGAAATATCTCTTATCAAACGAAAAATACAAACTGAAATTTGTTTAGCATAAACTCTGACTTGCATCAACAACTCCAATAAGGGAAAAGCCACATTCTTGTGAAGTGTGTGGATTTTCTTGTTCTCTGAAATCAAAGTTAGTGATACATATGAAAACTCACACTGGGGAAAAGCCACATTCTTGTGAAGTGTGTGGATATTCTTTTACTAATAAATCGAATTTAGTAATACATATGAGAACTCACACTGGGGAAAAGCCACATTCTTGTGAAGTGTGTGGACATTCTTTTACTGAAAAATCAAACTTAGTGAAGCATAGGAGAACTCACACTGGGGAAAAGTCACATTCTTGTGAAGTGTGCGGATATTCTTGTTCTCAAAAATCACAATTAAGGAGACATATAAGAACTCACACTGGGGAAAAGCCACATTTTTGTGAAGTGTGTGAATATTCTTTTCCTTACAAATCAACATTAGTGACACATATGAGAACTCACACTGGGGAAAAGTCACATTCTTGTGAAGTGTGTGGATATTCTTGTTCTCAAAAATCACATTTAGTGACACATATGAGAACACACACTGGGGAAAAGCCACATTCTTGTCAAGTGTGCGGGTATTCTTGTTCTCAAAAATCAAAGTTAGTGAGACATATGAGAACTCACACTGGGGAAAGGCCACATTCTTGTGAAGTGTGCGGAAATTCTTTTTCTCACAAATCAACATTAGTGAGACATATGAGAACTCACACTGGGGAAAAGCCACATTCTTGTGAAGTGTGTGGATATTGTTGTTCTCAAAAATCACATTTAGTGACACATATGAGAACTCACACTGGGGAAAAGCCACATTCTTGTGAAGTGTGTGGATATTGTTGTTCTGCAAAATACACATTAGTTACACATATGAGAACACACACTGGGGAAAAGCCACATTCTTGTGAAGTGTGTGGATATTCTTGTTCTAAAAAATCAATGTTAGTAATACATATGAGAACTCACACTGGGGAAAAGCCACATGCTTGTGAAGTGTGTGGATATTCTTTTACTAATAAATCAAGTTTAGTTGAGCATATGAGAACTCACACTGGAGAAAAAGCCACATGCTTGTGAAGTGTGTGGATATTCTTTTACTAATAAATTTAATTTAGTTATACATATGAGGACTCACACTGGGGAAAAGCCACATTCTTGTGAAGTGTGTGGACATTCTTTTACTGAAAAATCAAACTTAGTGAAACATAGGAGAACTCACACTGGGGAAAACAGAGCTTAACAGAGCTGAAAGAGAGAAATAGACCAAATACCAAGGTCTCATGTATGATATGAAAAGAAACTGGAACCTAAAGGGGATATAGATCATACCAGTTATCATAGGTGCCACAGGACCTATGAAGAAGAACCTGAAGTCCTACCTAACTAATATTCTGGTGAGCCAAATGCAAAAGAGATTCAGACAATTGCACTTAAGAGAACAGCGAGGATACTAAAAAGAACTCTCGGTTGGTTTCAATAAAAAAGCGGGGCAATGTTGGCAGCTTGTTTGGCTGCCCCATACCCAGCATTACAATCTTCAAAGGAAGAAAAATAAAAAAAAAGTAAAAATTCTTGTCCTGAAATTCAGTAAGACCAAGAGACCAAAATAAAAGATGTAATACAATATATGAAGATGGTTAATTGGGGAGAGGAAAGTTATGTTCTCAACTTCTTTATTTACTCAGTGTTTGAGGAATAAAGAACTTGAGTGGAACATTCGAATATTTATGTATGTCGTATAGAGTTCAAGTGTTAGCCCCAGGTTGTGAGATCCTTGATTTCTTGAACTTTAACTGAAGTAAAATAAAAAAGAGAGAAGTAAAGAGCCCTCGGATATATATTTAAATCATAACAGAACCAAGTGTTAGCTCCAGGAGGGAATCACTTGATATCTTAAAACTTACTAAAGTAAAATAAATTTTAAAAAGTGAAAGAAAACGTGATCAAGTTCTAATTGAAAGAAATGCAGGCGAAGAAATAAAAATTAATGAAACAATTAAATCAGACGTTGCATATGAAACCGTTAAACCAGACGTTACATATAAAATTATTAAACGAGACGTTGAACATGAAACCATTGAACGAGACGTTGCATATGAAGCCGTTAAGCCATACAGTGCTTATGAAACCATTAAACCAGACGTTGCATATGAAACCATTAAACAAGACGTTGCATATGGAACCATTAAACAAGACGTTGCTTATGAAACCATTAAACCAGACGTTGCATATGAAACCATTAAACCACACGTTGAACATGAAACCATTAAACCACACGTTGCACATGAAACCATTAAACCAAACGTTGCAAATGAAACCCTTAAATCAAACGTTGCATATGAAACCCTTAAACTAAACGTTGCATATGAAACCCTTAAACCAAACGCTGCATATAACACCATTAAACAAAATGTTGCATATGAAAGCATTAAACAAAACGTTGCATATGAAACCATTAAACCAAACGTTGCAAATGAAACCCTTAAACCAAACGTTGCAAATGAAACCCTTAAACCAAACGTTGCATATGAAACCATTAAACAAGACGTTGCATATGAAACCATTAAACTAAACGTTGCATATGAAACCATTAAACCAGACGTTGCACATGAAACCATGAAACCAAACGTTGCATATGGAACCATTAAACAAGACGTTGCATATGAAACCATTAAACCAGACATTGCACATGAAACCATTTAACCAAACGTTGCATATTAAACAATTAAACCAGACGTTGCATATTAAACAATTAAACCAGACGTTGCATATGAAACAATTAAACATGACATTGCATATGAAATCATTAAACCAGACTGGCATAAGGAACCATTAAACCAGACTTGCATATGGAACTAGCCTGAAAGAACGGATCTCATTATCGATGAATATGGCCTTAATATACCCGAATGGAAAAAGATAACAAATATCAGGACTAATTTCAAAACGGCATGATCCCTTAATAACTCAATGTTATACAAGTTGTGATAGGAGCAAGTGGTTAAATGAAAAAACATTTTCCATGCCAAATTTCATAAAATGATGCTTCCCTATTAAAATACTATTAAAGGATGTGAAGTTTACATAGACGATGTAATTGATTGTGATGATGGTGATGATGAGTTTACATAAACGATGTAATTGATTGTGATGATGGTGATGATGAGTTTACATAGACGATGTAATTGATTGTGATGATGGTGATAGTGAGTTTACATAGACGATGTAATTGATTGTGATGATGGTGATGATGAGTTTACATAGACGATGTAATTGTATATAGCAGAACTTTCAATGAACATTTAAACATCATTAAACAATTTTGTGGGAAGCTGTATGTAAATTTAAGCAAATGTGAATTATGTCAAGTGGATTACGTCTGCTATACTATATGCCAGGGACGGACGAAGCCTATCTCGGCAAATAATGGAAGCTATTGTAAAAGATACTGTCATTAGTAATAAAAACTCAGCTGCTGATATTTCCTGGCATGGTAAGATTCTGTCGAAGGTTTGGTTAAAATTTCTTGTCAATATCAAGTCCTCTCACTAATTTCCTAAAATAGCTGTGAACGATAAGTGGAATAAAATTTACAGTGAGCATTTCAATAGAATCAAGTCGAATCTAATCTTTTCTAAAGCAAATTACAAGTCGATGTAATTGATGTTAAATTGGCTGAAATCCCCACCCAAGTAAATGGTAAAGACATCAACAAAAGCATTGGACATTTCTATAAAAAATGAATAACTTACCAAAAAAAATATCGAAATAGAATGTTTGGCAATGCTACCAACCTTGCAACCCTTTGACTTTTATTTCAGCCTAACTTTGCATCCTATTCCAATCTAGACTGACCATAATCATTTAACTTTTCAACAAAAGATGATTAATAAAAATCAAGGACTCACAGGATAGAGTCTACTTCTCTATGAATCGAATATTATAATTGAACATATCACAGAAAAATAAAAAATACTATTGAAGATATTCTGTCTAAAACATAATTTTATCTTATACAAAAAAACAAAAATAAAAAAAATGCATGAAACGTATTGCCTTTTTTTACACGGAGGTCACCACTTATCAAGGCCCGGAAGCCACTCAGGGATAAGGGTTATTGCAAGTAGAGTACGTTAGTGTGGAGATTTGATGAAGTGTTTACTTAAGGGCTGGTTCATTAGGAATTTGTTAACGTTGGACTTGAAGACATCTAAGTTGTAGTCAGGTGGGAAGCAGGCAGACGGAACAGAGTTCCATAGGCGTGCAATTCTAAGAAAGAAGCTTTGTTCATGGAATCCACGTTTTGATTTAGGCACAGATAAAGAGTGGGGAAATTTTTCACAGTGGATTCAGCTAGACGGCTGTTTTTCGTGAAAGATTTGAGAGGGGGGCCAGAGATTGTTTTTTGCATTTGTTTTTTGTTTGTTTCCAAACTTTTATTTGCATGAATGATTTCTGTCATGTGCAATGAAGTGAATTTCCACTTAGCATGTTAACTTGACAACTGTGATGAATTAAAGAAACAAGCAAAGAAGAAAAGAAATGGAAACAACATTTTAAACATGGACTTAGCGTCCAAGAAAGGGAGGTTAATAAAACGAAATTAGTAATTCGCTGCCAAGATATGTCCATCTGTTTCATAAAGAAAATCTTTATAAATTAGCATTTTTGAAATGAATATATATATATATATATATATATATATATATATATATATATATATATATACTAGCATTTCAACCCGGAGTTGCCCGAGTGTTTGGAGGTGTATGCTGAGCAAAAAAAAAAGAGTAAATTTTTTTTTAATTTGACCCCTATTATGACCCCTTAAAATTTATTGTTTCGGGCTCAAATCACTTTATTAAATTAGATCCTGGTTCAAGGAACCTATATCTAAAATTTCAAGTGTCTAGACCCAAAATTGTCGGAGGAGTTTGGTAAAGTTCTTAAAGGTCAAATCGTTGAAATTTGACCCCTTAACAGCCAAATTTCTGGCTGACACCCGTCACATCGTTTTCCCAAATCTCAGTACCCGGTATTTCAAATTTCGAGTCTATAGACTAAAAATTGACAGAGTTATTGCGTAGGGAAATGTACACAGACAGACAGACACGTTCACTTTTATAGATATATAGATATAGATATATATGGAAAGAAAGTTCACTTAATAGACGCCCAATATTCAGAGTTCAAATTAAATCCCTTTCTAGTTTATTTTTAGTAGATGTATTTGTGTTCATAAAAGTATCCTCATTTCAGAGACGTTTAAATCGTAATAATTTTTAGGGTAATCCGGCTTTCCTTTTTTTAGCAAGCTTATAATGTTGAACTTAGAAATGTTTATGCTTAAAGGTTTGTGTTTAATGAGCGTAGAAATGTCTATGCTTAAAGGTTTATGTTTAATGAACGTAGAAATGTCTATGCTTAAAGGTTTATGTTTAATGAACGTAGAAATGTCTATGCTTAAAGGTTTATGTTTAATGAACGTAGAAATGTTTATGCTTAAAGGTTTATGTTTAATGAACGTAGAAATGTCTATGCTTAAAGGTTTATGTTTAATGAACATAGAAATGTCTATGCTTAAAGGTTTATGTTTAATGAACGTAGAAATGTTTATGCTTAAAGGTGTATGTTTAATGAACGTAGAAATGTCTATGCTTAAAGGTTTGTGTTTAATGAACGTAGAAATGTCTATGCTTAAAGGTTTGTGTTTAATGAACGTAGAAATGTCTATGCTTAAAGGTGTATGTTTAATGAACGTAGAAATGTCTATGCTTAAAGGTTTGTGTTTAATGAACGTAGAAATGTCTATGATTAAAGGTTTATGTTTAATGAACGTAGAAATGTCTATGCTTAAAGGTTTATGTTTAATGAACGTAGAAATGTCTATGCTTAAAGGTGTATGTTATATGAACGTAGAAATGTCTATGCTAAGTAATGAACTTTGAAAGGTTTCTGTGGAATAATGGATTATACTTAATGGATTAACATGGATTATATCAGATGAACAAAGTACAATTTGGGCTGCACATTGCCACCAGTATATTTTAAAAGGGAAATAGACAAGAGGTTGAAAGCATCCGATTTTGCAAAGTGTGTGTGGATGAAATCTTATACTAAGGAGTGTGTTCACTGTTATGGATAGAAATAAAAGAGAAATTAAAATACAAACTAGTCTCACAGTCGTTTATCAACAATACAGTTTACTCATGAAAGCTGGACAAACGAAGCGATTAAAGAAACTGCATTTTTATTAACTCATTTTTATCCATCTAAGCATATTCCATATAGACTAGGAGATGTGATTTCTCAGAAAGGATGGAGAACTTTTTATTCACTTCTTCCCGTGAAAGGTAATTCTTCGTAGCTAAAGTTACGTATAACCAGTAAAACACTGAAACAAATAGGAAGAAGCAAGAAAAAATAGATAAAGGATAAATCTATTTTATTAAATATAATGATAGAAAGAAAAGCTTGTGACCTTTAAGGCTGCCAAACATGTCCATCTGTCTGACAAGGTGTCTTGTATTTGATATTAGTAGATGTTCATTTAAAGTTAACATCGATGTCCATATTGAAAACAGTTACTGAAAATAGTATTGCTATTATTATCAAGGCCCGGAAGCCACCCAGAGATAAGGGTTATTGTAAGTACAGTACGTTAGTGTGGAGTTTTGATGAAGTGTTTACTTAAGGGGCGGTTCATTAGGAATTTGTTAACGTTGGACTTGAAGACATCCACGTTGTAGTCAGGTGGGAAGCAGGCAAACGGAACAGAGTTCCACAGGCGTGCAGTTATAAGAAAGAAACTTTGTTCATGGAATCCACGTTTTGATTTCGGCACAGTTTCAGAAACCATGTTTTAAAATAATTTTAATTCCCGTACAAACCATGTTTTAAAATCATTTTTAGATTCTAATATTTACCCAATAAATTCCCGTACAGTTATCATGTATCATTTTCATATCTGTTGTGATTTTCATGTATTCTTACTATGGTGGCTTGATATGAAATGTAATGAAAATAAAATTCAAATTTCCAGTGAAATAAGTCACATTCAACAAAAATATTGGGGGAAACTAGATTTTCGTATGTGTTAATTATACAGGAACTGATTTTCACAATTCACCGTTGACTGATGAACATATTATAAACTGGAAGTTGCAATTCTCGTCAGTTATGAAATTGTATCAAGTAATTATATGTTTGCTGTTCGAAAAGTTGTTTATAATTTTAGAAATAAAAACAAAGATGGTTAGATGGTAATTCCCTCTAAAAATAAAATTGGCACTGTTATGAAAATAGACGAAATAAAAATTTGTTAAAAATGCCCTCCCACGCCACACAAGAAATGTTAACAAATAGTCAAAATAAAAAAAACAAATATCTTTTGTAAATCTTTACAATCTGACCTTTAATTTTGTTTACTATTACGTTTTAACACTTATTAAAAAATAAAAAAGAATTCAAAATAGTAAATAGCTAGGATTTAAAAATTGGGGATCACTTTCCTATATAAATTTAACGTAAAATGAACACCACTTTTAGCAGTCACCGAGAAGACACTACAGTTTTCAATTAGTGTCGTTGGGGTGAATGGGTGACTTATATCGGTGTTTGCTTAACAATTATTTAAAAACGTATCGGCTCTAACCCCCTCCAAAAAAGAAAACAAAATCTGACACGCGCATTCTCTCCAACTTTCCTGTGCCATAAATTGTAGAAACTACAAACGATTACATGCCTTGTTGATCACTAACTGGCCACGAAGTGGATGCGCATTTTACATTAAATTTATATTGTTAAATGATCACACACTCTAAAATTTTAATTATTTTATCAATTCTTTATTTGCAGATATTTTTATAATCTTTTGAAATATAACAAAAAAAAAGAAAGTAGATTTTCAATTCTTATATGATATACTATGCTGTGTAGATTCTAAAAAAATTACCGATTTTTTTTCAACCTTAAGTTTCTGCTAATTGATGGTGGCCAATATAAATGGGTTCTTATTTTATGTAAACTTTATAAAACCATTAGCCCCTATTCTAAAATCTTAATAATTGGATAAAATATCAAACATCAAACATTATCCTTTAGAGAAGTATAGACAGAAAAAGAATTGTATAAAATGTTCAAACAATTAAATATCGAAAAAGCAGTTTTTGACCAACTTTGAATTAAATTGTTTTTATGGTAAATTATTTACTTTATGGGAAACATTATTATTTTCTCGGAAATCAAAAACTTTTTACTTAAATAAACAAATTTTGACGGAAATCCAAATGTCAAATGGAACATTTTACATAAAATAAATACATTTTAAATTAAAGACTAATATCGGACTGAATATTTAACAGGATTTTTTAAAATCAGAAATTCATAAATTTTATTCCCATTCATTTTAAAGCATGGTGGAATCAATATATTTTTTTTTATTAGATTGCAATATTTTTATTCAGAAATTCATAACAACATATAGAATGGGATTGTTTAAATGCCTTTAAAAAACTTACCGTTCATTACAAGAATTCAATAAAAAAAAGTGGCATTTTTTTTTGTTTTTAATAAATTAATAAAACTTTTGTTTTGCTTGTCCAATTTATTAAGAAATCAAATATATGAAAATACTAAAAAATGGAAAGTTGTCAATTCTAGATTGTTCGTACTTTCAATCTTGTTCTAGTTTTTTTTGTTCTGGAATTTATCCACACTTTTCCATTCTAGATGTTATCAGAATTTCTGGCTTATTTTTCATTTCTTCTAGGATCAAATTGATATCTAAGTCACTATATCCTTCATCTTCAAACAGGGGCCTCCGATACTCTTCTATGTCTTGTTTTTTTGTAACTCTTCCACAGTGATTTTCCCTCTTATAAGGTTTCTGTAGAATAGCATTACATTACTTCTGAAGAGATTATTATTATATTTTGCTCTTTTTGTTCTTTGCTTTGATGCCTTCTATTTTGTTCTTTTGCAACTTTTTCCATCTCTTCTTTTTTTACATTGGAAACTGAGCCTGCAGATGATATTCTTTCATCGCCATGCTGATGTATATTATTTGCATTGTTTTTGAAATTGAGGGCATGTTTTTTCTGACAACGTACACTCCTGCACCATATGTGATTTGATGTTTTTTAGAAGCAACATTAATGTTTTAATTACTACCTTGGTCGCTCTTGAAGCTCGGAATTTTGGCAGTTTCATGCTCATCAATTGTGTTCTAAGTTCTTCATCCAATGTCATTTCTTCATCATCTACCTCGTGCAATTCTGAAGGTGATGGTAGTGCTCCAAGTGTTGAGAAAGAACACGTTTCATTGATAGTGATGGGAACCTAATAAGTCGCCACTTCGTATACTAAAGATATGTTAGTTTGTTCAATGGGTTCAATGCAAGTTCCCATATGAGTTCACAAAATTCTCATGTGTCACATATTTGTGATTTTGCAGAACAAGAATATGCATACACGTGAGAATGTTTAGTTTGATCAACTAAGACTGGTGGTGTGGTCCTGGAAATTATTCACAAACTTCACAAGAATATGGTTTTTCCCTTTTGTTTAATCTTACTTCGGTTGAAGTTCTCATAAATCAAGGGGCCCACGAGCTGGGGCTAATACTTGAACCCTATATGAGATACATAGATATTTGAATGTTCCATTTAAGTTTTTTATCTCTAAAACACTGAGTTAGTAAAGAAATTGAGAACATAATTTTCCTCTACACAATTAACCATTTTTAAACGTTGTAGTATATCTTTCATTTTGGTCTCTTGGTCAGGGTTTACTTCTATGGAAAAGTATCCTTATGCCAGGTTGTTTTGACAAACCCGTGTACAGAGAGACCTTAGGATAGTGTCTAGTAGGCATTAAAGTTCTCATATGTTGGTTTTTAGAACAAGAATATTCACACAATTCACAAGAATGTAGCTTTTCCCCAGAGTGATTGCTCATATGTGTAACTAATGTTCATTTTCCAGAACAAGAATGTGGCTTTTCCCTTTTTTATTTAGTTGATGACCTTGTCTGTGTGTTTTCGTCATAGACAACAGTCAGTTTTTTTCCTCAGTGTGAGTTCTCATATGTGTCACTAAATTTGTTTTTTGAGAACAAAAATACCCACACACTTCACAGGAATGTGGCTTTTCCCCAGTGTGAGTTCTCATATGTATAACTAATCTTGATTTTTGAGAACAAGAATATGCGCACACGTCACAAGAATGTGGCTTTTCCCCAGTATGAGTCCGCATATGTGCAACCAAGATTGATTTTTGAGAGCATGAATATCCACACACTTCACAAGAATGTGGCTTTTCCCTAGTGTGAATTCTCCTATGTCTCACTAAGTTGGAGTTTTCAGTAAAACAATATCCACAAATTTCACAAGAATGTGGCTTTTCTCCAGTGTGAGTTCTCATATGAGTCACTAACTTTGATTTTTGAGAACAAGAAAATCCACACACTTCAAAAGAATGTGGCTTTTCCCCAGTGTGAGTTCGCATATGTGTCACTAATGTTGTTTGTTTAGTAAAAGAATATCCACACACTTCACAAGAATAAGGCTTTTCCCAAGTGTGAGTTCTCATATGTATCACTAAGTTTGATTTATCAGTACAAGAATATCCACACACTTCACAAGAATGTGGCTTTTCCCCAGTGTGAGTTCTCATATGTCTCACTAAATGGTATTAGGCATTAAAGTTCTGTAGAGTGCGTTGATTTTTCAGAACAAGACTTCACACACTTCACAAGAATAAGGCTTTTTGCTTTTGTTTTATTTTACTTCAGTCAAAGTTCTCAGAAATCAAGGGCCTCACAACCTGGGGCTAACACTTGAAGTCTATATGAGATACATAGATATTCGAATGTTCCATTTAAGTTCTTTGTCTCTCAAGCACTGAGTTAGTAAATAAAGTGTGAACATAATTTTCCTCTCCCCAATTAACCATTTTTATATGTTGTAGTATATATTTCATGTTGGTCTCATGGTCTTACTGGATTCCAGGACAAGAATTTATCTTGTCTGGTAAAGTATCCAGCTTCGTGCTATTACTTGAGGTAATATCACTTGAAGTAGGTGCACCATTCCTCGGAAAAAGCTGTGGGGTAGCCGTAGTGAGGAAATCTTATTTGGGCTGTGAATACTATGTGATTTTGAATATTTTCTCAATGTTTACTTCTGTGGAAAAGTATCCTCATCCCAGATTGTTCTTACAAACCTTACAAAGAGCCCTTAGACACTCGAGAATGTCTAGTAGGCATTCGTTCTCTAGAGTGCGTTTTCATATTCTCTAACCTTGATTTTTCAGAACAAGATTATTTACACAGTGTCTAGTAGTCATTCAAGTTCTCTTTTTGCCAGTGTGAGTTCGCATATGTTTAACTAAATTTGATTTTTCACAACAAGAATATCCACAAACTTCACAAGAATGTGGTTTTTCGCCAGTGTGCGTTCTCATATGCCTAACTAACCCTGATTTTTCAGAACAAGAATATTCACATATTTCACAAATATATGGCTTTTCGCCAGTGTGAGTTCGCATATGTTTCACTAAATGTGATTTTCTAGAACAAGAATATCCACAAACTTCACAAACATGTGGCTTTTCCCCGGTGTGTGTTCTTATATGTATAACTAATGTTGACTTAGTAGAACAAGAATATCCACACACTTCACAAGAATATGGCTTTTCCCCAGTGTGAGTTCGCATATGAATCACTAAATTTGATTTTTCAGAACAAGAATATCCACACACTTTACAAGAATGTGGCTTCTCAAGGGTGTGCTTTTGCATATGTGTCGCTAACGTTGATTTAGTAGCAAAACAATATCTACAAACTTCACAAGAATATGGCTTTTCGCCAGTGTGAGTTCTCATATGTCTCACTAATTTTGATTTGGTAGCGCAAGAATATTCACACACTTCACAAGAATGTGGTTTTTCGCCAGTGTGTGTTCTCATATGTGACACTAAATTTGATTTTAAAGAACAAGAATATCCACAAACTTCACAAGAATATGGTTTTTCCCCAGTATGCGTCCTGATATGTGATACTAATTTGGATTTTTCAAAACAAGAATATCCACACACTTCACAAGAATGTGGCTTTTCACCAGAGTGAGTTCTCATATGTATCTCTAAGGTTGATTTCTTCAAACAAGAATAGCCACAAAGCTTACAACAATGTGGGTAGTCCCCAGTGTGATTTCTCATATGTTTCACTAAAGTTGATTTATCAGCAAAAGCACATGCACACACTTCACAAGAATATGGCTTTTCCCCAGAGTGAGTTCTCATATGTCTCACTAAACTTGATTTTGTAGAACAAGAATATCCGCACACCTCACATGAATAGGGCTTTTCCCCAGTGTGTGTTCTCATATGTATCACTAAATTGATTTTTTGAGAACAAGAATATCCACACACTTCACAAGTATGTGGCTTTTCATTACTGTGCACCTGCATGTTTCACTAAAATTGATCGGAGAACAAGATTAACATAGTTTTTAATATGCCATTTTACATTCGTATTTAATTCTAAATTTATAGGTTCTTATGAAGATTACAGAAACTGAACCTGCTTCATAAGAATATAACATACATTGTTGCTTCTGCTTTTCTTCATACAAGTGAGCAATTGTTGAGAGAATGTTAAAAACAAATTATATCTGATGAAGCAGGAACATCTGTTACTAAAAATAAAAGAAATAAAATATTTTTAGTTTTGTAAATTACATATTAGTTTTGTTTTTATTATGATAAGATAAAACACATTTTAAATGTTTATATAAATAAAGTAAAACCAAGTTTATAATAAAAAAATAAAACAAATTTAATTGTTTTTTTATCATCAATCACATGTTAGTTTTTGCTTGTTGTAAATATGACAGGATGGAACTCACAAATGAGTTACAGTTTATTGAACCCCTCATATGAAACAGAATCAAAACGATCAGATATTTCCTTACTTAGCAAAGAACTAGATGATACAGTCATTGCTAAGGATATGGTACAGAGACAATTATTCTATAACTTGAACACAATTTGCATTTTGGCGAGAAAATATTAAAACATTAATATATATATATATATATGATACATTCATATATATATATACATATATATATGATATATTCATATATATACATATATATATATATATATATGATACATTCATATATATCCAGAATGAGTTCGCATATGTATCCCTAAGATTAATTTCCTCGAATAAGAATAGCCACACAGCTTACAGGAATGTGGCTTGTCCCCAGTGTGAGTTCTCACGTTTCACGAGAGTCGATGTATAAGCAGAATATCCACACACTTCACAAGTATGTTGCTTTTTATCACTGTGCACCTGCATGTTTCACTAAAATTGATCGTAGAACAAGATTAACGTAGTTTGGAATAATTGTTGAGAGAATGTTAAAAATAAATTATATGTGATGAAGCAGGAACAGCTGTAAATAAAAATAAAAGAAGAAAAAAATTTTAGTTTTGTAAATCACATATATATTGTGTTTATTATATTAAGGTAAAACATATTTTAAATGTTTATATAAAGTAAAACAAAGTCGATAATAAAAATAAAACAAATTCAATTTTTGTATCATCAATCACATATTAGTTTTATTTTATTTTAAATGTTTATATAAATAAATAAAACAATGTCAATATTTAAAAATAAAACAAATTAAAATGTTTTTATCACATATTAGTTTTTGCTTGTTGTAAATATGATAGGATGGAACTCACAAACGAGTTACATTTTATTGAAAAGCTCATATGAAACGGAATCAAAATAATCAGATATTTCCTTACTTACTAAAGAACTAGACGATACAGTTATTGCTTAGGATATTGTATATGCACTAAATAAGTTAAAAGAAACACTAAAAGAAATATATTTTAAAAACATCAAATAATTGAACAATCATGAATAATTAAGAAATGAAACAATGTTTTAAAATGCCAAATAATTTTTTTAAATGCCAAATATTTTTCAAATACTTAATAATTTTTTAAATACAAAGTTATTTTTTAAATACCAAATAATTTTGTTAAATGCCAATTTTTTTTAAAAATGACATTTAATTCTTTTAAATGCCAAATAACTTGTACACAATTTTCATCTTGGCGAGAAAACATATATATATATATATATATATATATATATGATAAATTTATATATAAATAAAAAAATGAAGACTTATATTATCATAACCTCATATATATATATATCGTGAAAGAATGAGAGTTCAATGTAGAAACGTTGTTTTAATTTGAATAAAATAAAATACGCATCAAGTGCGCTTGAAACCAAATCACAACAAAAATTAGGGAAATAAATGAATATTTGTTTGAAATTCGTCACAAATATATATATATATATATATATATATATATATATATATATATATATATATGAGAGAGGGAGAGAGAGACTTTCTGATAGTAAAATTCTTCAGCGTGAAGGATGCATTGATTTTGCTTTAACTCCTCACAATCTAAACCAGCATAGTTCATTTAAAACTGTAAAGTCTAATCTTTTTTTCATATTATGTTTCAACAACCTTAAAAATATCTGCAAAGATGGAGTAAGATACTATTTAAGATTTTAGATTAGGGGATAATTTCTTATATAAATTTAATGTTATTGTTACTCACTTAAGGACCAGTTGAGAGTTAATGGGACACGTCATCATTTGAAGTTTCAAAAGTTTGTGGCAGGAGTGAGAGGAGCATATCGATTGTGGCTTTTTTTACGTTTTGGGAGATTAGAGCCTACAGATTGTTAACTATTCTGTACTTTCACCTAACAAATTAATAAAAAAAAGATATTTGTTAAATTGTTGGGAATTAGAGTCTTCATCGTGTTAACTTTTCTGTAGATACCTTACTGTACCTAACAAATTAATAAAAACAGAAACGCTTGTTATGTTTGGGGGATGAGAGTCTACATATTGTTAACTTTTCTGTACTTTCATCTAACAAATTAATAAACAAAAGATACCTTTGTTATGTATAGAGATTAGAGCATACATGTTGTTAACTATCTGTATTTTTACCTAACAAATTAATAAACAAAAATAAGTTTGTTATGTTTTGAGGATTACAGTTTACATGTTGTAAACTATTCTGTACTTTCACCTAACAAATTAATAAACATAATATACGTTTGCTACGTTTTGGAGGATTGGAGTCTACATGTTGTTAACTATTCTGTACTTTCACCTAACAAATAATTAAAAAAAGCAACGTTTGTTATGTGTTGGGGATTAGAGTCTACATGTTGTTAACTATTCTGTACTTTCACCTAACAAATTAATAAACAAAACCAACGTTTGGTATGTGTTGGGGATTAGAGTCTACATGTTGTTAACTATTCTGTACTTTCACCTAACAAGTTCATGAACGAAAGATACATTTGTTACATTCTGGGGATTAGAGTATACATGTTGTTAACTATTCTGTACTGTCACCCAACAAATTATAAACAAAACCAACTTTTGTTATGTGTTGGGGATTAAAGTCTACATGTATTTAACTATTCTGTATTTTCACCAAACAAATTAAGAAACAAAAATAAGTTTGTTATGTCTTGGGGATTAGAGTCTACATGTTGTTAACTATTCTGTACTTTCATCTAACAAATTAATAAACAAAAGGTATGTTGTTATGTTTTGGGGATTAGTATATACATTTTATTTAACTATTTTGTACTTTCACCTAACAAATTAATAAACAAAAGATACGTTTGTTATGTTTTGGGATTAGTATATACATTCTTTTTAACTATTTTGTACTTTCACCTAACACATTAATAAACAAAAGATGCCTTTGTTATGTTTTGAGAATTAGAATCTACATGTTGTTAACTATTCTGTACTTTCACCTAACAAATTAATAAACAAAAGATACGTTTGTTATGTTTTGGGGATTAGAATCTACATGTTGTTAACTATTCTGTACTTTCACCTAACAAATTAATAAACAAAAGATACGTTTGTTACGTTTTGGGGATTAGAATCTACATGTTGTTAACTATTCTGTACTTTCACCTAACAAATTAATAAACAAAAGATACGTTTGTTATGTTTTGGGGATTAGAATCTACATGTTGTTAACTATTCTGTACTTTCACCTAACAAATTAATAAACAAAAGATACGTTTGTTACGTTTTGGGGATTAGAATCTACATGTTGTTAACTATTCTGTACTTTTACCTAACAAATTAATAAACAAAAGATTCGTTTGTTACGTTTTGGGGATTAGAATCTACATGTTGTTAACTATTCTGTACTTTCACCTAACAAATTAATAAACAAAAGATACGTTTGTTACGTTTTGGGGATTAGAATCTACATGTTGTTAACTATTCTGTACTTTCATCTAACAAATTAATAAACAAAAGATACGTTTGTTATGTTTTGGGGATTAGAATCTACATGTTGTTAACTATTCTGTACTTTCACCTAACAAATTAATAAACAAAAGATACGTTTGTTATGTTTTGGGGATTAGAATCTACATGTTGTTAACTATTCTGTACTTTCACCTAACAAATTAAAAAACAAAAGATACGTTTGTTACGTTTTGGGGATTAGAATCTACATGTTGTTAACTATTCTGTACTTTCACCTAACAAATTAATAAACAAAAGATACGTTTGTTACGTTTTGGGGATTAGAATCTACATGTTGTTAACTATTCTGTACTTTCACCTAACAAATTAATAAACAAAAGATACGTTTGTTACGTTTTGGGGATTAGAATCTACATGTTGTTAACTATTCTGTACTTTCACCTAACAAATTAATAAACAAAAGATACGTTTGTTACGTTTTGGGGATTAGAATCTACATGTTGTTAACTATTCTGTACTTTCACCTAACAAATTAATAAACAAAAGATACATTTGTTACGTTTTGGGGATTAGAATCTACATGTTGTTAACTATTCTGTACTTTCACCTAACAAATTAATAAACAAAAGATACGTTTTTTATGTTTTGGGGATTAGAATCTACATGTTGTTAACTATTCTGTACTTTCACCTAACAAATTAATAAACAAAAGATACATTTGTTACGTTTTGGGGATTAGAATCTACATGTTGTTAACTATTCTGTACTTTCACCTAACAAATTAATAAACAAAAGATACGTTTGTTACGTTTTGGGGATTAGAATCTACATGTTGTTAACTATTCTGTACTTTCACCTAACAAATTAATAAACAAAAGATACGTTTTTTATGTTTTGGGGATTAGAATCTACATGTTGTTAACTATTCTGTACTTTCACCTAACAAATTAATAAACAAAAGATACGTTTGTTATGTTTTGGGGATCAAAATCTACATGTTGTTAACTATTCTGTACTTTCACCTAACAAATTAATAAACAAAAGATACATTTGTCACGTTTTGGGGATTAGAATCTACATGTTGTTAACTATTCTGTACTTTCACCTAACAAATTAATAAACAAAAGATACGTTTGTTACGTTTTGGGGATTAGAATCTACATGTTGTTAACTATTCTGTACTTTCACCTAACAAATTAATAAACAAAAGATACGTTTTTTTATGTTTTGGGGATTAGAATCTACATGTTGTTAACTATTCTGTACTTTCACCTAACAAATTAATAAACAAAAGATACATTTGTTACGTTTTGGGGATTAGAATCTACATGTTGTTAACTATTCTGTACTTTCACCTAACAAATTAATAAACAAAAGATACGTTTGTTACGTTTTGGGGATTAGAATCTACATGTTGTTAACTATTCTGTACTTTCACCTAACAAATTAAAAAACAAAAGATACGTTTGTTATGTTTTGGGGATAAGAATCTACATGTTGTTAACTATTCTGTACTTTCACCTAACAAATTAATAAACAAAAGATACGTTTGTTATGTTTTGAGGATTATAATCTACATGTTGTTAACTATTCTGTACTTTCACCTAACAAATTAATAAACAAAAGATACGTTTGTTATGTTTTGGGGATTAGAGTCAACATGTTGTTAACTATTCTGTACTTTCACCTAACAAATTAATAAACAAAAGATACGTTTGTTATGTTTTGGGGATTAGAATCTACATGTTGTTAAGTATTCTGTACTTTCACCTAACAAATTAATAAACAAAAGATACGTTTGTTATGTTTTGGGGATAAGTATCTACATGTTGTTATCTATTCTGTACTTTCACCTAACAAATTAATAAACAAAAGATACGTTTGTTATGTTTTGGGGATTAGAATCTACATGTTGTTAACTATTCTGTACTTTCACCTAACAAATTAAAAAACAAAAGATACGTTTGTTATGTTTTGGGGATAAGAATCTACATGTTGTTAACTATTCTGTACTTTCACCTAACAAATTAATAAACAAAAGATACGTTTGTTATGTTTTGAGGATTAGAATCTACATGTTGTTAACTATTCTGTACTTTCATCTAACAAATTAATAAACAAAAGATACGTTTGTTACGTTTTGGGATTAGAATCAACATGTTGTTAACTATTCTGTACTTTCACCTAACAAATTAATAAACAAAAGATACGTTTGTTATGTTTTGGGGATTAGAATCTACATGTTGTTAACTATTCTGTACTTTCACCTAACAAATTAAAAAACAAAAGATACGTTTGTTATGTTTTGGGGATAAGAATCTACATGTTGTTAACTATTCTGTACTTTCACCTAACAAATTAATAAACAAAAGATACGTTTGTTATGTTTTGAGGATTAGAATCTACATGTTGTTAACTATTCTGTACTTTCATCTAACAAATTAATAAACAAAAGATACGTTTGTTACGTTTTGGGATTAGAATCAACATGTTGTTAACTATTCTGTACTTTCACCTAACAAATTAATAAACAAAAGATACATTTGTTACGTTTTGGGGATTAGAATCTACATGTTTTTCACTATTCTGTACTTTCCCCTAACAAATTAATAAACAAAAGATACGTTTGTTACGTTTTGGGGATTAGAATCTACATGTTTTTAACTATTCTGTACTTTTACCTAACAAATTAATGAACAAAAGATTCGTTTGTTACGTTTTGGGGATTAGAATCTACATGTTGTTAACTATTCTGTACTTTCACCTAACAAATTAATAAACAAAAGATACGTTTGTTATGTTTTGAGGATTAGAATCTACATGTTGTTAACTATTCTGTACTTTCATCTAACAAATTAATAAACAAAAGATACGTTTGTTACGTTTTGGGATTAGAATCAACATGTTGTTAACTATTCTGTACTTTCACCTAACAAATTAATAAACAAAAGATACATTTGTTACGTTTTGGGGATTAGAATCTACATGTTGTTCACTATTCTGTACTTTCGCCTAACAAATTAATAAACAAAAGATACGTTTGTTACGTTTTGGGGATTAGAATCTACATGTTTTTAACTATTCTGTACTTTTACCTAACAAATTAATAAACAAAAGATACATTTGTTACGTTTTGGGGATTAGAATCTACATGTTGTTAACTATTCTGTACTTTCACCTAACAAATTAATAAACAAAAGATACGTTTGTTACGTTTTGGGGATTAGAATCTACATGTTGTTAACTATTCTGTACTTTCACCTAACAAATTAAAAAACAAAAGATACGTTTGTTATGTTTTGGGGATAAGAATCTACATGTTGTTAACTATTCTGTACTTTCACCTAACAAATTAATAAACAAAAGATACGTTTGTTATGTTTTGAGGATTAGAATCAACATGTTGTTAACTATTCTGTACTTTCACCTAACAAATTAATAAACAAAAGATACGTTTGTTATGTTTTGTGGATTAGAATCTACATGTTGTTAACTATTCTGTACTTTCACCTAACAAATTAAAAAACAAAAGATACGTTTGTTATGTTTTGGGGATAAGAATCTACATGTTGTTAACTATTCTGTACTTTCACCTAACAAATTAATAAACAAAAGATACGTTTGTTATGTTTTGAGGATTAGAATCTACATGTTGTTAACTATTCTGTACTTTCATCTAACAAATTAATAAACAAAAGATACGTTTGTTACGTTTTGGGATTAGAATCAACATGTTGTTAACTATTCTGTACTTTCACCTAACAAATTAATAAACAAAAGATACATTTGTTACGTTTTGGGGATTAGAATCTACATGTTGTTCACTATTCTGTACTTTCGCCTAACAAATTAATAAACAAAAGATACGTTTGTTACGTTTTGGGGATTAGAATCTACATGTTTTTAACTATTCTGTACTTTTACCTAACAAATTAATAAACAAAAGATTCGTTTGTTACGTTTTGGGGATTAGAATCTACATGTTGTTAACTATTCTGTACTTTCACCTAACAAATTAATAAACAAAAGATACGTTTGTTATGTTTTGAGGATTAGAATCTACATGTTGTTAACTATTCTGTACTTTCATCTAACAAATTAATAAACAAAAGATACGTTTGTTACGTTTTGGGATTAGAATCAACATGTTGTTAACTATTCTGTACTTTCACCTAACAAATTAATAAACAAAAGATACATTTGTTACGTTTTGGGGATTAGAATCTACATGTTGTTCACTATTCTGTACTTTCGCCTAACAAATTAATAAACAAAAGATACGTTTGTTACGTTTTGGGGATTAGAATCTACATGTTTTTAACTATTCTGTACTTTTACCTAACAAATTAATAAACAAAAGATACATTTGTTACGTTTTGGGGATTAGAATCTACATGTTGTTAACTATTCTGTACTTTCACCTAACAAATTAATAAACAAAAGATACGTTTGTTACGTTTTGGGGATTAGAATCTACATGTTGTTAACTATTCTGTACTTTCACCTAACAAATTAAAAAACAAAAGATACGTTTGTTATGTTTTGGGGATAAGAATCTACATGTTGTTAACTATTCTGTACTTTCACCTAACAAATTAATAAACAAAAGATACGTTTGTTATGTTTTGAGGATTATAATCTACATGTTGTTAACTATTCTGTACTTTCACCTAACAAATTAATAAACAAAAGATACGTTTGTTATGTTTTGGGGATTAGAGTCAACATGTTGTTAACTATTCTGTACTTTCACCTAACAAATTAATAAACAAAAGATACGTTTGTTATGTTTTGGGGATTAGAATCTACATGTTGTTAAGTATTCTGTACTTTCACCTAACAAATTAATAAACAAAAGATACGTTTGTTATGTTTTGGGGATAAGTATCTACATGTTGTTATCTATTCTGTACTTTCACCTAACAAATTAATAAACAAAAGATACGTTTGTTATGTTTTGGGGATTAGAATCTACATGTTGTTAACTATTCTGTACTTTCACCTAACAAATTAAAAAACAAAAGATACGTTTGTTATGTTTTGGGGATAAGAATCTACATGTTGTTAACTATTCTGTACTTTCACCTAACAAATTAATAAACAAAAGATACGTTTGTTATGTTTTGAGGATTAGAATCTACATGTTGTTAACTATTCTGTACTTTCATCTAACAAATTAATAAACAAAAGATACGTTTGTTACGTTTTGGGATTAGAATCAACATGTTGTTAACTATTCTGTACTTTCACCTAACAAATTAATAAACAAAAGATACGTTTGTTATGTTTTGGGGATTAGAATCTACATGTTGTTAACTATTCTGTACTTTCACCTAACAAATTAAAAAACAAAAGATACGTTTGTTATGTTTTGGGGATAAGAATCTACATGTTGTTAACTATTCTGTACTTTCACCTAACAAATTAATAAACAAAAGATACGTTTGTTATGTTTTGAGGATTAGAATCTACATGTTGTTAACTATTCTGTACTTTCATCTAACAAATTAATAAACAAAAGATACGTTTGTTACGTTTTGGGATTAGAATCAACATGTTGTTAACTATTCTGTACTTTCACCTAACAAATTAATAAACAAAAGATACATTTGTTACGTTTTGGGGATTAGAATCTACATGTTGTTCACTATTCTGTACTTTCGCCTAACAAATTAATAAACAAAAGATACGTTTGTTACGTTTTGTAGATTAGAGTCCACATGTTTTTAACTATTCTGTACTTTCACCTAACAAATTAATAAATAAAATATACCATCACAATATCGTTGTTCAATTTCTTAATTTCAATTTTTAGATTCAGGGAGGGATATTTTTTTTTTACTTGTTTGTTGTATTTTGTTTATAATGAAAAATATTATATCCCCTCATTAATAATAATCTTATTATTAAGAAAGCCATTTTAACAAGCGAAGGGGGTTCCTGCTAACTAATGTGTACTTTCACAAAACATTTTCATTAACAAAAGATACATCTTCACTTATAAACAAAAAATAAAATAAAAATACAAAAAATAATGAAAGGATATTAATTACATAAATAAGTGTTGTGTTTTTAACGTATTTTAAAGCGTTTATTTGCTTTCCAAAATAATAATACTCGGGTTTTACACTAAACCAATAAAAATATGTCTGACATGAGACTGTCATCTAGGAGTCCCAATAATCATTAAGAAATCGAACATTAAACAAACTGTTCGAAGAAAGACACCCAATAAATGTCATGGTGAAACTTATTACAATATTTGTTAATATTTCAACAGTATCTTTTGTATATGAAAGTGTTAGATGAAAGTACAGAGTTGGTAACAACACGTGGGTTCTAATCCTACTCTTCTAAAATCAAAACAAAACTCGATGCAAGGACTCTTCCACCACAAAAATTTGAAAGTGCAAACAGTTACATGTCTCCTTGACTGAAATTTAAGCAGGAAGTAGGTGCTCAATTAATGTTAAGTTTATATAACAGAATCTTAAATATTTATAATGTTTGCTTTTTTTAAATTCTATTTTAATGGCTTTTCAGATGTAATAGCAAACGAAAAATACATTTTTATCTTTTTAGCAGTAAAACTATGTTGGCTTTGATAGTAAATATTTACCAATTATTTTTTCTATATTAAATTTCTGTTAATTAGTGATGGTCAATAAATTGGTGCTCATTTTTATGTAAACTTTTTTTTTAAAAAAGTGTTGCCTATTTTCTAACCTAAAATATTGAATAAAACATCACAATTTACACAGAAAACGGTAGACTGAAAACTGATTTTAAAAATATTTAAAAACAAATATCGAAAGAGCAGTCGTTTTTCTGCTCAGTTGTCTAACAATTCGACCAACTTCGAATTACATTATTTTGTTTATGTTAAGCATTATTATTTTCTTAAAAACCATCTTACTTAAATGAACACATTTTTGACAAAAATCTTATCATCAGATTGAATACTATATGTCAAGGAAGATTTTTTTAACTCAAAGATTAATATATTTTTTATTCAAGTTTGTTATAAAACATAGCAAAATCAGTAAATTGACCTAGCGCCGTTTACTCCTCTCCCACAAAAAATGAAGATATACTTTTTTGCCTAATATTTTCAAAACCGTTATAAATAATATAAAAGAAGAAATTTTGAAAAAAAACATAAAATTTAACATTTTAGCATAGATCGCATTTCTACATAAGTTTAACGTAAAATGATGACCCACTTTTTGGCCACTTAGCGTTCAATGGAACATATCAGCCCTAGCATTTTTTCAAGTTTGGTGACAGAGAGGGTGCAGGAGGGGGAAAACATGACAAATTCAATTCTTTTTGCAGGGAGGGGATTAAATTTGAAACAGGAAATAGCACGATAATTTTTTTATGAGACCATTCTGTACTTTCACCTCAAAATTTCATAAACAAAATGGGTGCCACAACATGACAAATAAATTGGAGGGGGCATTGGGTGGAGAATTTAATTTGAAAAATAAAAATAACGATAAATTTAATTTTCATTTTTTGGGTGTTGGTGGGGGAGAATTAAATTTGAAACAAAATAAGAAAATGAATTAATTTAATTTTTGTAAATATGGCCTGGTAGACCAATACACAAACTATCTTTAAAAACATGTTTTCTAGGGATGTTGGTGTGGTGAAAACGATTATCGCATTTAAAATTATGGCAGGCAACTAGTTTTTACAATATTGCAAACATACTTTTCTGCCTGTTTTAAAGTTGCGGCCATATTTGTTTATGCCACGAAAAAAAGGTAATGTAATTACAAGATAATGCGGAGCTAATCTTTATTATTATTATTATTATTATTATTATTATTATTATTATTATAAATAACCGAAAATAAAGGAAATAAATAAACCAAATAAAACATTGATTTTTTTTGTATGCACAACCACACATATTCTTCCAATGTTTGCAACATCATAAAAACTAGTGACTCAATTTTAAATGTGATATTCAGTTTCAGTACACCCGATAACCCTTGAAAACAAGTTTTTAAAGGTAGTTTTTTTATTTATTTTTTTTTTTTTTTACATAGTGCTCACCACTTATCAAGACCAGGAAGCCACCCAGGGATAAGGGTTATTGCAAGTACATTACGTTAGTGTGGAGAGTTGATGAAGTGTTTACTTAAGGGGCGGTTCATTAGGAATTTGTTAACGTTAGACTTAGACACATCCAAGTTGTAGTCAGGTGGGAAGCAGGCAGACGGAACAGAGTTCCAGAGGCGTGCAGTTCTAAGAAAGAAGCTTTGTTTATGGAATCTACGTTTTGATTTAGGCATAGATAAAGAGTGGGGGAAATTTTTCACAGTGGATTCGGCTAGACGGGTATTTTTCGTGAAAGATTGGCGAGGGGGGGCAGAGATTGGAGTTCAGACGAGCACCTACCATGGGAATAACGATAAAACTAGGATAGGCTCGCAACGTCTCTTCTGTGGGAGAGAGGATGCAGGGTAGAGAAAAGGGCATCCCACACTAAGCCATGAAGTCTATTTTGTACTCTGTCAAGGCAGGATAGGCTGTTTTTAGCAGCTCCTGCTCAGATATGGCAACAGTATTCCATCCTTGGATGTACTTGGCTTTTATATAGATAGAGAATTGCATCAATAGTGAGATATCTTCTGGAGCGGTAGAAGGATTCCACCATCTTTCCAGCGACCTTGGCAACAGACAATGTACGTGTTCCATTTCAGATCTGGAGTAAAGGTCAAACCCAGAAGCTTGTCAAAACACGGAGCCTCTCCCAGACGAGAGCCATCCATCCCAATTGATGTCAGATGGGGATCAGAGCGTTGATGATGTAAGGATAGGAGTTTAGTTTTAGATGCATTAAAGGTTACCACGTCTTCCCCCACTGAACCACGCGCTCGAGATCAGAGGAGAGAGAATCAGAGAGAATTTTGTCATTTACAGCCTTTGATGTGTTGCCGTAGAGGGTCGTGTCATCAGCATAGATGTCAACGAATGACAGTATGTGTTTAGGGAGGTCATTGATGTAGATCAGGAAGAGAGTTGGGCCCAGGATTGACCCCTGAAGGACTCCAGAATTTATACTGCAGGCCTCTGATTTTTGTCCATCGATCACTACTCTTATGAGCCTATCGGAGAGAAATGATTTAATGATTAAGAAAACATTTTCAGTTATACCGTAGCTGGAAATCTTGTGAAGTAGACCCTTATGCAATACCTTGTCGAAGGCTTTTGATATGTCAAGAGCAATTGCCCTAGAAATGAAGCCTTTGTCATGTGAGATATAACCGTCAGCACATCTGTGGTAGATCTTGCAGGGCGGAAACCATATTGTGTGTCACTAAGAAGGTTGTTTCTGCTGAGGTAGGTTGTGTGTTGATCTACCAGGCCACATTTAACAAAAATATATTTTAAAAAAAGTAATATGAAAATGTTCGTTATTTTATGCTTCTAATGTAATCTCCAACCGCCCCCCCTCCCACCCCCAAAAATTTGAAGTTGTCATATTTTGGGATTCTTTTTGTTTATAAATCTTTTAGGTGAAAGATCAGAATGGTCTCATAAAAAATGTATTCCACCCTTCAGAAAAAAAAAAATAAATTTATCGTTAAATTTGTGTTTCAAATAATAAATTTATGTTTCAAATGTAATTTCCGTCCACCCTCTCAAAAATAATAATAATAATGATAATGATAATAATAATAATAATAATAATAATAATAATAATAATAATAAAGATTAGCTCCGCATTATCTTGTAATAATTTCTCATGCTTTTGGAAGGTGATCTCCGACTCCAGAATTGTTTTTATTTTTTGTCAAAATTTCTTCTGTCATATTATTTATAAAGGCATTGTAAACGTATTAAGCAAAAATAAAAAGTAGACCTTCCTCTTTTTTATGGGTTTAAGGACCCTGGGTCACGTTGTAAAAATTTCCTGCAGAATAAATATTTTGATAGGATCGCAATAAAAACATACTTTTTTTTTTTTTTTATTTAGTTATTAAGACTTTTGGTACTTGTTTAGTCAATACATTAGAAAATGAAAAATATCGAAAAAAGTTTAAATTGTATGTATTCGTTATAGAACGAAGTTTAAAACAAAAATACTTAATTTCATCAAGTAGTTTTTTTTTTTTTTTTTTTTTTTTTTTTACAGCGGAAAAACACGTTTTTATGAGAACGCGGTGAAGGCGGGCATCTTGAATAGAAAAAAAAAACACATTTGTTCAATTTTAGAAATGACAAAGAGAGATAACTCCAGCTAAAGCGCTGACAACCCCTCCCCATCTCTAATACTAGCTTTTCTTCCTAAAAATCGAACATTTTGCTCGGTATCATAACAAATTGTTTTTTCGCTGTAAAAAAAAATACTTGATGAAATTAAGTGAATTGTTTTTTCGCTGTAAAAATAAATGAAATTAAGTGATTTTTTTTCAGAGAACTTCGTCCCATAACGGATCCATACAACTTCAACTTTCTTCGATATATTTATTTTTTTTATGTCTAGACTAAACTGTACAAGTACCAGACGTTTTTTTTTAGAATCAATATTTCCGAGGTGCAAAAAAAAAAACTGCTTTTCTGTTTCAGATCATTCAAACGAATTTTTTAAAAGCGTAAAAATAACTTATTTTTCGTATTGGATTGCAATAAAAAATCAATTTGTTTTAATATTTAAGATTATTTTAAAGTTACTAAATGATATTTAAAAAAATGTTAAAAAATCAAGACAGAAACTTACCTTTGATTCAGAGAATTCAATATGAGAAAAGTGTCGTTTTTTTGTTTTTTTTTGTTTTTTTTCCTTTGTATTCAAAACGGAAATTTTGTTTTGTTTGTTATGATTTCTTTAGTAAACTGATACAATCTTTGGTTTGTGTGTCCAAATCATTAAGAAATAAAATATATGAAAATATAAAAAAAATCAAAATTAAAAGATAAAAACGCAATTTAAACGTGAAATTATTTAAAGACAAAAACCAACTGCTAAAGAACAAAGAACTTAAGGTCATCGTTACACGGTGAAATCATTATTTTGTTCCTTGTGTAAAAATAGTCAAGTGTGCCGAATAGTTTTCTTGTCAAGTTTAGATTATATTTGTCAAGTCTTAAGCCTTTAAAGTACTTCTAATGTAAATTTCTAGATAGTTCAAGAGAGGCTTTAATTGTCATGGGTTGTGCCCTCCTCCCATGCATTAACACCTTATTTGATAGACAAGTAGCTTAATGTTGTAAAAATGATGCACCGGCTCCCGGGTGTGAATATGGTAGAGAATAGAAAAGGACACAAACCAATATTTTACAATCTACTGCTCGCCGTGTAACTTAATCAAACGCTCTTTTATTTACCTTATATATTGTTTCAGGGGGGGGGGTCGTTCTCTGAGAGTTATGTGCGTTTCATTGCAAAAAGAAGAGAAGAGATACTCTACCTGGATTGAACACGATAAAATCTGCACATTATTGTCTCTCTGTAAATATGTTAATAAACTTCCCTTCTTTTATTTTAAATATTACATATTTATATGTCCTTCACGGAACTCTGTTTCTTGATTATCCTTATAATATCACCACCAAAGTATATATCAGATTTTTTTTTCTAAAGATTAACTTGAATACAGTTTATTTTTACAAAATCTTTATACATTAATCTAGTGAATAAAATAATTACACATAAAAAATATTTTGATCTGTTTTTAAAAGAGCATTAGCAAAGTAACAGAAATGCTGGGTTTGTATTACTGTACACATAGATTCGAAAAAGTTGCCAAAAAACAAATATAGAACAAATAAATGTTATCAAAGGCGAGATAAGTTACTTTTCTACCTAACTGGATATATTTTTTGTGTTTTTATTCAATGTAACATGTTTATTCAGCTCGAAAAACACGCAGTGCTTACCGATGTATTGGAAAATTCAAAATGGCAGCCGACTCTCTCTCTCTCGGAGAGGGTACGTTTGGGAAAAGGTATTATAAATAATAAACTAGACAAAATACTGTTAGAAAACAACCGAATACATGTCAACTTATGTCACGGTAACATATATTGAGCGAATTTCTAACAGTATTTTGTCTAGTTTATTATTTATAATACCTTTTCCCAAACGTACCCTCTCCGAGAGAGAGAGAGTCGGCTGCCATTTTGAATTTTCCAATACATCGGTAAACACTGCATGTTTTTCTAGCTGAATAAACATGTTACATTGAATAAAAACACAAAAAATATATCCAGTTTGGTAGAAAAGTAACTTATCTTGCCTTTGATAACATTTATTTGTTCTATATTTGTTTTTGACAACTTTTTCGAATCTATGTGTACAGTAATACAAACCCGAAATGCTTCAAGCAGTTGGTATTTTTTCCTTATTACATTAAAAATAATAAACGATATTAATAATATGGGCGCTTTTTTAATACAAGGTCATTGTGCAGAGGAAGACAACTCCATTTCACTAAGAAATTCGTTCATTTTTTTCATCTCATAATTTGGGACGCTACTACTAAGGATATTTTTTATTAAAACAAAACATAAAACAAAAGCTGCAACGATTTTCTTTATCTTTGACACGGTAAGTTTGGGAAAAGGAGTTAAAATAAAAAAATTAAAAGACTAGAAAAAATTATGTTAAAAACCCACCGAATATATGTTAGCCTATGTCACGGGAACATATATTGAGTGAGTTTCCAACAGTATTTCGCATAGTTTTTTTTTTTTTAATTTTTATCTCCTTTTCCCAAACCTACCGTGTCAACGAGAGAGTCAGGTGCCATCTTTAACTTTCCAATACATCAGTAAACACGGTGTTGAAATTTTAAATAGAGAAATCATTTTTATTTATTTTTTATTTATACACATTAAACATCTCGGCATTTGGGTCAAGCAACGCATTCCTTGACCGGCAGGTCACTTCCATCATCAGCAGCATAGGTATAGTTCACTCTCTAGCAGCCGGCTCCACTCCTACCCTCTGGGGGGGGGGCTTTTGCCCATTTTCGTCAGTTTGAACCTAGCCGCACAAAGGGTCTTGACGTGAAAATTGATTTTCCTAATTTCTCTCCTTTTAGAGAAAAACGTTTGTTTAGAACCCCATTCGGTGGTACTAAATTGTTAACGTTATTTTATTCTCAGTCATTATAAGGCAACAAGGTCTTACGACTGGAAGATTAATACCTGTTATTAAAAGACAAACGCTAAATTATTATTCTCAAAGGATTAACGAAGGAAACAGCCGTGTGTTGTGGAGTTCTTTTCTAAGAAGAACAAAAATTGATTTCACTGTCGAGACGAGCAGAATATCGCCCCTAGAAAGAAAAGTCCCTCTTTGAAATATTATTTAACCAAAATTTCCTTCAGAAAGGAACTCTTCCATAATACAAGAATTTACCCCGTATTTGTATACATAAAGCCTACCAACGTGGCTTTAACGGCCTTCTGTTTCTCTCCTTTAAATTAAAAGGCATCTGAGCTTTCACAAAAATACTTCTTTCTCCGATTTTACGTCAAACAAACGTTTTGTTTCTCCTTTCGGAAAAGAAGAAAAAGAACATTTTGTCAAAGACAGACTTAACATTTCGATAAAAGGACTGAATTCAAAACAAGGGCTGTTTCCGTTTTTTATATGTTCTTTTCTTTCAGCCTTTCTTTAAGTAAGGATTGAGGTTTTCTTTGTATTTTTCATATGTAATTTTAAATGTTTCTTAAGGGTTTTTTTAACTCCAGCCTTGGGAAATAAAGGCAATCGATAATTTTTTTTTGGTTTTAATAAACTTGGATCATTTTAAACTTATTCGGGTCTGTATTTTTTTTGCTCATTTTCACTAGTTACTCTTTTCCGAGAAATTTGCCCTAAATGCTTTTTCCCCCTTTTTTATTTCCTTGAAAAACGGATTTTGGTGACGAACCCAAAATTCCGTTAACTGTATGTTTTTCGAGCTGAATAAACAGGTTACATTAAATAAAAACACTAAGAACATATCCAGTTAGGTAGAAAAGTTACTTATCTTGCCTTTGATAACATTTATTTGTTATATATTTTTGGCGACTTTTCTTGAAAGTCCGATAACTCTTCTATCTCTATTTCGTCTCTTTCCCTGTACATATCCCATAATCCCTTCTTTGTTCTTCCCCTTAATAAAGAGTTCTTCTCATCAGTTAACACGTGTGTCTATTTTCCTCCTTTGAATTTCTGTTCATTTTTATCTCTATTCCACTAAAATGCACCACTCAACAGGTTATGGACCCAAAAGAGATAATGGAAACAGATGGAGCAGATTATCTTTCGACGGAGATGAAGCCAAATACGAAAGTTGGGAAGTAAAATTCTTAGGCCATTTACGTACGCTCGGTCTAAAAGACGCCATCTTAGGCGTAAACTCTACAAATGAACACGACGATGAAAGAAATGAGGAAGCGAATGCCGAACTGGTACAGTTTCTAGACGATAAAAGCTTATCCCTGATAATGAGAGAAGATGCAGACAATGTAAGAAAAGCTCTAAAAATATTACGCGAACATTACGCAGGAAAAGGGAAGCCTAGAGTCATTTCTTTATACACCCAACTAACGTATCCCAAAAAGAATAGCGATGAATGTGTCACGGACAACGTTATAAGGTCAGAAACCGTTCTAACAGCCCTCAGAACTACCGGACAGACAGTGGACGATGCTTTAATCATCGGGATGATATTAAAGGGATTACCTAGCCAGTTCGACCCATTTTCTATATATGTGAGTCACAGCAACAAAGAACTAACGTTCTCGCTCTTCACAGCTTTGAAGATACTCGGAAGCAAAACAACGAGTCTAGCAGCGACGACGTGATGAAACTAACTTCCTCCTTTTCGAGAACTGCTGTAAGTAACAACGACCGCGACGAACGAGACATTACATGCTACATGTGCGGCGGAAAAGGGCATATATCTACAGACTGTGCCAACAACAAACGAAAAATGTGATGCAACTACTGTAAAGCCACCACTCATAAAAGAGAGTCTTGCCGCTACAAACATACGGACACTATGAAAAAAGCAGCGGACATTGAAGAAGAATATACGTTCACATTCAAAATGGAGGACTACCACGTGCGGAAGACGACGTCACCCACGGGTTTGTTTGTTGACGCTGGTGCCACTTCTCACATCATTAGAGATGAGAAGAAATTAAAAAATTTCGACCAAACATTCCAGCCAGAAAACCACTACATAGAGTCAGCGGACGGAACAAAAACCAGCGGCGTTGCATTTAAAAGAGGAGACGCAGAAATACACTTAGTAGACGAAAATGGAAGCTGCGTCACAGTTACTTTAAAAATGGCGTTATTGATACCTTCCTACCCACAAGACATTTTCTCCGTAAAAACTGCTACTAAAAACGGAGCAACAGTCATTTTTAAAGAAAATAAAAATGAACTCATACATAAAAACGGCAGAAGTTCAAAATATATGTACATAAAAGATTGTACTATTTAACGAATACATAGAATGAAAGCACCGAAGACAGCTGCCATCAATGCTATGGCGTCGAAACGTGGCATAAAATACTCAGCCACTGTAACTATGACGACGTAACGAAACTACCCGCTGTAGTTCGTGGAATGCAAATAAAACCAAAAAACGCAAACAATAGAAATTGCAATATTTGCATTCAAGGAAAATTCCCTCAAAGCAGAAACAAACACCCGGACGAACGGGCAAACAGCATACTACATCTAGTTCACTCGGACTTAGCAGGCCCTATAAACCCGGCAGACTTAAACGGAAATCAATACGCTGTCTCGTTCACCGATGATACCTCCGGTGCTGTATTTGTGTATTTTATTAAAAATAAAAGCTACCCCACACTCGCCGCCGAAAAATTCATTGCAGATATCTCACCCTACAGCAAAATAAAAATACTGAGGACAGATAACGGCCAGAATTTAAGTCGAACGATTTCCAGAAATTAGTCCGAAAAAACAAAATTAAACATGAGACCGCAGCACCGTACTCACCTCACCAGAATGGAACAGCCGAAATAAATTGGCGGACACTGTTCGAAATGGCGAGATGCATGATCATAGAGAGTGGATTACCCAAAATTCTGTGGACCCATGCTGTCATGACATCCGCAGGTATACGAAACAGGTGTTTCAACAACCGCCTGAAACAAACTCTATATTACGAAATAACCGGGAAGAAACCCGACCTCTCGGAAATGCACATCTTCGGTTCGGTGTGCTACACCTACTCCAACACAAGAGGGAAACTGAACCCAAAATGTCAGAGAGGGATATTTATCGGATACGAAAGAAACAACCCAGCATACCTAATCTACCACCCTAAAAGTGGGAAAGTGTATAAACACAAACAAGTAAAATTCATCAACAACTCTGACGTACAACAATACCAAACTTCTCCACCAAGCAATAATGACGAGGACTTCTTCCAAAGAGATTTGACAAAAAATCTAAAACCGAAAGAAGACCGAGAACAGTCTAGTGTTGATGAACCACTCAATATAATAGAAGAAAGCAGTTATACACGGAGGTACCCAGAGCGGGATCACAAGATGTCCAGCTACTTAGAGGACTATGTAACGACAGTTTAAGACGAGGGTGGTCACACACTTGTCAATCTCGACTACTGCTACACAGTCGCACATGGTGTACCACACACCTATAAAGCAGCTACCACCTCCCCAGTAGCACACCATTGGATCAAAGCAATGCAGGAGGAAATCAATTCCCTGAAAGAAAACGACGTGTACAAGCTGACACTTCTACCCAAAGGCAAAACAACAATCAGCGGTAGATGAGTATACAAAATTAAAGAAAACCTTGACGGAAATACAAAGCAAGATTTGTTGCAAAGGGTTACAACCAAACAAAGGGGGTAGATTTTACAGAGACTTTCTCCCCAACAGCTGACATCACATCAATCCGCATACTAATGTAAGTAACTATCCAATGCGATCTCATCGTACACCAAATGGACGTCAAAACGGCGTACCTTCATGCCCCAATTGACCACGAGATTTACATGGAGCAACTAGAGGGATTTGAAGCGAGATGGAAAATGGGCAAGAAACCAGTCTGTATGTTAAACAAATCCCTATATGGACTGAAACAATCGGGCAGAAATTGAAATCAAACCCTGCACGATCATTGTGTCTACATGCTACACAACAGCAAGGAACGAATCACCATCATCTCATTGGTCGACGATTTAATTATCGCAGCCAATAATAATGATTCGCTCAACACTACCAAGCAGATGTTGATGCCCGAATTTCCGATGAAGGGCCATGGAAAACTCCAGCATTTCCTAGGAATAGACTTCGACATAACTCAGTCCTATGAGTCAGGAACGGTACGCCACAAAAATACTGGAAAGGTTCGATATGACCAACTGCAAACCCAGGACAACTCCATGTGAACGAAAGTGTGATCTAACCAAAAATGACTCTGACCTCATCGACCCCAGAAAGTACCCTGAAGTTGTCGGCAGCTTAATCTATCTGATGATCTGTACCAGACCAGATATAAGCTATATCGTCGGCAAGTTGTCCCAACACTCATCAAAACCGCATGAGCAGCACTGGACAGCAGCCAAACATGTACTGAGGTACATAAAAGGTACTATGCAACACCAACTATGCTATACAAAATCAAACGATCAATCCAGTTATTCGCGTAGAGCGATGCCGATTGGGCATCAAACCAATACGACAGACACAGTATATCTGGATACTGTTTCAGCTTAACAAAAGGCGGTCCACTCATTTCTTGGGAGTCGAAAAGACAACCCACGGTAGCGTTATCCACATGCGAAGCCGAATATGTGGCATTAGCAAAAACAACCCAAGAAGGTATGTACCTCACACAATTACTAAAAGAAATGGACTGGTACAAGGAATACACACCCATTAAAATATTCGAGGACTGTCAAAGCGCTATAACACTTTCTAGAGACCCAGTACATCGATAGCAGTGTCAGAAATTTCGTGAAAACTATTGAATAATTCCACCTACCATCTTTCGAAGCTTATAACTCCTCGAAAAATGTCATTCAAGCCTTAATTTTTTTCAATTAAAGGAGCAAGGACCAAGGTTTCATAGAAAAACACAAAAACAAACAACGTGTTTTTTATTAAAAGGTTTTAAACTTCGGACTTTACAGGTAAATTTCTAAAAAACACTACTTTTTTGTTTTTAAATTTGAATATATTATGTATTGATATTTTATCTTCAATTTGTGATATATAAAACTTTGGTACATAAATTAATTATTTACTTTTTAATAGACACTTGAAAATGGGGGGGGTGAATTAAAAAAACGTTTGTCTAAAATATTACATTCAGTTTATTAGAAAGAGCATAAAATTTCACATTGACCCTGAAAATATTGTAAAAATACAATCAATAGAAAAATTTAGATAGATTTTTAAATTTTTAAATTGAAAAATACTGAACTCGTAAAATTCAATTAATTTCATTACTGTTTTTTTAATATTTCTATTACATTTTATACAACTTTAATAGTTTAGTTTGGAAGTATAATCTATAGAGAAAATAAACAACCCACCTTTTAAAAGAGAAATTACGAGTTTTTTTTATATTTTATTTGCAGTTTCATGTTAGGGGTGTCAAAAATTCCTACAAAAATTCTGATACACCCAGTGCATCGACAAAGATGCAACACACACAGACATAAAATATCATTTCATCAGGGACGCTTTGAACAACGGCAACATAAAAATTATCTATTGCACCACAACAGACATGCTCGCAGACATCATGACCAACCCCATAACCCGAGCAAAACTAGAAAAATTCAAACCACTTTTATTCGGACTTTAAATTCGTCTTTTTGCCGATATGATGCTCTTATATATATGCATATTCTTTTTTTATAAACACCAAAAAAAAAAAAAAAAAAAAAAGGCTCACACTCCAAGAGCAAGCGGGAGTGTTGAAAGTCCGATAATTCCTGTGTCTCTATTACCTCCCTTTCCCTGTACATATCCCATAATCCCTTTTTATTCTTTCCCCTTAATAAAAAGAGTTCTTCTCATCAGTCAACACGTGTGTCTATTTTCCTCCTTTGAATCCCTGTTCATTTTTATCTCTATTCCACTAAAATGCACCACTCAACAATGTGGCCAAATAGCACAGGGGAGAAGCAATTCGAGGAAGAAAAAAGTACCATTTGTTTCTGCTACACAAGTTGTAACCTTCATAATGTAATCAGATGGTCATAGTTTAATTTCTTGGTTCAGTTTTTTATTTAAAAAAACATTTATGGGCGATTATTTGTTTATTAGAATTACTGTTCTCATCTTGGGTGTTAACAGTAATTAATAATTTAAAAAAGTTTATAATGTAATCATATCATCAGAGCTTACTTTCCTGGGCCACATCTCAACGGTTTATGCAATTATTTTCTCGTATTTGGGTTATTTATTTGAAATAATCAGTTTGGAAGATTTTTATATCATAGATTATTTGTGTTATTTGGACAACAGGCACCGCCGAAATTCACCACAGAATCACCCCCATATGTAAAACGATGTAACTTTATTATAAATTAATTTTATCAACATATCTTTTGTAAATGAAGGGCAAAATAAACTAGTAATAATTTTTAAACAATTTTTTTATCGAACGAAAATAATGAAATTGCGAGACGAAAATCTTGTATAATTGGCGCTTTAAAATGACGTTCCCATGTAGTAAGCATTTCGAACGTGAAAACATACCTGTGTTTAAAAAATCTAGTAAAAATCAACTATTGGTCAGATTTTCGGGAATTTTTTTTTATACTTATCCATTTTAGAATCTAATTACATATAAAATGCAATTTCCGTAAAATATACGAGGGCAAAAAAAAAAAAACCTTCATATTTATTTTTTTTCAAAATCTGAACCAAATATATGTAAATCTATCGAAATTGCTATTTATTATGAAACATGGGTTCAAATAAGTAAAAAGTATTCATTTAAAAAAAAAATTAAATACGCTTATTGAACAAAAGCTTACTTTGACGTTGCAATTGAAAAATGTTATAAATTTAATATTATTATGTGTTTAAATAGCGTTTTATTTTAAGTAATACATCCTATAATCAGTTGAATTGCCAACAAAAAGAAACTTCCTAAAAATTAATTAATTTTTAAAAGATTAAAACGATTAAAATTCCATTATTTCAGAATGTTCCGTTACAACATATATTTTTAATAAATTCTGCTTAATTTTTATCAATATTTAGTTATAATACACACATGACTCTTGCCAGCTATTTTCTCGCCTGATTAAAACCTATTTAAAAATATTATTGCACAAATAATAAACATTTATAAACCACTCTCATATATAATGTGTCTCTTTTTAACAAATAAAAATATTGAAACCTGTAATTAACCAAATGAACAGTTTAGTAAAACCGCATGTCATATTTAATATGCAAATGTTTATAATATTATTAAATTGTTTAAATCTTAAAACCGAACAAAATTATAACAACGATTACTTAATAATTGCAGGTTGAAGAAAACAAACAAAGTTTTATAAAAAGATCATTAAGTCGCTTCTGCTTTTCCATAGTTCGTATAGTTAACAGAACTCTGACGTCACGGGATCATGCACTTCGTTCTTCTCAATCGTTTGGCAGAGCCTAATGAGCACCCACTTCATCGTCAATGAGGCCTGTAGTCGTTCGTGGTTTCCGATTTTGGGGGTCATATCGTTTTTTGTTTCTTACATTTTGTTTGGTTTGGGAGTGGGCGTTTAGAGCTCACCTGTTAGTAACTATTCTGTACTTTCACCTAACAAATTAGTATATAAATATAACGTTAAAATATCGTTGGTCATAATAAAACTTTGCCACCGTGTCACCGTGATGTTTATTAAATGAGTTTCTACTGGTATTTTATTAAATTTATTAGATGGATTTCTACCGGTATTTTGTTTAATTTCTGCTGGAGAATTCCATTTGATTGTTCATGTTTTATTTTAGATAGAACACCCATTTACTGGCCATCACCCAATAACTGAAACTTAATTTAAAAAAAAAATTAGTCTTTACAATCTAGTGTAGTTTACTCTCTAAAAGATTTAAAATCCTTCTATTTTTTATTACGTTTCAATAGCTTTCAATCAGATTTTTTTGTAATGAAAGAGCGTAAAAAAGGTTAAATTTAGCCTTAAAAAGGCCTATCTGTCAAACTTTAGAAAGTCTTAATTTTAAAAGCAGTACACCAACACCGAATTTCGTACATTTAGTTTAATAAAAAAAAATATGGAAAAAGAATAAACAATTTTTTCTTGTTTTATATAAAAATAAATAGTTTTTTAAATTCTTTTGGCTGCCAAAAATTTTACGCCGCTAAACTACACATTTACCGAACAATCATTTACAAGAAAATAATTTTGATTATTAGGACTACTGTTTGAAATGTTTTAAAACGCACCGGCTTGCATGTGTCAGGGGTGTGCAATAAAAATAGAACAGAACGCAATAATTATTAAGGAGCAGGTAACTCTTTTGGGAGTTATGTCCCTTTGATTGCTCAGTTTTAAAATATTAATCTGATTGTTTAATCTTTATTTATTTTTTATTTTTTAAAGAAATTCACATAAAAAATGTAACAAGCGTTAAGCATTGACCAATATAATCTATAATGTTGGGAGTTATGTCCCTTTGATTGCTTAATCTTTATTTTTTTTATTATTTTTAAAGAAATTCACATAAAAATGTAAGCATTGACAGATATAATGTAATTTTGATAGGAACACGGTTTTTACACGAGAAACCAAATAAGTATTACACCGTGTTATTCATTGTTTTTAACAGTTTATTTTCTTTCTTTTTTTTTTTAAAAAGTAACGTTTATGTTTTATATTCGATTCGTTTATATTGTGATTTTTTTTTGGGGGGGGTATTAAGAATGGGCAAATAATTTTAACTTGACAGGAAAACAAATCGACACATTTATCTACAGAAAAGACATTTTTTACACAAGGAACAAAATAATGATTACACCGTGTTATGATGACCTAAATTCATTATTCTTTAGCAGCTGATTTTTTTTTTTTTTCTGGTATCTCAGTCTAATAATGTGTTTTATATAAAAATAAGTAGTTTTTATAATTCTTTTGACTGTCAAATAATTTACGTCGCTAAACTAAAAATTTACCTCGCAATCTTTTATAATAAAATTATATGGATTATTAGGACAACTGTTTGAAATGTTTTTAAAACGTTCCAGCTCGCGTGTGTGAGGGACTGAGGGGTGAGGGAGCCTTTTTTTTTCAATGTTTTTACCTAAGGAAAATACCGTTGGTTCGTTAGATTTTTCTTAGTCGCATAAAGACTACCTTTTATAATACTAATGTTATTAATTTTGTTACATTAAAAAAAATTCGTGTCAGCATCTTTAATTTATATATTGATTTTAAAAAATATATATATCGCTAAAAGCGAGTTGTCTCCCGCTACACAATGACTGATTGTAAAACTGCGCCCTAAACTTGATAAAAACACAGCTTTTTTACACAAGGAATAAAATAATGATTACACTGTGTTGGTTACGGTGTCATAAATTCATTGTTTTTTAACAGTTGATTTTCTTTTTAAATAATTTCACGTTTAAATCGTGTTTTATATTTGATTCTTTTATATATATATATATATATATATATATATATATATATATATATATATATATATATATATATATATATATATATATATATATTCGGATTAAGAATGGGCAAATAATTAAAACTTAACAGGAAAAAATTCGATACACTTTACTTAAGAACATAATCTTTTTTACATGAGGAACAAAATAATGATTACACCGTGTTACGATGAACTAAATTCGTTGTTCTTTAGCAGTTGATTTTCTCTTTAAATAATTTTACGTTTAAATCGTGTTTTTCATCTTTTAATTTTCATTCTTTTATATTTTCATATATTTTATTTCTTAATGAATTGGACACACAGCATAAAAGTTGTATCAATTTACTAAAGAAATCCTACCAAACAAAACACATTTTGTGTTTGGGAAGCAAAAGAAGAACCCCCCCCCCTATTTTATTTTATTATTTATTTATTTATTTTTTTTTTTTGCCGTATTGAATTCCTTGAAAGGTAAGTTTTTTTGTGTTTTTTTTACACTTCAAGAAAAATTCCGTTCAATATGTTTTAAAATAATCTTACAAATCAAATAAATTGTAATAATAAAAAAAAATTCCTCCATGCTTTACGTGAATAAAAAAATATGAATCTCTAGGTGTATCAGAATTTTTTGGGAATTTTTGACACCCCTAACAGAAAACTGCGAATAAAATATAGAAAACTCGTAATTTCTCTTTCTAAAGTGGTTTATTTATTTTCTTTATAGAATATACTTCCAAAATAAACTATTTAAGTTGCTTAAAAAATAATAGAAATATTATTTTTCATTGTTTAAAAAACAGTGTTTACAAAGTGCGTGCGTGCGCTCAGGCAGCCATTTTGTTACGTAATGAAATCAATTGATTTTTACGAGATGAATATTTTTCAATTTTTAAACTTTAAAAATCTATCAAAATTTTCTCTATTCGTTCAATTTTTAGGTTTTTTTTTTCAGGGTGAATGTAAAATGTTATGCTATTTCCGATAAACTGAATATGATATTTTAGACAAACGTTGTTTTATAAATTCACCCCCCCCATTTTGAAATGTCTATGAGAATTTTAATAATTAATTTTTGTGCACACGTTTTATATATCACAAATTGAAGATAAAACATCAATAAATAAAATACTCAAATTAAAAAAAAAAAAAAAAAAGAATACTTATCTGTAAATTTACCGGTAAAGTCCAAAATGTAAATCCTTCTTTTTTCGATAACCACGTGTTTTTTGTTGTTGTTTTTTTTTAAGTGGAAGCTTATTTTTTGTTTAGAATTTTCCAGTCAATATTTTTCGGTTTTTGTATATTTTTATATTTAATTCCTGGTTTCTTTTTTTTTTCGATATAAAAAAAAGACGATACCGTATAATGCAGATTTATAGTATAATAAATAATAAATTCAGGTATTTCTTTGAGATATTAAAAAAAAGAAAATACATTTACTATGCTCGTTAATCTGTAATCCGTGTAAATCCAAAAATAAAAGATCCCAGTTTTCATGTATGATAGCATAAACACGCCAACAGTAAAAAAAGGACAAGTTATCTCCCTTTGGTATTTATAAGTCGGACAGAAAAACCATAAGCATTCTTTTAAACTGGTCGACACTGTCGCTGCTAACCCACGTTTACGTTCTGTGTTAAGAATTTCAGTCTCTGGTTTCTTTTTGCAATTATTACCAAATTTTATATATATATCGGTATTTTCATTTATTATATATTGACTCCTGTCACGACTATGCAACTGTTTAGTGTTTCGTTTTATTTATATAGTTTTTGCATACCTCAGACTTATTTACTTGTCTTTAAAGAATTTTATTGGAATAATGGTGAGTTTATTTTTTTTTACCACACGTATTTTTTTACTTTCTGTAACTGATGAGAAAGTTGTATTTAAATTTTATTTTGACTTTTTAAACTTTTTTGAGTAAAAAACATTAATTTTTCAGGTAATTTCTACACTTTATCGCCGAAAATGTTTCGGCGATAAAGTAAAAGTTACTACGTTTGTATTATTACTGTCTGTACACATAGATTAAAAAGAAAGTGGTCTAAAAACAAAAATATAGCAAATAAATGTTATCAAAGGCAAGATAAGTTACTTTTCTACCTAACTGGATATTATTTTAGTGTCTTTATTTGCAAAACAAACCCACATGTTGCATTGCAACATTTGGGTTTGTTTTGCACGCATAAGCAGTATCAGAATTTTTGTAGGAATTTTTGACACCCCTAACACGAAACTGCAAATAAAATATAAAGAACTCGTAATTTCTCATTTAAAAGTGGGTTGTATATTTTCTTTATGGAATATACTTCCAAAATAAACTATTAAAGTTGTATAAAAAGTAATAGAAATATTATTTTTTTCTTTTTTTAAAAAACAGTAATGAAATTAATTGAATATTACGAGTTCAGTATTTTCAATTTTTAAACTTAAAAAACCTATCAAAGTTTTTCTATTGATTCTATTTTTACGATATTTTCAGGGTCAGTGTGAAATTTTATGCTCTTTCCAATAAATTGAATACAATATTTTAGACAAACGTTTTTTTTAATTCACGCCACCCCATTTTCAAGTGTCTATTAAAACGTAAATAATTAATTTACTCAAAGTTTTATGTATCATTGAAGAGAAAAGATCAATAAATAATATATTCAAATTTAAAACAAAAAAGTACAGTTTTTTAGAAATTAACCTGTAAAATCCGAAGTTTAAAACCTTTTTAAAAAAATCACGTTTTTTTTCTTTTTTTTTTAAATAAAACCTTGCTTATTGCTCTTTAATTGAAAAACAAATTAGGGTTTGAATTACATTTTTCGAGTAGTTATAAGCTTGGAAAGATGGGGTCAAATTATTTTATACAAAACGGAATAAAAAAACTTATATTATAAAGAAGACGTGTTTTGGTTTGTTATTATTACATTAAATGCTTGTTTAATCATATAGAATTCTACCCTTTATTCATATAGGGTCAATATGAAGAATTACTCCACCCTCGAAAATTCCTTTAAAATTACGGCTAAATCTGTTCATTGCCCACCCGCAATGTGCCCATAAAGTTGGTGCCCATTTGACGTAACATCATTATAGAAAAGTGACCCCCCACTTTGTGACCATTTGTAAAATATCTTATCTTGGAAACTTCTAGTTTCGTTTGCCGTATATATAAATGGTTATTTCCGTTTTCAGTGCCCCCGAAAAGCTTTAAACGGGAAAATTTGGAGGAATATAATCCCATATCGAGATTACTAACGTTTCTGAATTAGTGTTTTTTTACACTTATAGGCTTCCGTAGATAACAAAGTGAGAATCTTAACATCCGGTTTCTTTAAACTTTCTTGGAAGACACGATTTATCGTGATATGTGTTGGAAAAATCCTTCCATTTAAAAAATACATGGATTTTAATACATAAATATGAATAAATTATCATATAGGAAGATTAAAAGAAAGCATATCTTACTCATGTAGACCAGGTAAGTGATATTTTGCCAGTAAAATAAATATCGTAAGATTCAACTAGTGTTATTTGTTCGACATTCCGTGAAATGTTAAGTGAAGAAATCCAAGGAAAAATAAATAAATTTTTTTATTTCTCTATTAAAGCTTTTATGATATTAAAATTTGGTATTTGCTCGTTTTATTGAAATAAAATTTACGGGTTTAAATTACGTTTTCATATTGTTATAAGCTAATAGACGGATAGGTGTCTATTCAAACAAATGTTTGTTATGGCGACTCGGCTGAAAATTCTGATACTGCTAGGGTAGCTGTAGTGAGGAGATCTTATTTGGGCTGCGAATACTATGTGATTTGGAATATTTGATCAGGGTTTATTTCTATGGAAAAAGTATCCTCATATCAGATTATTTTGACAAACCCCTGTACAGAGAGACTTTAGTCACTGGAGGACAGTATCTAGTAGGCATTCAAGTTCTCTCCAGTAGGCATTCAAGTTCTCTCCAGTAGGCATTCAAGTTCTCTCCTAGAGTAGTATTTTTTACTTTTTTGTTTTATTTTACTTCAGGCTAACCTCTTTTTTATTCATTTTTCTTAAACTTTTTCTTCTAGGGGATGGGACATCCAACCAGATGTCTGACATTTACCCCTATTTTAGTGAGTCCAACCAAGAGATCTTTTCAGGAATCTAGCCGTCCCTTTCAGTGCAATCGTTTGTATTTCACTTGCACTTTGTTCACCGGGTATGCTTGCTATGTACTTCTTAAAGTTCTTTTTCATAAGCCCAGTTGCTCCTATGATGACTGGTATAATTGAAACGTCTTTTAATTTCCAATTTCGTTTCATATCATACATAAGTCCAGAAATCAGGTGGCCCACACTCTTAACCTCATTTATTATTGTTGCTTAGACCCCACATCTTTTTTTGCTAACTAGTGTGAGTTCTCATATGCTTCAAACTTGATTGAACAGAACAAGAACATTCACATATTTTACAAGAATATGGCTTTTCGTTTGTGTGAGTTCTCCTATAGAAATTTAAACTTGATTTCGCATAACAATGGTATTCGCATATTTCACAAGAATATGGCTTTTGACCTTTTTTTTCATTTTTCTTAAACTTTTTCTTCTAGGGGATGGGACATCCAACCAGATGTCTGACATTTACCCCTATTTTAGTGAGTCCAACCAATAGATCTTTTCAGGAATCTAGCCGTCCCTTTCAGTGCAATCGTTTGTATTTCACTTGCACTTTGTTCACCGGGTATGCTTGCTATGTACTTTTCACCAGTGGGAGTTCTAATATGTTCAGACAATTGATATTTTCCATTACATGAACAATCACAGATGTTACAAGGATATGGTTTTTTACTCTTTTATTTTATTTTACTTCAGTAAGTTTTAAGAGATCAAGTAAGTTTTAAGAGATCAAGTAAGTTTTAAGAGATCAAGGGGTTCCCTCCTGGAACGAACACTTGATTCTGTTATGATTTAAATTTATATCCCAGGGCTGTTTCCTTTATGCCTGCTATTGGTGTTGAATAGCAGGGCTTTCATATTGAAGAAATATGACGCTGAGTTCATTTTAAAAGATATATGGTGGGGACATTTATATTGAATAGAGACGACGAGGACATATGTATAACAATGATGAGGAGGAGATATATTTATACAGTTCTCTGGATTCTTATAACATATATTAGCGAGGAGGAGGTATACATTTCTTATAAGGGTAACATAAAGTTCATATTAAGATGATTAACACATTACCTTCTAGTTGTGGAATGATGACACGGAGACAAACAGTTACAAATATCAATCGTAATTTTTTTATTTCATTGGACCGGTCGAATGATGATAACGCCAGGAATTCACATTTGGGATCTGATTCCAACTCTCTCTCTCTCTCTCTCTCTGACTAGCAGACTCAACTGTTCTACCTCAACTAATATTCCAATTTCTGAACCTTGCTTACAAGGTTCGAGTCGCGGCTTATCCTAATCTTATTTTAACTTATCTAATGTTTTTATATACATGAAAAGCGGACAGCCTTTCCTTGTAACATCCCCATCCTTTCAAATATGTACACATTTTTAAATTCCAGTACATTTTTTCTCTATATCTATACAACCAATTGGCTAAGAAAGATCAGACCCCATAAAAAAAAAACTTTTTAGTCAGCCCTTTCCAACTGATTTCATAATTATTTTCTTTAGATCAGAATCTCTCTCTGATCTTCGTGGCATTTCCTTTTTGGGTGTAGGGTATACCTCTTATGATTCACATCAGCTACTTCACCCAGCCACTCTAATGTCATAAATCGAGATCACATTTAACCTTTCTCGAAATCGACGCCTTCTTTCGCCCAAAAGTGTCCTGATCCTTTCTTTCGCCTGGTTGTTCTATTAATAAGAGTTTTGTTTCATTTTCTATCTTATTTTTAAGAGACATACATCACAGCTCATTACTTAAATCTTTGTGGTTGGCTTCTAATTATTAAGATATACCTTTTTATCACACTGATTCCCTCGGAATTCCTTGCTTTGACTCTTGAAACTTCGATAAAGCCTTAGAAAACATCACTCTTAACTAAATAACCCCACTTCCTTGCGAGAAAACAAGCAGAAATCAAAGAAAAATTCTCTCTTTTTACTCTCAAAATACCCGTTTACATAATTTTCTATTGTCCCCTCTCTAAAATTCTAACTTATTTCTAGGCCAACCATTTGTCTCAATTAACGTCTCATTTTTATTTTCCTATGATATTTTTCTTTCCATTTTAATTTATTTACTTAATTATGACTTTGAATTCCTGACGTAAAATACATTAACATTATACATACATTTAATACATTAACATTATACATCCATTTAATACATTAACATTATACATACATTTAAGACGATTTACAATATTTGTTCAACATCATATAACATTCAAAAGTACAGAAATTTAACTATGATTACAATTTAACTTACAATTATAACTTTAAAAAAAATTCTGTAACAACAACTACAACAATAATAGCAAACTCTGTCAAAAAGAAAGTGTCCCTTTTTCAAAAAAGAACAAAAACACATAGAAAGCCAAAAAGTTCAACTATGAACACAAAATGCCTTTTCAATGAAACTGCATTCGTACAGACAATAGGATTTTTAAATGATATTTATACATGCTGTTTAAAAGTGAAATACTTGTAGAAACATTCTTGTTTGATTGACAGTTATGAAAAATATTTTTCAACAACTCCAATTGTGACACATTGATCTAAATTTTATAACAATAAATTTAAATATCAATTACAATTTCTCTACTTGCGTGCATGTGTGTATATATTTTTAAAACAAACAATTCATTTATCAATGAATTACGCATGATGACTTGTTTTTATAACTGTTTCTTATTTTCCATTTATATCTATGCCTCTTGATTTTTCCTTTGTGTGTATGTGTGTCTGTTTTTCTCATTTTTTTTCTGAATTATTGTTTTATTTCGTCGAGCACCAAATAATGTGTATGTTGTGTAGGGAACTCATATCAAAAGATGACGCTGTTCATTTTAAAAGAGATATGATGGGGTCATTAATATTGAGAGAGACGACGGGGACATATATATAATAATTATGAGGGGGACATTTATACAGTTTTGAGATGTTTCTTCTTAACACATATGTGCGAGGAGGAGGGATACATTTCTTATAAGGGTTACATAAAGTTCATATTAAGATGATTAACACATTACCTTCAAGTTGTGGAATGATGACACGGAGACAAACAGTTCCAAATATCGATGGCGACTTTTTATATCATTCGACCGGTCGAATGAAATCAAAAATCGATGGCGATTTTTGATTTCATTCGACCAATCGAATGATGATTTATATCCCAGGGCTGTTTCCTTTATGGCTGCTATTTGTGTTGAATAGCAGCCCTTTCATATTGAAGAAATATGACGCTGTGTTCATATTAAAAGAGATATGATGGGGCATTTATATTGAATAGAGACGACGAGGACATATATATATATATAACAATGATGAGGAGGAGATACATTTATAGTGGATTCTTATAACATATTAGCGAGGAGGAGGTATACATTTCTTATAAGGGTTACATAAAGTTCATATTAAGATGATTAACACATTACCTTCAAGTTGTGGAATGATGACACGGAGACAAACAGTTACAAATATCAATGGTAATTCTTTTATTTCATTGGACCGATCGAATGATGATGACGTCATGAATTCACATTTGGGATCTGATTCCAACTCTCTCTCTCTGACTAGCAGACTCAACTGATCTCCCTCAACTAACATTCCAATTTCTGAACCTTGCTTACAAGGTTCGAGTCGCGGCTTATCCTAATCTTATTTTCACTTATCTAATGTTCTTATATACATGAAAAGCGGACATCCTTTCACATTTTTAAATTCTAGTACATTTCTTCTCTATATCTATACAACCACTTCGCTAAGAAAGACCCCATAAAAAAAAACTTTTTAGTCAGCCCTTTCCAACTTATTTCATAATTATTTTCTTTAGATCAGAATCTCTCTCTGATCTTCGTGGCATTTCTTTTTTGGGTGTAGGGTATACCTCCTATGATTCACATCAGCTGCTTCATCCAGCCACTCTTATGCAATAAATCGGTCACATTTAACTTCTCTCAAAATCGACGACTTCTTTCGCCTAAAAGTGTCCTGATCCTTTCTTTCGCCTGGTTGTTCTATTAATTAGAGTTTGTTTCATTTTCTATCTTATTTCTTAGGGGACATACATCAAAGCTTATTACTTAAATCTTTCTGGTTGGCTTCCAAGTATTAAGATATACCTTTTTATCACACTGATTCACTCGGATTTCCTTGCTTGGACTCTTGAAACTTCGATAAAGCCTTAGAAAACATCACCCTTAACTAAATAACCCCAATTCTTTGCGCCACAATTCCTATTTGCACACTGAATTCTAACTATGGCCCGGATTTCTGCGATTTTTCTTTTTTTTTCATCAGAGCGTCCAAGATTCCAGCAGAGATATATCGCATCCATACCTCTCTAAAAATATAAGGTTTCTTTTCTACCTACGCACTTACGGTATATTTTACTTTTTCTCCCTTCTTGATGCTATATGCGATTTGCCTGTGGTACAGACTCATATAGTCATTTCGGTACCCTAAGAAATTCTCGTATCCTTCACCGCCTGCCTTTTTAATTTATTGTGCCAAGTCTTATAATTCTGCTTGGTGAAGTCAAGTGCAGCATGCTTTATAAGCCACACTATCACAGGATCCCATCGATATTTTCCTAACAAGGGCATCTCTAATGCTGTTGCCTGGCAAGTTACACTTCTTGCGAAAAATGTTTATGCGGATAAAAAAAAAACAAGCAGAAATCAAAAAGAAAAATTCTCTCTTTTGACTCTCAAAATACCCGTTTCCATAATTTTCTATTGTCCCCTCTCTAAAATTCTAACTTATTTCCAGGCCAACCATTTGTCTCAACGTCTCATTTTTATTTTCCTATGATATTTTTCTTTCCATTTTAATTTATTTACTTAATTATGACTTTGAATTCCTGACATTAAATACATTAACATTATACATACATTTAAGACGATTTACAATATTTGTTCAACATCATATAACATTCAAAAGTACATAAATTTAACTATGATTACCATTTAACTTACAATTATATCTTTAAAAAAATTTCTGTAACAACAACTACAACAATAATAGCAAACTTTATCAAAAAGAAAGTGTCCCTTTTTCAAATAAGAACAAAAAACACATAGAAAGCCAAAAAGTCCAACAATGAAAACAAAATGTCTTTTCAATAAAACTGCATTCGTACAGACAATAGGATTTTAAATGATATTTATACATGCTGTTTAAAAGTGAAATACTTGTAGAAACATTCTTGTTTGATTGACAGTTGTGAAAAATATTTTTCAACAACTCCAATTGTGACACATTGATCTAAATTTTATGAAAATAAATTTAAATATCAATTACAATTTCTCTACTTGCGTGCATGTGTGTATATATTTTTAAAACAAACAATTCATTTATCAATGAATTACGTCTGGTGACTTGTTTTTATGACTGTTGATTTTTCCTTTGACGCTGTGTGTATGTGTGTCTGTTTTTCTCATTTTTTTTCTGAATTATTGTTTTATTTCGTCTAGCATTTTTTCATTTGTTTGGTTGCTTTCATGTTGTGTCTTTGTTTCTTCACTGGACTCTATTTTGTGTTTCCGAGGTTCGTTTTTTTCCACATGTTTGTATGGGTGCACGGGAAAACGAGCACCAAATAATGTGTATGTTGTGTAAGGGACTCATATTAAAAGATGACGCTGTTCATTTTAAAAGAGATTTGATGGGGTCATTCATATTGAGAGAGACGACGGGGACATATATATATAATAATTATGAGGGGGACATTTATACAGTTCTGAGATGTTTCTTCTTAACACATATGTGCGAGGAGGAGAGATTCATTTCTTGTAAGGGTTACATAAAGTTCATATTAAGATGAGTAACACATTACCTTCAAGTTGTGGAATGATGACACGGAGACAAACAGTTCCAAAAATCGATGGCGACTTTTTATATCATTCGACCGGTCGAATGATGATGACGTCAGGAATTCACATTTAGGATTTACATAGTTTAATGTTCTTTCCTTCGCTTTCAAATGACGCTCACTCAAATCTCTTTCTCTCTGACTAGTAGACTCAACTGTTCTGTCTCAACTCCCCGACTGCTCTAATTCTAGCTCCTATATTGAGAATTCCCTTTTTTGCTATGACGTCAGATGCGTAGTTCTAAAACATGATCAACTCACGTGGTTAAGCACACGTTTGTCCAAAAACACACTTCTACAAACAAAGAATTCTAAAGTAGCCTACATTCCAACTTAACCTATTTTTTGCTATATATTTTAATTTGTATTTTTAATTCTTTTTAGCTGACAGTTTTAATTCAGTGTTCATAAAAGAACGAACAATCCATTCTTTTCAGAACACAAACAATATCGAACTATTTTATGACATTTTTAATTTAGTGTTCATAAAAGAACGAACAATCCATTCTTTTACGAACACAAACAAAATCGAACTATTTTATGACATTTTTAATTTAGTGTTCATAAAAGAACGAACAATCCATTCTTTTCAGAACACTAACAATATCGAATTATTTTATGACATTTTTAATTTAGTGTTCATAAAAGAACGAAAAATCCATTCTTTTCAGAACACAAACAAAATCGAACTATTTTATGACATTTTTAATTAAGTGTTCATAAAAGAACGAACAATCCATTCTTTTACGAACACAAACAATATCGAACTATTTTATGACATTTTTAATTTAGTGTTCATAAAAGAACGAACAATCCATTCTTTTCAGAACACTAACAATATCTAACTATTTTATGACATTTTTAATTTAGTGTTCATAAAAGAACGAACAATCCATTCTTTTCAGAACACAAATAATATCGAACTATTTTATGAGATTTTTAATTTAGTGTTCATAAAAGAACGAACAATCCATTCTTTTACGAACACAAACAATATCTATTTTATGACATTTTTAATTTAGTGTTCATAAAAGAACGAACAATCCATTCTTTTCAGAACACTAACAATATCGAACTATTTTATGACATTTTTAATTTAGTGTTCATAAAAGAACGAACAATCCATTCTTTTCAGAACACAAACAAAATCGAACTATTTTATGACATTTTTAATTAAGTGTTCATAAAAGAACGAACAATCCATTCTTTTACGAACACAAACAAAATCGAACTATTTTATGACATTTTTAATTTAGTGTTCATAAAAGAACGAACAATCCATTCTTTTCAGAACACTAACAATATCTAACTATTTTATGACATTTTTAATTTAGTGTTCATAAAAGAACGAACAATCCATTCTTTTCAGAACACAAATAATATCGAACTATTTTATGACATTTTTAATTTAGTGTTCATAAAAGAACGAACAATCCATTCTTTTACGAACACAAACAATATCTATTTTATGACATTTTTAATTTAGTGTTCATAAAAGAACGAACAATCCATTCTTTTCAGAACACTAACAATATCGAACTATTTTGTGACATTTTTAATTTAGTGCTCATAAAAGAACAAACACTCCATTCTTTTCAGAACACAAACAATATCAAACAATTTTTTATGAAATTTTTAATTTAGTGTTCATAAAAGAACGAACAATCCATTCTTTTCAGAACAAAAACAATATCGAACTATTTTATGAAATTTTTAATTTAGTGTTCATAAAAGAACGAACAATACATTCTTTTCAGAACACAAACAATATCGAACTATTTATGACATTTTTAATTTAGTGTTCATAAAAGAACGAACAATCCATTCTTATCAGAACACAAACAATATCGAACTATTTTTTATGAAATTTTTAATTTAGCGTTCATAAATGAATGAACAATCCATTCTTTTCAGAACAAAAACAATATCGAACTATTTTGACATTTTTAATTTAGTGTTCATAAAAAAATGGACAATCGATACTTTTCAGAACACAAACAATATCGAACTTTTTTATTACAGTTTTTATTCAGTGTTCATAAAAGAACAAACAAACCATTATTTTCAGAACACTAACAATATCGAACTATTTTTTATGAAATTTTTAATTTAGTGTTCATAAAAGAATGAACAATCCATTCTTTTCACAACACAAACAATATCGAACTTTTTATGACATTTTTAATTTAGTGTTCATAAAAGAACGAACAATCCATTCTTTTCAGAACACAAACAATATCGAACTATTTATGACATTTTTAATTCAGTGTTAATAAAAGAACGAAAAATCCATTCTTTTCAGAACACAAACAATATCGAACTTTTTTATGAGAGAATTTAACAATATCTAAATTCTAACATTCCAATTTCTGAACCTAGCTTACAAGGTTCGAGTCTCGGCTTATCCTAATCTCATTTTCGTTCTTATTTACATGGAAAGGGGACAGCCTTTCCTTGTAACATTTGTATTTCATTACAGTTTTGTCTTCCAGGGATTGCTTCCAAGTATTTATGAAGTTGCTTCTTTACTAAGCTAGTTCCTCCTATCACAATCGATATATTTCTTTCTTTCAGAAACCTTGTTTTTAAAATCATTTTTTAGGTCCTGATATTCTTTCATGCTTATTCCATATAACAATATCTTGTTTGATGGCCTTGTCTTTTACGTATCTCTCCGCCTGTATATGTTTGTCATAGAACACGGCCACTTTTCCGTTTAATGTTATCAGTGGTAGTTCATGTTTCCAGATTTCAGTGTTTGGTGAAGTTGCATCTCTCCACAGATATTCTAATGGAGGTACTTTGTTGTGACATACTTTGTTGTGACGGGCAGTGTAACAGCCATCTGCCAATAATATTGGGTATGTGTGAGTTTTCATGTGTCACTACATTTGATTTGTGAGAACAAACTTCAGAATATGTATTTTTCCTGTTTTTCTTTTATTTTACTCACAGAAATCAAGGGTTCCACATTCACATATTTTTTCCCAGTGATTTCTCATGGGTTTGACTAAACTTGATTTGTCATACACTTAACAAGATTATGGCTTTTCCTGTTTTTCTTTTACTTTACTTCAGTGGATATTCACAGAAATCAAGGGCCCACGACCTGGTGCTAACACTTGAACTCTATATGAGATAGATAGACATTCGAATGTTCAATTAAAATTATTATCTCTCAAGTACAGAGATAATAAAAAAAATTGAAAAAAATAATTTTCATCTCCCAATAAACCATTTCAAATGTTGTATTATATCTTTAATTTACGTCTCATGGTCTTATTGGATTCCAGGACAAGAATTTATCTGGTCTGGTGGAATATCCAGTTTCGTGCTGTTACTTGAGGTAATATCACTTGGGGAAAGTGTACCACTAATCATAAAAGCTATGTAAGCTATACATGGTGAGAAGATCTTATTTGAAAGTTCACCATTCGTAATAAAAGCTAATGTAAGCTATCCCTAGTGAGAAGATCTTATTTGAAAGTGCACCATTCCTAATAAAAGCTAATGTAAGTCATCCCTAGTAGGAAGATCTTATTTGAAAGTTTACCGTTCCTAATAAAAGCTAATGTAAGCTAACCCTAGTGAGAAGATCTTAGTTGAAAGTGCACCATTCCAAATAAAAGCTAATGTAAGTTATCCCTAGTAGGAAGATCTTATTTGAAAGTTTACCGTTCCTAATAAAAGCTAATGAAAGCTATCTCTAGTGAGAAGATCTTATTTGAAAGTTCACCATTCCTAATAAAAGCTACTGTAAGCTATCCCTAATGAGAAGATCTTATTTGAAAGTTTACCGTTCCTAATAAAAGCTAATGTAAGCTATCCCTAGTAGGAATATCTTATTCAGGCAGCGAATATAATGCGATTTGTTCAGGGTTTATTTGTATCCTCATGCCAGCTTTTGACTTTTGTTTTATTTTACTTCAGTCAAAGTTTTCAGAAGTCAAGGAGCCCAAAACCTGAGGCTAACACTTGAACTCTATATGAGATACATAAATATTAGAATGTTTCATGTAAATTCTTCATCTCTCAAACACTGAGTCAGTAAAGAAATTGAGAACATAATTATCTTCTCCCCAATTAACCATTTTCATACGTTGTAGTATATCTTTCATTTTGGTCTCTTGGTCTTACTGGATTCGAATAGTGTGAGTTCTCATATGTATCACTAAATTTGATTTGTGAGAACAAGAATAGCCACAAACTTCACAGAAATATGGCTTTTCCCCAGTGTGAGTTCTCATATGAGTCACTAAAGTTGCTTTGAGAGAACAAGAATATCCACAAACTTCACAAGAATGAGGCTTTTCCCCAGTATGAGTTCTCATATGTCTTGCTAAATCTGATTTTTGAGAACTAGAATATCCACACACCACACAAGAATGTGGCTTTTCCCCAGTGTGAATTCTCATATGTCTCACTATATCTGATTTTTGAGAACTAGAATATCCACACACCTCACAAGAATGTGGCTTTTCCCCAGTGTGAATTCTCATATGTCTCGCTAAACATGATTTTTGAGAATAGGAACATGCACACACCTCACAAGAATGTGGCTTTTCCCCAGTGTGAGTTATCATATGTCTCGCTAAATCTGATTTATGAGAAAAGGAATGTCCGCACACTTCACAAGAAAGTGGTTTTTCTCCAATGTAAGTTCTCATATGTGTTACTAACTTTGATCCTCGAGCACTTGAATATCCACATACTTCAAAAGAATGTGGCTTTTTCCCAGTGTGAGTTACCATATGTTCCACTAACTTAGATTTGTGAGAACAAGAATAGCCACAAACTTCACAAGAGTGTGGCTTTTCCTTCGTGTGAGTTCTTATATGTTTTACTAACTTTGATTTTTCAAAAGTAGAATAGCCACACACTTCCCCAGTGTGCGTTTGCATATGCTTTACTAACATTGATTTATAAGAACTAGAATATTCACAAACTTCACAAGAATGGGGCTTTTCCCCGGTGTGAATTTTAATATGTGTCACTAAATTTGATTTTTGAGAACAAGAAAATCCGCACACTTCACAAGAATATGGCTTTTCTCCAGTGTGCGTTCTCATATGTCTTACTAACATTGATTTTCGAGGACAAGAATATCCACACACGACACATGATTGTGACTTTTCCCTCTTTTTGCTCATTTTCTTTCTTTGAAGATTGTAATGCTGGGTATGGGGCAACCAAACCAGTTGCCAAGATTCCCCTGCTTTTTATTGAAACCAACAGCTATTTTTAGTATGCTCGTTGTTCCCTTAAGTGCAATTGTCTTGATTTCTCTTACACTTTGTTCACCAGGAGTAGTAGTTAAGTACGACTTCAGGTTCTTCTCAATAAATCCTGTAGCACATATTACTGTTATTATTGATATCGACTCAAGATTCCAGTTTATGAGGCCTTCATATTTTATCTGTTTCTCGCTTTAAGCTCTGTTTAAAACCATAATTAGGGATACTCACTTAAACCTAGTTTTCCACTCTTTCTGGCGTATTTCATATAACTATGTCAGGTTTCACAGCAGCATTTTCAAGGTAGGTTGCTGTAGGTGTCGTAATGTATGGTATATAAGTCATTTTCAGCTGTTCTTTCAGGTTGATATTCCCAGGGCATGCTGCAAGACTGGATGTTTAATTTTTTACAGATGGTCTAGTGGAGATACTTGCATACTCCATCATATCTCGCCGTGTAGTAGCCAATTCCCAAAAGAATCTTGAAACTTGATATCACATTTCCCAATTCTGTATGGCAGAACCTACATTTATATTTTTTAACAATATCCACACTTCACAAAAACGTTGCTTTTCTCCTTTCATCCTCATGTTTCAATATAATTTATCCTTGCGCCATATTATCAACGTAATTATGGAAGCTTAAGTATTTTCCTTTTATCCTTGCGTATCAACGTAATTATGGAATTTTGTGCTTATAGTTTAAGTCTTCCTTTACAAATGTAAGAGTAAATTTAAGAAGCGACACAAATGTAACACAAATATCTCACAAAAATATATCATTTAGTTTGTGTTACATTTGGAAGTGATATTTCTACTTTTCTGCAATTTCTGATTTTAGCCTTAAATCACAGATTTTTTTTAGAAAATTTGAAAAGCGCCACTTCACAAAATATTTCATTTAGTTCTATGTTTTTCTGATATTCATACTTTTTTGGTAATTTGTGATTACGCCTTTACATACATTTACATTAATTTTAACATTTAACACACATTTCACAAATATAAACATTATCTTCATTATATATAATTTCTTCGATTAATTCAGTGTATTGGTTCAATAGTTATATGTCAATAGTAATACAATAGGAAACCAATTTTTGCACGGATAACTCTGTTGTCTTATACTTCAGGCTGTAAATGTTTGTAATGTTTGTCCATAGAATAATGTTTAATGAATATGATGATCCATTAAAATTCAATAAAGGTGTTCAAGCAGGAATATCTGCAAATAAAAAATAAACGAAATTTAATATTTTTTGCATCTGCATTCATTAACTTCTTTGTTTATGGTTTTCAATATTATTGAACTGAACACAAAAAAATTAATTAAATCTATAAAGTCATATAAGATTTATTAGCAAAATAATCAGATATTTTCTAACTTTGCACAATGGCAGTCGATAGAGGTGTTGCTTTATAAACAATCTATAAAGAGGCAATTATAGTATTTTTATCATGTGACCAAAAGATGGAGCATATCTATATGTTTATATCAATCTATATGTACAAATTATTTATATATTTCATTGTGGTAATTATATATATAAAAGCAGCAGTGACACACACACATGTTTATATCAATCTATATGTACAAATCATTTTATATGATTTTCATTGTGGTGATTATACATATTTATATATATATATATATATATATAAATATATATATATATAAATGTATATAAGGTAACATTTCAATTTATCTTTGTATTTCAACAGAAGCTTACCAACATTCTTAACTCCACCATGACATACACCATATATCAATATTTTTAAAATTATATAATCATTCATTCTCAATAGACAGGATGCCGAGTAAAGCTGTTACTATATAAGACAATTATCAATTTCTGTAATGTTACATTTGAGAAATATATCGATATTTGCGTCAGTATAACGGAAAGAAACATCACATACTGTTTACACACAATTCTTGTTGCAGACATTCACTTTATTAATGTTCCATCAGTAAGATGTATATGCTGTTATCCGTATATTAAAGTGGTTTACACAGTATCTTTTTTACATTTGACTTTATTTTTAATCTAATCCTATGCTCATCCCACAGTCGATGTCTACGTTTTCCACTTACTGAATTAATTTTGCAATTTTATTAGTAATCGTATCACCCCATGTTCAACAACAATAAGGATTTTAATACAGCATTGTTTTAATATAAACATGCTCTAACGTCTTATGTATCATTTATCAAATGTATGGTAAAGCAACAAAAACACTTGTGCTAGGAAAATCACATAATTAATATACACAAATGATTTGTCCAATTAGTTAATCAGGGTGAATCAGAACATGGCGTAATGTAGATGGATTGTTTTGATGAGTAACCCTGACTTCCAAAGGCCCACCCATTTTCTACCAATTAAAATAAGGGATGAGGCGAATTTTTAGTCAGGTGAAAAGCAGAAGTCCCCAGTTAAGAGTCGGGACTGCCCACTTTACCACTGTGACATGACCCCCATTCACTGACTGTCCAATAAAAAGAAAAGTGAAAATCATTTGTCAGAAAAAAAGTCTCATTTGTCTCACTATTTAAACAAACTGCATGTGAAGAAAAATACATGGTATTTATTTCCCCTTTTCTTGTGTCCATAATTGGAAAAAAAAACATTTTTCCTGTTATCAGAATTATTTAATAATTAATCCATACAAACCTAAACCCAAGATTAGGTTTGGAGTTATTTGTTATTGGTTGCTTACACAACTAGTGGATAACTTGCAAATAAATGTTACAAATTGAAGTATTTTTAAGCAGACAGTAAGCATGAAGATAGGGTGTCCACATTAGCGTCATGGATCCAGCCAACAACACGTGTCTTCCCTGGAGATTTTGAGCTGTGTATTTTGGACTTTGTTTTTTATATTTTCCTAATTGTTGTACTTTATCCACGAACAACTGTGGGGCAGGAAATACATAAATCTCTCATCAACCTCGTGATTTTAGAACCAACTGAGACTAAGCCACTTGGCTTCCAAAGGTGTTCGATTTTGAACCAACTAGACCTACTCTTATGTACTGGTAAACACTATGTGTTATATGGGTTGGCACGACAAGGATTCGACCTGCATAGAGAACATTATAGGAGATTGTGCGATTGGGTGATTTAATTTCCTCTTTGATTTGAGTTATATTTTCCTGGTCATCAGTTAGAACTCTTGAAGTCGAATTGTGTTTTTAAGTGAAGAATAGTTAATGCTTATTAATTAATTGATATGAGATGTGTTTTAAGGTGAACAATGTTTGATGGCTTTAAATTGCTGAATGATATCAGATATGATATTGTGTGTTAAAGAAATAAAATTAGAGTTTGTATTTAAAATGTTCAAGTTTGGATTGTATTGTTAAAAAAGGGAAATTGAATTTGTTGTGTATAATATTATTAATTGGTTGATACCTTTAAATTACTGAACGACATAAGTCATGTTGAAAACATGTAAGAAATTAAAGAAGGCTGAAAATATTTATCGTTTTGTTAAAATACTGATTGGGGAGTCACATTGATGATTAAGGGTTTTTAATTGTTTTACCAATGAGTGAACCGTTGGATTTTAAAAGTGATTTTTGCTCCTTTCATTTTGGTTGTTTTATTGGGATTAAATACAGAAAGAAAGGGAAATGACTGGCTCAGCGGAAGATAAATCGGGCGTGCTGAGTGGAGGAATGGTGGACACAGAGAGCAGTGAGCAGCTGGGAAGTCACACAGAGTGGACAGACAGGATTCAGAAATGGATCGATGAGAGAGTGGAGGATGAATGCATGTCGTCAACATGAAGTCAGCTGTGGTCGGAACTTAAGTGAATAGACTACCATCGATGCTGTGAGGGAGCCCTCCCGAGTCAGACAAAAGTATAAGGATGAGGTAATCAAGCTGATAGAACGAATTTTAGGTTTGGCTATAAAAGCTTTCCCTGAAAGTGCAGTAAGAGGTAATTGAGCGATCCAAGTCCTGTTTAGAGATGTGCTTGGAGAGATGTTAGTGGACAGAGAAATATGGGTGGATTTCCTTAAGAACAACTCGGTTAAATTACAGGAGGCTCTGGATGTTTTCCAGGGCAGCGATCGAGTATTCATGAGAATCTGGAACTTGCAGTTATGGGAAGATGTTATAGGACGTCACCAATCTACCAGAAGGCATCGACCTTGACCAGTCAAAACGACTCTGTCCCAGAGGGAAGCAGAATGAGAGGAAGACTGCGAAAAGGAAGCCAGACTGAATGGGGCGTCTGGGATCTTAGGTATAGTCGCTAAAAGAGTTCCCAGGGCAGCCAGATCTTCACTTACCAGTATAAGAGATATGGGTCCAAGGTCCAACTAAATGAGGAGTGCTAGGACCAAATTGTCAGATATGTGGTCAGTTCGGGCATGAATCCAAGTGGTGTACTAAAGTGGATAATCGTCAACTGTGGATTTAAAAGCGAGATGACAGGATCCCCCCCCCCGGTTTATCAATTGGTAGAGCCTGGAAAATTGAGATTGATCCACGCAAGAGGGAAGTAAAATGTTGAGTGGCCCAAGTCAGGCCCCTTATCCATACAAAGAGATAAAGAGACAATGATTTTTGTTGCTGGCCCTTACCCAGGGACGGGGACATTGATACTGGGAGTGAATTCTAAAAGAACCAGGGTGCGAGAATTAGTGAAATCGCCGACCCTGTAATTTAAGCATTTTAAATATTATTTCTTGTTTTCACATTGTGCTGATTATTATGATTTTGTGTTTGATAATAACTTAACAATGACATGGAAGTCCTTACATGGATTATTATGATTGTGAAAGAAAAACCTAGTCGTCTATGTGCTGGTGTTATTTTATTCTTAACGATAATGACTAATCCCATATATATATGTGTGTGTGTGTGTGTGTGTGTGTGTGTGTGTGTGTGTGTGTGTGGTGTGTGTGTGTGTGTGTGTGCGTGCGTGTGTGTGTGTATGTATGTGTGAAGTTATTCAGTTTTTTCCTATTTTAATTTTATATTCAAGGAGGGGGCATTTAAAAAAAATTAGATTCAATGAGGAGACAATTTTAAAAAAATGTTTATATAAAGAAAACTCTACTCATTAATAACAATTATTATGTAGAAAAACATTCTGAACATCAGAGTAAATGTCCTTGCTAACTAATTTTTACTTTCACCTTACAATTTATTAAACAAACGGGCACTTTGTAGTTTAGCCAAAAAACAAGACGTGGCCAAAGGACGAATAGATTACAAATAAAGGTTAGCAAACATTATTTTTCCAGCAACATGGATGTGTTTATTTTTTTTTACATAGTGATCATCTTTTATCAAGGCCCGGAAGCCACTTCGGGATAAGGGTTATTGTGTCTACAGTAATCAAGGGGATAATATCGTAGTAATAGTTGGTATAGGGGATTTGATAATGTGTCTTACTTAAGGGGGCGATTAATCAAAAATTTGTTTATGTTTGATTTGAAGACATCAAAGTTGTAGTCAGGTGGGTAACACGCAAATGGAAGAGAATTCCACAAGCATGCACTTCTCAGAAAGAAGTTTTGTTCATGGAATTTACGTTTTGATTTGGGCACAGATAAAGAGTGGGAGAAATTGCTGAAAGTGCTTTTAGCTAGACGGGTGTTTATCATGAAAGATTGGCGAGAGGGGACCATAGATTGGAGCTCAGACGAGCACTTGCCATGGAAATAACGATAAAACACAGGCTCGCAACGTCTCTTCTGTGGGAGGGAGGTTGCAGGGAAGAGAAAAGGGCAGCCCCACTTGTTGCTTTGACTTATTTTGAAGCGTCTATTTATCTTGAAAAAAAAGTAGTGCCGAGTCTTATGTTAGAACAAGCAAAAAATTTGACATAAGACGGTCGTCTAGGTAATCCCGATAATCGCTAAAAAATTGAAAATTAAACAAAATACTATCAGAAATCCATCCAATAAATATCAAGGCGATATATTTTGCCAAGTTTTGGTATACTGAGCGACATTTTTGGTATCGTTTGATTATTAATTTGTTAGATCAAATACAGATAAGTTTGTGAATATGTAGGCTCTAATAACCCGCTTTTCAAAAAAACGTCAAAAAGCAAAAACAGATAGGAGCCCTTCTCTCTAACACTGCCACACATATCGGAAACTGTGAATGATTACATGTCTTGTTGACTGTTAACTGGCCATGGAGTTGGTGTTCATTTATGTCAAATTCATAACGGAAAGTGATACCCCATTCTAACCCCTAAACATGATTATTGTATTTTTACTTCCTTATTGTCAGAAACTTTTTCACGACTGTTTAAGCATAATAGCAAATAAAAAAAAAAATAAATTTTGAATTTTTAGGGAATAAAATACGTTGGTTACATTATAAAGATTTCTTCTTTTTTTTTTAGATTAATTCTCTGTTAATTTGTGATGACAAAAATGGGTGTTCATTTTATTTAAAATTTATAAAATGTGATTATGTGCTTGTGCATCTATGTTACCGTACTGTATTTTAAAAAAAATATTTTAGTTAAATTCAATTCGTACGATATTTTTGTTCATTAAATTGTTACGTGCGTCTATGTTACCGCGCTATATTTTAATAGTATTTTAAAGTTAAATTCAATCTTTACAATATTGTTGTTTATTAAATTGTTACGTGAAAATACAAAATAGTTAAAAAAGACAAACACAAACAAACAAAACCTCTCTCCATGTTACGAAAGGGTCTCTAAATAATAAGGTTATTACTTCAACACGGTAACAAAGATGCACACGTGATCTTTATTCATAAATTTAAAATACTCGATAAAATATTAAATAAGCAATCAAAATTCTTTAACATAATAATAGGTAAGTTTAGACAGAAAAAGAATTTTTTAATGTTAAAACAATTAAATATCGAAAAAGCAGTTTTATCTAACAATTCTGCCAACTTTCAATTAAATTATTGTGTTTATGGTATACATTAGGCACCGCCAAAACTGGGGGGGCAGGTCAGTACTTTTTGACGGACCGTCTTTTTAAAAATCTACCAAAAATCAGGTAATTATCCGATCAATACGAAATTTTCAGCGATTATTAGGAGAAGAATGAACTTTATAACAGTGTACTTATTTTTCATAAACGATATTTATATATATATATTTTTTTGCTTACAAAACCCCCCCTTGTTTTGAAGTGGGAACAAATATGCTTAAAATAATCATCTGAGACTGAAATCAACATATTGTGTTGTAAGGGACAGAATTATAGATTCAAAAAAAAAAAAAAAAAAAATGTTTGCATACCTTATTTTGACGTCTGAATATCAGAACTTCGATTGTGTTTAATTATCCCGCTTTTGAGTTTTGAAGTGTGAAATTCGGTGAATATGTTAAGTAAAATAATTAATTTAAGTTAAGCCAAACAAAAAAAAAAAATTTTTTAATATTTATACGAAAAAAGCTATTTTAAAATTTTTGATAAATAAATTAACAATTTTTTTTTAGCGAGCCGAATAATGCATGACCATTATTAAACAGGGCATGCTTTGAATAATCGATACCAAAAAAAAAAAATTCGATAAATATTGTGCCCTTTGTGTTAAAAATAGCATCTTTTTTTTCGATCCCGTTTGAAAACGTTTGCCGCCTTTGACTATGGTGGACCAAACGCGCTGAAATAATTTTTTTTTATTCTGCTTTAAATTGCCCCCCCCATTTTGGGGAGTCTGGCCCCCACACACATACACATTAAAAACCAAACGCATACAAATGGTCACCCATCTGGTACTGGCCAGCCTCAGCTTAATAATACATTGAAATTTTCGTCACTGAAAAATAAGTTTTTTTTGGCCTGTTTGGTCTTCCATAGTTTGCTTTTTATCAGACGAAAACGTAAACAGAGTCGATCTGAACTCTACGTCAACGCGATTATCTGGTTACCTATATGAATAAGTGGAATTATTTGAAATTCAGGTACTTATATTATAATATTTTTGCATATTCTCTTAGAAAATCATCCTAAATCTTAGTTAGACAATAAATAAATTAATTAATTATTTCAAAAACCCTTTTTTTTAAATATTTAAGTACGTTTTTTGTGCAAGACAAAAAATGTCAATTGTTAACTTTTTGGGAAAATTTAACATTTAAAATTGAATTAAAAATAGTAGAAAAAGTTTTACATTATTCTGTTTTCTATATGATAAAATTCAGGGTTTTATCTTTCTGGAAAAAAAAAAGTTACTCAGAAATAATGGATTTTAATAAACGTAATTTCGTTTTAAAAAACAACAACAACTTGATTTTGCGGCCATTTTTGGCGGTGCCTAGTATACATTATTAAATTATTGTGTTTATGGTATACATTATTAAATTATTGTGTTTATGGTATACATTATTACTGTCGCAGAAATATCGAAAGATTTAATGAAATTTAATTGTTTTCTTTTAATTCACATTTGGCGAAATCTATATTTTTATTGGATTGCTATACACTTTTGTTTACTATTTAAGATTTGATTAAAAAAAAAACGCATTTTGGAGAAAAAATCTAAATGTCAGATTGAATAATATATTTTTAGATTTTTATAAAATTTATACGTTTGTTATAAAACATTGCGAAGCCAATATTTTTATTGGATAGAAATAAACGTTTTTTTTTTTTGTTTTTTTTTCTAATATTTAAAATGTTTAAGAAACATTATTGAATGGATTTTTTAAAATGTAAAAACAAAAAAGAAAACAAAAAACACTTACCTTTTATTCCAGTGATGTCGGTTTATTTTCTTGTGTGTTCAAAACTTTAAAAATAAATGTTTGTTATGATTTCTTTAATAAATTAATACAATTTTTGTTTTGTGTGTCCAATTCATTAAAAAATAAAATATATGAAAATATAAAAGAATCAAAATTAGAAGACGAAAAACACGATTTCATCGTGAAATTTGCTGACGAGAAAATCAACTGCTGAAGAAGAATGAATTGAGGTTCGCGTAACCCGGTGAAATAATTATTTCGTTCCTCGTGTAAAAATGTCCGTTCGTTAGTTAAATGGGCAGATTTGTACAAATAGCCTCGAACTCTATTATCACAAAAAGGAACACGCTGGGTCGACACCGGTATATAGCGATTAATGTAAACAACGTTGTTTAACAGATTTAAAAAAAGAAACAATAAAAGATAAAATTTCACAATGATTAAATGTGTTTTATTTTATAATTAAAAATGTTAATTTTATCATTTAAAATTTTAAATATTGAACAAACTGTTCAATATTTAAAATTTTAAATGATAAATTAAAATTTTAAATTATAAAATGAACAATACAAATAATACGTTGGTTAACAAATAAACAAAACAAGAAATAAGTCTTTGTCTTTTATTATTTGTTAACAACGAAATTAATTTAAATTAAATTTTAATCATAGGATTACATATTTAATAATTACGTAAATATAAACAAACGTTTGTTTATATTAAGCGCTATATACCGGTGCCGACCCAACGTGTCCCTTTTTGTGATAATACGGTTCGAGGCTATTTGTACAACAAATCTGACGTTAAGTGTACCGAATTGTTTTCTTATCAAGTTTAGCTTATATTGGTCAATGCGTAAGGTTTGTTGGCATTTCTTTAGTAAATTTTCCTTTTGGTGTGTCCAATTCGTTAAAAAATATTAAAATATATGAAATATATAAATAAGTTTTTTTGTTTTTTTTTAATTATTATTTCATTATTATATGAATTAGTCGAATTACTGTTAACGTCCAAGATAAGAACAGTAGTCTGAATAATTTAAATAATATGAGTAGTCTAAATAAGTCCTATAAATAAAAAAAAAGTGCAAAACTGGATATTTCACATAAACAATTCTATTAAGATGACAAATGGCGAAGTCAATTATTTGACAAAATAGATTTGGAACAAGAAAGTAAATTATAATCACAAGTAACCTTCCCATAATATTCCTATCCTCAACATTTTTATTAGCCTGCCTGTACGTACAATCAACATTCAGCGAGCAACGATGGAAGTGTAGCATCTGTTCCTGGTTCATATGCTCATGTCATGTTTCGCGTTGTCATTATTCTGTCGTGTGAAGACAGGCTTTAATTGTCGTGAGTCACACTGTCCCAGGCATTAACTCCTTCTTTGAGTTGGAAGTAACTAATTATCACTAGTTGAGGAACCGCCACTGTGTAATGCCAACGTACTTTTCTAAGCCATTCTTTTTCCTCAAGTCAGAGTGACCCGTCTGATAAGTTGGCTTTGTGCTACATCTTTGCAGAATCGTAAACTCATAAAAAAAAAATAACATCATGTTTTATTTTTTAAATATTTTTTTACGTTTTTCAGTCAATAAATTTGTTTTTATCAAATTATGCTTTAGTGTTTTGGTTGTTTTGAAAATAGTTTATTTGAATGTCGAGGTTTGCATACGATTGTATGAAATGTTTATGAGTCCGGAGACAGTATTCAATGATGAAAGTGTAGAAACTGTTTCTGATTTATAGCAACCATGTTTCACATTATCGCGGCAATTTAAAGACATGCTTTACTTGTTGAACGTTGTTAAAGTTCAGCTGAGTTTTGTGAGTTGCATCATCCTGTAATGATACTGTTACAAGATGAGATCTTGTTACAAGATGAGATCTTGTTACAATATGAGATCTTGCCCTGATGCAAGAAACGGAAGTTTTTGTCACCTCGAGTGCGGAGAAAAGGGAATTTTTGAACATGGCCGACTGGAAAATCGCAACCGCTACGAGATTCTCTATTCACACGTGAACGGTATTTATTTGTGTGCTTTTGTCGTTATTAACTGCGCTGGAGCAATTACTTATCGCTCTTCGCAAGTTTGACTTAAAACTAAACGCGTAAAAATGCATTTTCCTTGCATCAGAAGCAAAATTCATTGGCCGCATCGTGAATAGCGACTGGTTCAAGGCTGACCCCGAATATGTAGGTGCCATCATCGACATGAAACCCCCGACAATGAGAAAGGAATTACATTGGACGCCTCATGTGGATTCGACAATTCATCAAGACATGCTTATATAAAAGCATTCGAACGGATATGTTCTCCAATCTAATGACCCTCATAAACAAACTAAACAAGCCTGGACGGACATTTGTTTGGACTGAAAGTGCCAACAAAGCCTTTGAGAAAATTAAGAAATTACAAAGTCTCATTGGACGCCTCGTATGGATTTGACAATTCATCAAGACACTCTTATATAAGAGCATTCAAACGGATATGGTCTCGAATCTGATGGCCCTCATAAACTAACTAAACAAGCCTGGACGGGCATTCGTCTGAACGGAAAATGCCAACAAAGCCTTCGAGGAAATTAAGAAATGCCTTGCTTCACCATTAATCATGTAATTCCCCGACTTCTCCGGACTCTTTACCCTCACCACTGACGCTAGCGATATCGCATGTGGTGTTATACTCATGCAAGAGGATGAACACGACCGGAAGAAAATCATAGTAGTGGCCTCACACACATTTAACATGACAGAACGCAACTAGTCAACAACTGAACGCGAGGCTTATGCTATAAAATGAGCCATCACCAAATTCGATTACTTTCTGCGTAGTCGTACATTCGTTGTCCTCACAGATCATCGATCCCTTACATACTTGGGTCAACGTGTATTTAGCAATGCGAAGATACGTCGATGGCAGGAGGAAATCTCGTGCTACAAGTTTGTCTTGGAGTACGTGGAGGGTGAGTCGAATGTCTGGGCCGACATGCTCAGTCGGAGATATGGCCACAACAAGGACAAATTACTGGCAGACCCAACACCTGCAGGGAAGGTCTTCAAACTCCAAGGTTCTAGTCTAAACATTTACATCCCATCCTGGTGCCTTGGCGAAATCAAGAGCTCCCAACTACTCCCTAGGACACATACACCTAGGAACATCAACATCATAAGCAGGTAGTCGATGCATTCCTCGCTTTTCATACCACATCAACCATCCCGGTTGTAGAGATAGCTGAACACATGGGTATTGCAGCAGAACAAATCTCTGATGACACACTTTCAAAAATCATCAAAGCCCTTCAGTCGGCAACCTCGACTGGACGCTACCCTACTCGACCTCAAAGACTGTGCTGTGCTGTACAACGAACACATGCACCAATTCTACTTGGAATCTGGTACCTCTGTACTGATGATCAGGGACGCTACAAGCACACCAAAATTGGTAGTACCCTACAAGCTCTGCGCAAAATATCTCCACCAGACCCATGACTGTATCAACCACTCTGGGATTACCCGTATGCAGGAACACCTAGCCAGCTACTGGTGGGAATTTAAAGATCGCGACATCAAGGCATATGTCCAGTCATGTCAAATCTGCGCTAAACTTAAGGGAAACTATGGCATGCACCAGAACTAGCCCACGGGCCATTGCAGGAGAGGGGGAAACCCATTCGAAGTTGTGTACATAGACTTTGTGTCACTGCCCCTCTCAAAGGGAAAACGGTACATAGTAACTATTCTAAACAGCTTCAGCCGTCACCTCATGGCCATACCATGTGCCAGAGACCGCACAATGGACGCAGCTCGCGGGCTCTATCAGTTCTTTCTTTGTCACTGCGAGATTCTCCGCATCGTCTCCTCTGACCAAGGAACCCATTTCACTGGCGAGGTCAACAAGGATATCTGCGAACTAACCTCAATCACCTGGGAACTTCACTGCCCATGACGACCGCAAAGTTCAGGAAATATCGAGAGGCAACACCGAACTTTGAAGAATGCTCTTTACATGATCTGCGAAGATAGAAATTTGATTGGGCGGACGTCCTCGAATCCATAGTATCCTCGATGAATGTCACAGCGAACATTGCCACTAGCGCATCCCCACACAACGTTATCACCGGCCGCCAACCACACATCAGTCTACCGAAGATTCCACGCCAAGACATTGTTAATAACAATCCAGGTGCTTATGGTATGCAGATAAACGCTTTGTTCCGACAGGTGCACCAACGAGTTGCCCTGGCGAACAACGAGGCTGACCAATAAATGGAATCCAAACTAAACCAAGGCACCTTTAAAGACCCTATACGGGTTGGTGACAGAGTACTACTCCATCGACTGCAATCCACAATAACACATTTGTCACACCTGCCTTGTAGTCACCAAAACGAACGGTTTGGTGATCCAAGTAAAAAATGAAAATGGTGAAACAGATTGGGTTCACCGCGGACACATCCACCGACTCATACCGTGACCAAATAACCTACAACACAGGGATCTACCATTCCACCTCCGCCTCCATCCACGCCAAGCCAAATTCCCGACACCCATTAACTCGACTCCCCACATTTTCGTCAGGGGGCATCACAGCACAAATGACTGCAGTTCCAGAGGTGGTGCGGAAAGTCAAAATCTAACGAAGCGATCAACACACGGGCGGCTCCCAGCACGCTTCCAAGACTTCGTTATGTGCCACCAGACAAAGTAAAAAACATGCACATGCAAGCGGGGACGATCACATGGCAACAGTCTCGAATCATGGTAAGATCTGAGGGGGCTGTTACAAGATGAGATCTTGCTCTGATGCGAGAAACGGAAGTTTTTGTCATCTCGAGTGCGGAGCAAAGGGGATTTTGAACATCTATAAAAAAGGGCAGAGTATCATTGTGTCAACGTATTATAACCCCCCCATATTAATAACGGCGTTAGGAATAAACACCACAAACCCCAGAAGCCGCTCTTAACACAGAGAGGTTGGACTGTGTTCATTTCGAAAGCTGTTCTTAACATGGGGAGGTTGGATGTGTTTATACGTGTTGGATGTGTAAGAAAAATAGAAATAACTTTGCATACACAAGCAAAACAAAAGAATATTTATTGCGGACTTATTCTCATCTTTATTGGTTGTTGTTTCACGACGTTTCGGCCAACTTTTCCTCTGGCCTTCGTCAGGTGGTAACCGCGACGAATAGAAACGTCGAATCTCCTAACTGCATTCTCAGCAATCCCTGCCATCTGAAGTTGTTGTCGTCTCACCACGTTTTGGCCAAGTAAGCATCTGGCGGGCTTTGGGTAGGATTGAAACCGCTATCTTCAGACAATGCTCATCTGGAACCGCAGTCTCTATCAACTGCGCCACTTGGCCAAAACGTGGCTTAAAATTTTAAATGCAAAATCAAGTATCAGGCTTCACTTGTGATATAAATAGAATCATTCATTTCGAACGCGCCGCAGTCACGTCAAAGAACGACTGTTGATTTTATGCGCCGGACCTTTCTGCTTGGGTGGTGATAATGGCTAGAATTTAAGTTTAATATACAAAAGACAAATATCTTGGTTCATTTGTGCTCTGAACAGAAACATTCATTTTGTCATTTTTTGTCATATCAAAGAAACGCTTGGTGTTTTTATATATCGAGTCTTTCTGCTTGTGCGTTAAAACTTGCCACATCTCAATAATGAATTCAAATTAAAATAATATACAAAACAAACAAAAAATGTTTGTAATACTGACAAAACACCCTCCCCTTCCGAAGATTAAAATGGCTTTGTAAATAAAAACCAATATTATTTCAGCACCAAAATTACGTAAGTACCCCAAAGTGTACTTTGTATTGTTCAATGCATTTAATATTAAAAAAGAACATGTACTGATTTACAATCTTCGGTACTTCTGTAGATTTAAGTAGGATCTTTTTTCCGGCATTCTCTTTAGGTAATGCCCAGCGAACGACAAAAACCGGCGAATTATATTAAATTATATCGATAGATCAAAAAAATAAACGCGAACGAACAGACGTTAAAAAAATTAAATAAAAAGTAAAAGAATGAGTTTAATAGGAAAAATAAAAGAAACGACAGAGTATAATTAAGCCGACGTATTACTAAAACTCGGAGCCTCCCTATGTTAAGAATGACTGTCGAAATAAACACCTCCTAACCTCAGAAGCCGTTCTTAACACAAGGAGGTCGGGCTGTTTATTTCGTAAGCCATTCTACACATGGAGTGGTTAAATGTATTTATACTTCGGTTGGGCAAGTCGTAAGAAAAATCCACAAATAATTTTGCATACACAAATAAAAAGAAATAAATGGAATGAAGTTAATTGTTACAAGAATTTGTCACAATAGCAAACGTGGGTTTTTCCTGTATATTTTTATGTTTAATCGGTAGACAAATGTATAAATATTCTTGTAAAAATAAACTATCCCCGTTGCATGTGATTTTGTAAAAAAAAATACTCAACGTTTTTTTTTTCAATATATTTTATTTGCTTTACAAATGTATAAACAGTCTTTTAATAATAAACTTGAATAACTTTTATTATTTAGGGGAGGAAAAAAAATCAACGGTATGCCAAACAAAATTCAGTTTCGTTTAGCAAAAGAAAAAAGCCAACTCCATTCCTGTTGTATAATTTGAATTTTGACCGCTAGTTAAATATGTAAACATTCTTGTAAAAATAAACATTATTTAATTTTAATCCTCATAACATACAATGCAGCCATTAAAAATACAAACGGCTTATTTCTCTCTGTCTCTCTCACTCCGGTACGACAGGCAGAGCTTTATCACGCAATTATTTTTGATTTACAAGCGTAAACATTGACGTCAGCTCAGTTAAAAATAAAAACGACTTATTTTACACCGTCTCTCTCATTCCACTCGATGTATCTATCTGTAACTGTCCCTCACTCCGAGTGTATATAAACAGGAGTTGTATCGCGTAGCTGGTCAGCATTTATGTTTTGGGAGTGTAACATTTTCACAAGGAAATAATAGAAGATCAGAGTGTAGAAGCGGAACAAATCCATGAATAATAAATAAAACGTAAGATTATTGTGCACGTACCGAAAAATGGCGGCGTGTTTAATAGTTGATAAGTGTTCGTTTATTTGGTGGAATAACTGAATGTTCGTATTGTAGAATGAATAGTTCTAATCGAGTCAGTGACGACGGATATCTAACAGGGAGAAATCATTATTTTGTCGGATTTAATGGGTAAGAATATGCGTATGTGTAAGAAATGTGTAGTCGTGAAAAGTATGTAAAAATATAAATGGTGTCGTAAGAGTTGTCTTTAGGTTGGGATGATGATGGTCATGGCGCTCGTAGGATTTAATGTAATTTTTCATTATAACGAACTAATTGCGGTCTATAGTTAGATAACGTAATGGCTAATGATGTAAACGTGGTAAGTTTTTATGTGTCATCTGTTGTCAATCTAATGTAGTTTCATCAAGATAGGGAAAATTGCGTCTCTTATATTATTTATATACAAGATAATGAGATAATGTAGGTTCTCTTCTGTAGCCGCCTCAACGCTGTAAGAGGCGATAAATTGTTTTAGCTGCAACAATTTATTTTCTACAAAAATTCAGCCGATTCTGAATATGTGGGTTTTTTTTTTGCTCAGGACGGCCTTTGTTTTTTTTAATTGTGAGACTCATAATTTAGAGTCCTGCAGCTTAATATATCTGGTTAAGCTCCAGATCGAGTGGGTTGGATGTTACAACTTTGAATAGCACAGTAACTCTTTATTTCTGTCCTTGTAATTCTCGTAGTTTGACAACCGAGCACTTTTCTACATTCGTATACTCAGGCCATTGACAATCGGGTTTCGCAATTTCTAAGGTTACTCTCCAGTTGTTTGCAATAGCTTTGCCATTGGAAGTAGCGAGGATGAACCAGCGAGCGACGGTTTGGGAGTTTTACATTATTAACTGTTGATGAGAAGAGACGTAAGTGATGAGATGTCATGGCCAAAATTGAATGGATCAACAAATGAATGGTAGTGTAGTTTAAGATGTGTTTCTGATGCATTATTGAATGAAGCCTATTGTGATTCTATTTTTTACTTATGAGAGCTGATATTTATGTTTTCATTAAAAACAAAGACTTTCATCGCTGACAGTTTAAGGTCGAACCAGTGAATCATTTTTCTTTTTAATGACATCGCTTTCTTTAATTTCCTCATCCCGGATTTAAATTTATTTGCTACAAAGTTGGATTAGTGATAGCAAAACATTTTCTTTTGATAAAAAAATCCATGGGTTTGTATGAGTTCTTAATTCTCTATTCTTTGTTGCTACAAATGATGGAAATATACGGATCTGCATGGATTTTATCAAGACTTTATATCTGAAATCGTCTCACCTCTGTCCTTTATCTTGAATGCCGGCATTTTTTAATGTTATTTTTATATGATTAGCTTATGGTTTACGACTTTTTTTATTAATGACTTTATAATGAGAAGTATCCGCATTGCAAATCCCCCCAAAACCTATGAAGACAACCTGAGAGCGATGTTACGTAACTCATTGTTTACAAGATTATCAAGTGTGAGTTCTGAAATGTATCGGAAGATTTTGCTTACGAGAACTTTAATATTAATATTGTTCACATGAATATGGTTTTCACATTTTATGGTGTCTCATATGTTTTGTTAGATCTACTTTACGAAAACATGAATATACACATTTTTCACAAGAATATGGGTTTCCCCTAACGTGGAATCTCATGTGGTTCGTTAGCTGTTGTTTCAGTGGAGATGAATAATCACATTTTCCACAAAAATATGGTTTTATTCCAGAGTGAGTTCTCATATGTTTATCTAGATTTGATTTTTGTGAACATGAATAATCACACAGTTCACAAGAATATGGCTTTACTCCAGAGTGAGTCTTTGTGTGTTTATTTAGGTTTGATTTATTTGAACATGAATATTGACATTGCCCACAAGAATATGGCGTTTCTCCTGTGTGAGTTATTCTGTGTATCTCTAGATTTGATTGAGTTGGACATGAATATTGACATTGTCCACAAGAATATGGTTTTTTCTCCTGTGTGAGTTCTTATGTGTATCTCTAGATTTGATTGAGTTGAACATGAATATTGACATTGTCCACAAGAATATGGTTTTTCTCCTGTGTGAGTTCTCATATGTTTCTCTAGATTTGATTTTTGTGAACATGAATAATCACATATTTCACAAGAATATGGCTTTACTCCAGAGTGAGTCCTTATGTGTTTATTTAGGTTTGATTTATTTGAACATGAATATTGACATTGTCCACAAGAATATGGTGTTTCTCCTGTGTGAGTTCTTATGTGTGTCTCTAGATTTGATTGAGTTGAACATGAATATGGACATTGTTCACAAGAATATGGCTTTTCCCCTGTGTTAGTTCTCATGCTTTGCTAGATTTCGTTTCTCAGGACGGGGATATTCCCATTGTTCCCAGGAATATGGCTTTTCTCCAGTGCGCGTACTCATATGCCTCACTGGATTTGGTTTCTCAGAACGTGAATATTCCCATTGTTCTCAAGGATATGGCTTTTCTTCCGTGAGTACTCATATGCATCGGTAGATTTGGTTTCTAAGAACAGAAATATTCCCATTGGTCCCAGGAATACGACTTTTCTTCAGTGTGAGTAATCATATGCATTGGTAGATTTGGTTTCTCAGAACGTTTATATTGACAGTGTTACTACTCATATGCATCGCTAGATTTAGTTCCTCAGATTCGGTTTCTCCAGAAAGAGTTCTTACAGGCTTCTCTAGATTTGATAATCGAGAACAAACAATTTAACACCAATCCTTATGTTTTGCTGAATTTAATTCATCAGAATAAAACATTTCACACGAATACTCAGCTTTGTCATATGTCGCATTAAGTTTTATTTATGAGAAAAAATCGATGCACACATTGTACAAAAATAAGAGTTTTCTTTTGTGTGGCTCATAAGAAGTTGAACTACATGTAATTCACATACTAGTTCAGATTCAACAAAAGCGTCCAAGCAGGAACATCTGCAAATAAAAACATATATTAATGTTTTTCATTTATTCTAATATTAATTTAAGTGATTTTTGTAACAAAAAATATTTTTTTAAATTTTTTATCGTAATGGAATTTGATGGACTCTTTATGAAAATTATTTAGAGATTTCACATTTATGCTGACACAATCATAACTATCATTAATATATTTTATATTGATACAATCATAACTATGATTAATATCTTTTATATTGATACAATCATAACTATGATCAATATCTTTTATATTGATACAATCATAACTATGATTAATATCTTTTATATTGATACAATCATAACTATGATCAATATCTTTTATATTGATACAATCATAACTATGATCAATATCTTTTATATTGATACAATCATAACTATGATCAATATCTTTTATATTGATACAATCATAACTATGATCAATATCTTTTCTATTGATACAATCATAACTATGATGAATATCTTTTATATTGATACAATCATAACTACGATTAAGGTCTTTTATATTGATACAATCATAACTATGATTCATGTCTTTTATATTGATACAATCATAACTATGATTAATATCTTTTATATTGATACAATCATAACTATGATTAATATCTTTTGTATTGATACAATCATAACTATGATTAATATCTTTTATATTGATACAATCATAACTATGATTAATATCTTTTATATTGATACAATTATAACTATGATGAATATATTTTCTATTGATACAATCATAACTATGATGAATATCTTTTATATTGATACAATCATAACTATGATGAATATCTTTTATATTGATACAATCATAACTATGATGAATACCTTTTATATTGATACAATCATAACTATGATGAATATCTTTTATATTGATACAATCATAACTATGATGAATATCTTTTATATTGATACAATCATAACTATGATGAATATCTTTTATATTGATACAATCATAACTATGATGAATATCTTTTCTATTGATACAATCATAACTATGATGAATATCTTTTATATTGATACAATCATAACTATGATGAATATCTTTTCTATTGATACAATCATAACTATGATGAATATCTTTTATATTGATACAATCATAACTATGATGAATATCTTTTATATTGATACAATCATAACTGTGATGAATATCTTTTATATTGATACAATCATAACTATGATTAATGTCTTTTATATTGATACAATCATAACTATGATGAATATCTTTTATATTGATACAATCATAACTATGATTAATATCTTTTATATTGATACAATCATAACTATGATGAATATCTTTTATATTGATACAATCATAACTACGATTAATGTCTTTTATATTGATACAATCATAACTCTGATTCATGTCTTTTATATTGATACAATCATAACTATGATTAATATCTTTTCTATTGATACAATCATAACTATGATTAATGTCTTTTATATTGATACAATCATAACTATGATTAATATCTTTTATATTGATACAATCATTACTATGCTTAATGTCTTTTATATTGATACAATCATAACTATGATGAATATCTTTTATATTGATACAGTCATAACTATGATGAATATCTTGTATATTGATACAATCATAACTATGATTAATGTCTTTTATATTGATACAATCATAACTATGATGAATATCTTTTATATTTGATAAAATTATAACTATGATGAATATCTTTTATATTGATACAATCATAACTATGATGTATATCTTTTATATTGGTACAATCATAACTATGATGAATATCTTTTATATTGATACAATCATAACTATGATGAATATCTTTTATGTTGATACAATCATAACTACGATGAATATCTTTTATATAGATGCAATCATAACTATGACGAATATCTTTTATATTGATACAATCATAACTATGATGTATATCTTTTCTATTGATACAATCATAACTATGATGTATATCTTTTATATTGGTACAATCATAACTATGATGTATATCTTTTATATTGATACAATCATAACTATGATGAATATCTTTTATATTGATAGAATCATAACTATGATGAATATCTTTTATATTGATACAATCATAACTATGATGAATATCTTTTATATTGATACAATCATAACTATGATGAATATCTTTTATATTGATACAATCATAACTATGATGAATATCTTTTATGTTGATACAATCATAACTACGATGAATATCTTTTATGTTGATACAATCATAACTACGATGAATATCTTTTATATTGATACAATCATAACTATGATGTATATCTTTTATATTGATACAATCATAACTATGATGTATATCTTTTATATTGGTACAATCATAACTATGATGTATATCTTTTATATTGATACAATCATAACTATGATGAATATCTTTTATATTGATACAATCATAACTATGATGAATATCTTTTATATTGATACAATCATAATCTTTAAGAAAAAGCACTTAAGTTGTTATAAAATTTCTGATTGTTTGTTTTTTTTGCTTTTCATCATATCTAAGAGCTGTTTGATCTCTTGGTTGAATGTACCCTCATTCTTGAACAGGAGACTTCAATAATCATCAGATGATGCTTTTCTTGTGACTATTCTGACATGTTTGCTTTTTTTATTCTTACCCTCCTTATTCTGTTCCATAAACTAAAATGAGCAGCTTATCTTCTTAGCAATGCCCAGGAGGTTGATTTTATATTTGTACAATCATAATTACGATGAATATCTCAGACTTTCTTTGTGAAAATTTGAAATATTTTAATATTCTAATAATATTCATCAGCTATAAACGAATAGCTCCACTCTGCTGCTTTGTTGATTCTTAACTAAAGGCAAGGTATAAAGAGTCAGAGTAAATCCTGACAAAACATCCGGTTTGGAGTTTCTTCATTGTCGGACTTTATAGCCACAATACAATCGTTGATTACGACATGTTCAAAGGTGAATTATAATGTAAAAACAATAAACATGCTATGACACACACACACCCACTATATATATTCTCTCCCATGAACTAAACTGAGCAGCTTATATACTCAGCAATGGTCAGGAGATTGATCTTGCAGTGATACAATCATAACTACGATGTATATGAAAACATGACATACCTACTAATCATGTCGAAATTAGAATAAATGTTAAAAAAATATATCAAATTAACCTATAGAAAATAATTACGAGGAAATATAAAGGGTTTGTCTAGATTCGTAATCGTTTAAACCCAACGCATTTCAGGTGAAATCATTATGTTAAAATTAACATATGTTTAAAAAATTTACTCATAATGATCCAGGAAATGTGCTAGATGTATTTTAAACAAAAAATTGTCCATAATTACGTTCGGTTTAAAAAGGGTAGGCCTTAATTTAAGTCAATGTATGTCAAGTGAGATAAACCAGTTTTTCATAATTAATATGGTCTCATAACTCGTCTACATTAAAAACATTAAAAACGTAATAATTCAAGAAATTTTATTTCACTTGAAATTATTTTTTACTGAATCATTTTTCGTAATTCTTGGAATTTAGACTTATTTTGACATGACGGGTAAGTACGTAATTCTGTTTCATGTGAAATGCGTTAATTTATAAGATCACTAATCTACACAAGAATCAGGTGGTTTTTGTTTGTTTGTTTTTTTACTGTAATCGAATTCTGGAACAAGAATAATATTTTTACACCAGAAATATAAATGATAAATTTAAATGTTTTATTCACAATTGCTGGCAATTATTTTTTTTGTATCACCAACAAATGTGTTCTCTGGATTATAGAAAAAAATCCAGACAGAAATTTTCATTTCGTAAATTTATTTCACAATAAAATAATTAAGCAGTTTTTCCATAACTGGATCAAACTTAATTATCATGTAACAGTAATTGACATATCCAAAAATTATGAAAAACGATAAGATAGAGAATTAATAACGTCAAACACTGCACTTTTACAGAAAAAACAGTTGAATGTGTGGCTGCGCAAACTATGTGTCAATGCCCAATGAAAAACGATGAAAAAATATGCTGTTTCTGTATGAATGAGAGGTAGAAGGCATGTTTTCAGAAATCTAAACTTCCTTACCGGAAAAGTATATTTTGTTTTTCAACCATTTCTGAAGTAAAATGTGAGACCAGGGCAATTTAAAAAAAAGAAAAGAAAAGATGAAAACGGTACGAAATTTTAATTTTCATTCCATTTTTAAAACAACCCAAAAAATTTCGACAAATTTACTTTCTATTCTACTAGTATCATTTTACCGGATATTCTTTCGTAATTTTTTTTAATTTATAATTATTTTGACACGACGGGTAAGTACGTAATTCTGTATTCTTCTTAACTGCGTTTGTTTAAAACATCACTAATCTAAATATGTACCGGTGTTTGTTTTGAATGTAGGGGAATTCTGGACAAAAATATTTTTATGCCAAAAATATGAATGCTAAATTTAAATTTGTCATTAACAATGGCTGGCAAATATTTTTTAAAAGTTTGTGCACCCAAAAATGTGTACTATGCATTATAGAAACTTTCAAGTAAAACCAATGGTATACAATTAATTACCCTGCAACACTTATGGACATATTCAAAATTTACGAAAAACGATCAAATTAAATATAAATGAAAATACGTTTCGAATACAATTAACGAAAATTGAGATTTGCTAAATAAAAGAAACCGAAGAGTTCGAATCGTAACAAGGGAGGTTGTTTTCTGAAAGTTTTGAAAAGTTTAGAACTTTATTTTCGCTAATTATATTCGAAATTTGTTTTCATTAATAATCAATTTTTTACATTGTTTTTTTTTGTCATTTTTAAAAAATATATATTTATTAGTGCGACATGAAAATAAAATAGAAACGATTGGTTTCACTGACAATTCAATATTTCGATTTCCTAATGTGGCGAACGTATTAAAGCGGTACACCCCCCTTTGTAATTTTTTTGCGTTTTTTTTGGGGGGGGGTTCAGCGGATTATTAATGAAATGTCACTAATCAACCAGATTATCAAAAAAAAAAAAAAATAAAAATAATAAAATAAAATAGACAAACACATTTCATTATTTAACTTTTTTTAAGTGCTTCGTTTCCCGTAAATAGATACTCTATTTCGGAAGCGTCGGCTTTTTGGGGCTAAATTTCGCAAATATTGACTTTTTGTCAATAAAGGGCTAAATTTGGCCCCAAAAAATGTTGATGCATCCAAAATGAGGCCGTTTTGACGGCCGGCAAAATCGAAAGTAAATTCAACAACTCTAGAAGGATCATATCAGTATCTTACACCGTCACTTGAATAAATAAAGTAAGCGAACAAAATATACATTTTTAAATATATATTTATAATTATTTAATATATATATATTCATAATTATTTATTTAATATATATATATTCATAATTATTTATTTAATATATATATATTCATAATTATTTATTTAATATATATATATTCATAATTATTTATTTAATATATATATATTCATAATTATTTATTTAATATATATATATTCATAATTATTCATTTAATATATATATATTCATAATTATTCATTTAATATATATATATTCATAATTATTCATTTAATATATATATATTCATAATTATTTATTTAATATATATATATATTCATAATTATTTATTTAATATATATATATTCATAATTATTTATTTAATATATATATATTCATAATTATTTATTTAATATATATATATTCATAATTATTTATTTAATATATATATATATTCATAATTATTTATTTAATATATATATATATATATATTCATAATTATTTATTTAATACTAGCATTTCATCCCGGCGTTGCCCGGGTGTTTGGATGTGTATGTTAAGCAAAAAAAAAAAAAAAAAAAAAAATGAAAAAAGCGGTAGTAAGAAGGCAGGTTTGAATCCGTACCGCGAAGGAGGACAAGAACGGGGAAAAAAACCTAACGTCTTTGCTGTTACAACCACTGCCAAACCGACAGATATTAATATTTTTAGCCAATGTTTCAATATTTGTTGTCTGAAAGGTCGAACTTAAAAACGATACTGATCTTGGTAAAATCTGTTGCCTCGGTCGAAAGTTTTAGGCAGACATGCAAACATACATATATACATACATTTATATATTGGTAACTAACCAAACCTATTAACAAGCTTGCCCTATCTCTGATTACCCTTTATGTAAAATTTCAAATGTTTAGACCAGACATTGTCTGAGTAATTTGGTAGAGACTGCAAAGGTCAATTTTTTAAAACTTTGACCCCTATTATGACCCCTTAAAATTTATTGTTTTGGGCTCAAATCAAGTTATTAAGTTAAATCCATGTCCAAGGAACCTATATCTAAAATTTCAAGTGTTTAGATCCAAAATTGTCGGAGGAGTTTGGTAGAGTTCTCAAAGGTAAAATCGTTGAACTTTGACCTCTTAACAGCGAAATTTCTGGCCGGAAAGGGATTACAAAGATTTTCCCAAATCTCAGTACCCTATATATCAAATTTCGAGTCTGTAGACTAAAAATTGACAACTTATTTCGTAGGAAAATATACACAGGCACACACAGACACGTTCGCTTTTATATATATAATATATATATACTAGCAGTTCCGCCCGGCTTTGCTCGGGCCCTATATACTGTTCATAAGGTTATATATATATATTAAAAAAGTCTGAATATGTAAAGTAATGCCTTTCTGTATAATAGTCTTCCTTAACTACCATAGAGAAAAGACAGACAGACATTTTCACTTATATATATATATATATATATATATATATATATATATATAGATAGATAGATAGATAGATATATAGATAGATAGATAGATAGATAGATATATAGATATATAGATAGATATATAGATATATAGATAGATATATAGATATATAGATAGATAGATAGATAGATAGATAGATAGATTGGATGCAATATATCGTAATGATTTAAAAAGTATATAAAAAAATCTCATGCGCTATCACCGAGAATCGAGACCAAAACGTCCAGCTCACGATTTATTTTTCCTCTACCGTCAATGGGTGGGCTATGAAAACATGTTTACTGCAAGGCTAAAAATTAAAAAATGAACCAATAGCTACTACGTTATGTATTCGTAATGCTTGCGTTCGACCGTCATCTGCCAAATTTCATTTTTTTTTAAATTTTCACAATTTTGCCCAGATTTTTCCGGGTTAAGCCCCAAATATAAAGTTTTGCATGGATTCAAATACCTCCTATATAAAGTTTCATGTCTGTAGACCAAAAGTTTAGGAGGAGTTTGGTAGGCAAACTTTGTTAAACAAAAATATATACGTATACATGAATATATATGGAAACAATTTTGTGTTTACTATAAACCTTTTACGCAAATATTATGCACTTATAAATCATGTAGAATATCTGTATGAATATAATTACACGTACTATTAACTAACGATGATCATCCCATTTGAAAACTGGAGAAATTAATAGGGAATTAATTAAAATGAATGTTTAGAAGAATATACAAATAGGCTAAATCTTTTGCTAGTGAATGCAATTCCACAACCCATATATAAGAAAATTGCATTTTCTTTTTAAATAAATAGAAAAGATGGTTTTTAATATGAATATCAATACACGCACAGGAAAAACGAATTTATATATATACTAGCATTTCAGCCCGGCGTTGCCCGGGTATTTGGAGGTGTATGCTGAGCAAAAAAAAATAAAGAGTAATTTTTTTTTTAATTTGACCCCTATTAGGACCTCTTAAAATTTATAGTTTCGGGCTCAAATCACTTTATTAAATTAGATCCAGGTTCAAGGAACCTATATCTAAAATTTCAAGTGTCTAGACCCAAAATTGTCGGAGGAGTTTGGTAGAGTTCTTAAGGTCAAATCGTTGAAATTTGACCCCTTAACAGCCAAATTTCTGGCTGACACCCGTCACATCGATTTTCCCAAATCTCAGTACCCGGTATTTCAAATTTCGAGTCTATAGACTAAAAATTGACAGAGTTATTGCGTAGGGAAATGTACACAGACAGACACGTTCACTTTTATAGATATATATTCATAATTATTTATTTAATATATATATATATATTCATAATTATTTATTTAATATATATATATATATTCATAATTATTTATTTAATATATATATATATTCATAATTATTTATTTAATATATATTCATAATTATTTATTTAATATATATTCATAATTACTTATTTAATATATATTCATAATTACTTATTTAATATAGATATATTTAATTAATTATTTAATATATATGTTGATAATTATTTAATATACATATTTTAATTATTTATTTAATATATATGTTGATAATTATTTAATATACATATTTTAATTATTTATTTAATATATATATGTTTTTAATTATTTTTTAAAGAGAAAAATGAAACAATTTATAAAAGCATTAACAGAAAAATAAATCTGAAGTAATGAACCACGTAACAAAATATAAATTTATTCATATTTTTTTTATTCATTTCACTTCAGATTTTATTTTATTTATTTTGTCTTGTAATGGTTACTTCAAGTTTGTTTACTATAATTTTCTTAACAAAATAACACATGATTTGACAGTGTAAATACTGAGTTGACCCTTCTAGAGTTGTTGAACTTACTTTCGAGTTTGCTGGGCTTAACTGCAAGAGCACTGCCTTATTTTCTTCATGTAAAAAAAAATCACACTATCTCCATACAACAAAGTGAGGTTATGACATGTTGGAGACTAAAAAATAAAATAAACGTTTATCGCTCTTTCAGAGATGTGGCTGCTAAATTTGAATTCCTTATACACAATGGTCGACAAATATCTTTTTAACGTTTGTGCAACCCAAAAAATGTGTACTCTGCAGAAAATAATTTATTATGAGAGAAACTTTCATTTTGCAAATTTTATTTCACAATAAAATAATAAATACTTTTTTTCAGTAACTGGATCGGAAATACAAAAGAAAAAAAAAACAAACCTTTAATTTCAAATTTTACAAAAAAAATTTTCTCTAAAGTTTAATTCTCAAAATTGTTAAATGATAAAATCTGTTTTGCAATTGAAACTTTAAAACATAAGGTTCTTTTTCATAAGATCTACATATAGACTTTCAAGTAAAACCAATGGTATACACTTAATTACAATGCAACACTTATGGACATATCCAAAAATTACGAAAAACGATAAAATTAAATATAAATGAATACAATTAACGAGAATTGAGATTTGTTAAATAAATAAAAACGAAGAGTTCGTATCGTAACAACGGAGTTATTTGCTGAAAGTAATGAAATGAATGGAATTTTACGAGTTCAGTATTTTTCAATTTTTATCTCTCAAAATTTTTCAATTGATTCAATTTTTTACGATATTCTCAGAGTCAATATGAAATTGTATGCTCTTTCCAATACACCGAATATAATATTTTAGACAAACGTTTTTTTTTTAATTCACGCCACCCCATTTTGAAATGTCTATTAAAAAGTAAATGATTAATTTACATACCAATGTTTTATATATCATAAAGTCAAGATTAAAAGATCAATAAATAATATATTCAGATTTAAAACAAAAAAGAAAGTGTTTTAGAAATCTACCTATAAAGTCCGAAGTTTAAAACCTTTTTTTTTTAATCACGTTATTTTTTTATATAATTTTTTTTTAATGCAACCTTCCTCCTTGCTCCTTTTATTGAAAAAAAATAGGGGTTGAATTACATATTTCGAGTAGTTATAAGTTTGGAAAGACAGGGAATCGAACTATTCAACATTTTCACGCAGTTTCTGACCCACCTACGTAAACGAACTACATACACATTTTTATATAGTTATCACTATTTATTTAACAGAAGAAAGAAACGATTTTAGAAAGTGCATTATTGTCTTAACAGAACAAAATATAATACAAAAAAACTGAAACTTTGTCGTGTGTAAAGCGTAAAACTTGAAATAAAATATTTTCAAAAATATTTTTTAAAAATCTAAATATTTTTTAAAATATTAGAAAACATTAATTTGTAATATCGTGATAAAACTTTAATAATTTGTAATATCCGTATTTGAGAGTTTTATCCTCAAATTATTTTTTTTTTAAATTAAGTTTTTTAAAAACCGTGAACCTTTGCTGTGCGTAATAAAATAAAATAAATTTAAATATTTTTTTAAATATTTGTTTTATTAAATATTAATTAAATATTTTTTTTTATTAGGTTTAAAAACTTTAATAAATCATAATATCGATGATTTGACGGTGTAAATACTGAGTTGTCTGGCATAATTTCGAATTTGCCGGGCTTAACGGCAAGACTTCCGAAAATAAAACAACTTCGAAAATTAAACAAATTTCCCTACACTTTTAATAAATAATAATTTTAAAATATTAAAACTGTGAAACTTTTCCGTGCGTAATAAAAGAAAGCTTAAAACTTGAAATAAATAAAATATTTTGGTACTTATACAGTTTAGTGACGACATTAAAAAATGGAATAATGAAAAAAAAAATTATTGTACGTAACTGTTATAGACTGAAGTTCTCCGAAAAAAAAATTCACTTCATTTGATCAAGTATTTTTTTTTTTTTTACAGCGAAAAACAATGATTTATCACGACGACGTCAACGTGGCCATTTTGGAAATGTTATTGCAGGCCCAGGAATTCCAAGGGCAGGTAACTGCCGTACATAGCAAAATACCTCCATTTTAGGCCAATCTAGCCCTTTTTCCCTCACCAGAATGAGATTATTTTTTTTTGCGAAGACAGATGCCATTTTTTTTTTTTTTTTTTTTTTTTTAATTTGTAACAGAAGTAAATAAACGAAGTTTCGAAGTTGTCCATGCATGCGTGTCCAACTGCCCAACTGCGCATGTTTCGAAAATAATCTCGTATAAAAATTCTTCAATTCTTTGCATTCTTCAATTTCTTTGCATATTCAATAGTATTCTTATTTTAAAAAAAAAAAAATTGCAGATTTAAAAAAAAAAAGGAAAAAAACGTAAAAAAAAATTGCAGATGTGTTGTGTTGTGCGGCTGCGGCTGTGCGCATCTCAATATGGCGAGAAAAAAAAAGGCTAGATTGCGAAATTTGGCCTAAAATGGAGGTATTCTGCTAGGTACATTTCCAAAATGGCCACGTTGACGTCGTCGTGATAAATAATTGTTTTTCGCTGTAAAAAAAAAAAAAAAAAAAAAAACTACTTGATCAAATGAAGTGAATTTTTTTTTTCGGAGAACTTCAGTCTATAACAGTTACGTACAATAAAATTTTTTTTCAATATTTCCATTTTTTGATGTCGTCATTAAACTGTATAAGTACCAATATTTTTAAAAATACTATATCGTAATATCAGGATTTGTCGGTGTAAAACACTAATATGACACTTCTAGAGTTGCCGAACTTACTTTCGACTTCACCGGGCGTAAAGTGCAAGACTGCTCTAAATGGGGCATTGATTTGTTAGGATGTTGAATTAGAAACGGAGCGGAGCGGCGGAGCAGTAGCACCCCTTAAAAATGTTAATTACTGATTTAAAAAAAAACATTTTGGATTTTTTAAAAAATTATTTTGGATAATCTGGTACATTAGTGACCATTCGATAATAATCTGTTGAAAAACATTAAGCAGACGAAAATAAAACATTACAGAGGACGTACAACTTTCATATATTGCTGATGAAAAAAATAAACTATTCCGTTGAAACTTCTGCAGTTTACGAACCGTGTTATTTTTTAAATGAAAATTTATAGTATTTCTTGTTAGATGAAAGTACACGTGTTGTTTCTGGGTGTTTTTTTTTTTAATAACCTTATTTCAATTTAAACAAATTGCTTAGTGTTTTTCTTTAACGATACAATTATTATTAAATCTATGTTTTCTCAAAGCATTTTCCGGGATAAAAAAATTATAATATACATCTTTTTTTTAACACCTCATGGTAATACCGCATACTATTTAATATATTTCTGAATTTATGGTTTTTCATACGACGCCGCCATTAATTTCTGTAAAAATTTCTTCAGCATACAGAATACCGACCGTACTATTTTTAGTTAGGATTTTCAAATTATATTCAATGTTTACCGTATATTGTCAGAAAAAAAAAACAACAACAAAAAACTAACTTTTCTGTTGGAACTTCTGCAGTTTACGGACCGTGTTTTTTTTTTTTTTTTTTTTTAGATAAGAGTTTCAGGTTAAATTTAAATTTATAGTATTTATTGTAGTTTAAGTTCGAAATGCCCCCCTCCTCTTCCGATTGGGTTTCTTAATAACGCTATTATTTCGATTTACAATTGAACAAATTGTTTCGTAATGTTTTTAATTTATATAAAAGTAAAATCATTTTTAAATGTTTTCATAAACAGCATTTTTCAGAATTAAAAAAATCATAAATATATTATATACCTCATAGTAATGCCGTATTTCACATAATATATTCAGGAATTAATTGTTTTGTTTTGTTTTCGTACGACGGCGTCATTAATTTCAATAATAAAAAATTATTCCTTCAGTATATGCAAAATACGGAGCATATTATATATTAGTGAAGATTATCAAATTAAATCACATTTTTACCGTATTTTTTTTTGTTAGGTAACAGTATATACAGGGTGCCCCCCCCCCCCCCCCCGAAAAAAAAAAAACAAAACAAAGGACATTCAATTGTTTTTCTGGGCATTTTACAGTCAACGGAGAAAAAAAAAAGTCCAAAGACCCTAGCGTTTTAATGTGATGTTTTGAATATAATAGTTATGACCAAAGTTTCATTTCATTCGGACAAAACACTAAGAAACGGGGCCTGATTTAAGTTGGGGCCCGTTTTATTTGGTGGGGGGGTCACCCTGTACAAACGTCCATTCTTTTTTTGGATTTTTTTTTAATGTAAATAAGGTAAACTTTATTTTTTGATAAATTAAAAACAAAACACATTTTTTTAACTTTCTTATTTGAAAGATTCCTACGCGATGTGATACGACACCCCACTACACCCGTTAGCACGCGAACGTATCATGTAAGAAAAACACTACCAAAGGCGTTGAAATAGCACAAAATAGTCCCAAGGTCTAGGGGTTCATACCATGTAAACGGTAAAATTGCGGCGAGTTTGATTATCAGATTCATTATCAGCGACCTCGAATACGTCTAAAAACCAAATTAGAGGTCGATGTTCTGTTCTAACGTAAGGAAACATTTACCGTAAATAATTTGAAATAAGGTTTGAAATAAGTTTATAGTAATTATCTTTCAGATTAGCAAAACAATATTTTCAGTAATTTTACGAAACACCTTTAAATAAATTAATTTTCTTTAAGTGGCCAAATATTGCTAATATATGATTAACCATGAAAGACTTTGACGAGTCGATACAAAAAAAAAAAAAAATAATAATAATAATAACTGCGCATTTTGCTAAAAAATACGATAATTTATTTCTACAATTACTTGTTATTTAATATCAATGTATAATTTGGATTTTTTTAAAATAATAAACGCGGTTTTTCCTATATAATTTTATGCTTATTTTCCCTATATATTTTATGCATATTTGCTAGGTAAATGTCTAAACATTCTTATAAAAATAAACTTTATTCAATTTTATTCTTAAAATAAAAATAATTCATGAGTACACGCCAAATAGAGATTTATCAAAAAAATTAGTTTTGTTTTAAAATCGAAATCACTGACTTCAACTCCGTTGTTGGATATTAAAAATAATAAACACGGTTTTCAATCTATCATTTCATGTTTATTCGCGAGATAAAAGTGTAAAAATAAGTTTTTTTTTCTGTAGAAAGTTTTTATGACGGAATGAAATTTGTCCCGTGGCGTACTTTTTGTCCCGTGGCGTCCTGGCGTCCCAAAAAAGAATCACCGCAGAAAAACGAACAAAATAAAATCTGGAGTAATGAACCATTGAACCACGTAACACATTATAAATTTATACAAAATAAAACAACTTTGAAAATTAAACATTCCTTAAAATGTTGTTGTCTTATCCTTTAATAATTCGTCGAAATTATATTAATTACATATTTTTTTTATTTTAAAACTAATAATTCGTGATTTGACGGTGTAAAATACTGATGTGACCCTTCTAGAGTTGTCGAACTTTGCCGGGACTTAACTGCAAGACTGCTGGATGTTCAAGTTAAATTCAATTTTCACAGTATATTAAGTAAAAAAAAAAAAAAATTAAACTTTTCTGTTGGAACTTCTGCAGTTTACGAACCGTTTTTTTTTGTTATGTTTTTTTTTTTTTTTTAGATAGGAGTTCTGGTTAAATTCAAATTTATAGTATTTATTGTTAGTTTAAGTTTAAAAATAGTACAATGGAGACCCCTACCTCTTCTGGTTGGGTTTCTAAATAAAAACGTTATTATTACAATTTACAATTGAACAAATTGTTTCGTAGTATTTTTCTCAAGTTATATAACAGTAAAATCATTTTCAAATGTTTACATAAATAGCATTTTTCAGTAATGCCGTATTTTACATAAGATATTCCTGAATTAATTGTTTTTCATACGACGCCACCATTAAATTCTTAAAAAGAAAATACAGCAAAGTGAGGCCATGAAATGTTTGAGACAAAAAAAAAAAAAAGCGTTATTTCAAATGTTTATCTCTTTCTTATTAGTACGGTTTTGTTTTGTTTTTCAGAACTTATTTAAAAAAGAAACATGAAATTATGGATAAAAAAAAATATCTTGCATGTTATTTATGTGTTGAAATAATAAATTATTGCTTAGAAACTTATTTAACATGGAGAGTGTGTTGTAAATATTCTGTCCTTTAATAAAAGCGATACCGTAAAACTTTAATTTCTTGATTAAATAATTCTAAAAACGCTATGGAGTTCAGTTCATCGTATTTCCTTATAAACAATTTTTTGTCGCAAAGAGAACGACAACATTAATAAAATAATGTTCCTTCCTTTTCTTTTAATAATAATTCGAAACATTTATTCCGAATCTTTTTGACAGATTACACTGCCTTTTACTTATGATAGGATGTTCAGGTTGAATTCAATTCTTATGGTTTTTGTTGTTTATTAAATTTTATATGAAACTACAGAATATTATTTTATGTTCCCGCTCACCATGTTAAGCATGGGTTTCTAAATAATAGCGTTACTATTTCAGCACGATCCGTATTTTGTATAAGCAGAAAAAAGTTAAATTAGAATTTAATCTGATTGGAGAAAAAGGTTTGTTAAATTCATGTTGGTTTAATTCTGGATCCATTTATAAAACAAATAAATTTTTGGTGCTAATGCAGAGAGTGATCCGCGCTATTTTTTAAAATCGTATTTCCACGTCTAATTAAAGTTTTATGATATGTTTTTTTTTTTATTCAATTGTACGGTTAAAGTTCAGAATAGGTACAAAACACCCTCCCCATGTTAAGAATGGCTTTTTAAATAATAACGTTATTATTTCAGCACGGATCAGCATGAGTACGAAATTTTTAGTTTCCAAATAAAATTAAAAGATATTTTTTTAGATAGTAAATTGCTTTCTATAAATTCCTGTACACAATTTTGGAGGAACTGATTTAAAATATTGAACGTTAAAATGACTTCACAGTCGACAGTCATTTAAAGTGAAAAACTACACATTTTACCAATTTCTTTACCATTTCAATTTCTTTAAGTAAAACTGATCCGGCAAAGAGGAAATCGAGAAGTTCATAGAAAAAAAAAAAAAACTGACGTAAAACGCATTGCATTGTTAAAAGTAATAAAATATCGAAAAACAATCTTACCTTTTGTTGTAAACAATTGAATACGAAAACGGCAATAAAAAATGTGGATGATTTCTTTTTTGTTTATGTCAAAAATTGAAAGTTTGGTCAATTTGTAGGGATTTCTTTACAAAATTAATACAATTTCAAATGTCCAATTCATTAAGAAATCCAAGAATACATGAATATTGAAAAAGTTTTAAAAAAATTAAAAACACGATTGAAACGTGGATTTTAAAAATGGATGAACAAAAATTTAAAGTTTAAAATGAAAATATATGAAGATTAAAAAAGATTAAAAGATTAAAAAAGATAAAACGTTATAATGAAACGTTGTCCGTTTTTAAATGTCCGTTAATTACGTGTTAGAAAACGTTTTCCTTTCAACGTATTGTCCATTCATAATACTAAAATAATTAAAAACGAGAAAAAAGAGTAAAACTAAGATATATTTTTTCTGCGTTACTTATCTGCTAACGGCCAAGAACAGTTTATATAACTGTTTACATAATATATATTATGCAAATATATATTATGTAAATATATCTGTATGTCAATTAAAGTAGTGTATATATATATATATATATATATATATATATATATATATATATTTAAATATATATATATATATATATATATATATATATATGTATATTTAAATATGTATATATTTAAAATATAGATATATCTTTATATATATATATATCTTTAATATATATATATATGTATATATCTATATCTTTATATATATATATATATATATATATATATATATATATATATGTTAAAATATATAGTTATATATTCAGATATATTGTATATATATATATATATATATATTCAGATACACACACATGTATATATATATATATAATTTTTTTTTAAATATATATTTCTAATAATAAATCTGTTTTTTATTGCAATTTCACTGCAAAATAGGCAGCATGCCGCTTTGATAAAGCGAACAACTATTTGGTACATAATTTCTAGGGGTACTATGTAGGGAGGTGAGCAGCAAGATGTATGTTTATATTACATTTGAACTTCTGCATGTCAGTAAAGTCAGGAAAACAGAAATCATGAAGGCAATTCCAAAGTCTTGTACATTTTTTACATCTATGGATTTCTAATGCATAGGGGTGGAATTTTGCTGTGTGTATGGTTTGTCTGGGGTGTTTACGTCGAAGGGGTACAAGGGCTTGTAGTTCGTCGGAGCACCTTCCATTAAAGTACTTGTGAAACAGGCAGGGGATGCAACATTTCATCACTGAGGCAGCAGTTTAAACCTAACGGATAGTGCGGAATATATTAAGTTGGCGACTCTCTTTTGGACCCTGGTTGAAATGGAGACAAGTAGCAGATGCACTAGCCCAACTATGGCAACAATACTAATTACATGGCAACAATACTATATACATGGCAACAATACTATATACATGGAAACAATACTATATACATCAGTGAATGGTGGCGTTGTAAAGGCACAGGATACTCTCAGTCGTAAGTAACTTTATAGCACGGTTGTTAAGCCCATCTTCTTTGCAGCAGCCTTGGCAATGCACTCAATGTATATGTTCCAACTCATGTTCCTCCTGAACGTTAAGCCGATGAGTTTGAAAGAAGTATTTTCATGTAATGTATTATTAGTCATGTCTATTAGTGGTTGAGAATGTTTCTTGTAATTATTAAAGACAAGGAGCTTAGTCTTGACAGTATTGAATGTGACCATCCATTTTGGCCCCGTTTTGCCTTTGATGCGTGTCTAGTTGTTTTCCCCTCGTGTCTGTTAAAGAGCGTGGTGTCATCAGCAAATATACCCCTCTCAGAGACAATTTCATCAGGGGTCATTTATGAATATTAGGAATAATAAAGATCCGATAATCAATCCCTGAGCTACACCCGCATTTATATCAGATTGTGTTGATGTGCGACCATCGAGGGCAACATGGATTCTTCTTTTACTAAAGAAGAATTTAATTATGTTAAGTATTCGTCCATTATTTGATATCTCCAGTTCGATTGGTTTCACTTAATTGGCTGTAACACTTTGGCAATAATGGTCGTCAAAATCCAAATCTATTTTCTATCACAAAAGTTTAAACAAAATCTTTTTTTTTTACATAATCCTCAATACCAACCGAATCAAAAAATTACTTCAATGCAAAAATTAACACTGATTTATATTAATCGCTTTCAAATCATTTTCATATAAAATTCACATAAATATATTAGTGTTAAACCTATTCACTATCTTCATACACACATTTTAACATAGTTTATGCTTCACTAAACAGAGATGACTAACTTAAAAAAAACTCCCGTTTTTTTCATCATGACAAGAAGACTTTCTGTATTATTATTCGTCGGACTACTGTTCTCATCTTGAGTGTGATTTTCACAACGTTTCGGTCGATATAACCTCCGACCTTCTTCAGGTGTATCTTGTCGAACTCGGGAATGTTTCTGTCGAACTCGGGAATTTGGACAGAATTTCGAGCAGAAACATTCTCGAGTTCGACAAGATACACCTGAAGAAGGTCGGATATTATATCGACCGAAACGTTGTGAAAATCAAACTCAAGATGAGAACAGTAGTCCGACGAATAATAATAAAAATAATCAACCCTCATCTAAAAAATTCAGAAACGTCAAGAAGATTTTCCTTTGTCTTTCATGTGCCCAGTATCAGGAGATATTTCTCTGAACATGTAAAGGCTCCTCGTCCGTGGAACACGTTATCATGGGAATACTTCCATGTAGACTAAAACATATTCTTCCTCAAATCAAATGTCAACAAGTACTTAACATATATAACACGCTTGTTAGAGTGTTCGCTAATGGACTGAGAGCCTGGAATTCACTCCTCGGTCGAATCAAACTAAAGACAGAGAAAGAGGAGTGATCCTGGGAAAAGAGTAGCGCCCCTCCAGTATGCCTTTATATAGTTGCCAGTAAAAGAGGAAAAGCTGCAGCTAAACGATAAAACCATCATTCGATTCTGTTTTGCAAGTCACTCGCTATTAATATGGCAACCTTCTTTATGTAACGATTGATTGATAACCTTGGAAAATCATCTGCTGCCTTTTCTAAGAGCAACGCAACATTCCTAGACTCAATCATACATTATCGTAAACCCTGTCAATGGTTTCTTCCATTCTTTCTTTATAAGAATTTGTCCATGTTTTTATTTTATATTCCTTGCACTTTTTAAATAGAAGAATTTTTTTAAGTAAACAAAAGAAAAGACCGCGATTTTAAATTCTAATCTCAGATGTTCACAGAGCGGATTTGTCCCCCTTTTTTCCAGTTGACAAATACGGAGGCCTAAGTAATTATTTCTGACATGGGCTTTATCTCTCATTTGTATTTCTGATATGTTTGCTGTTAACAACAAAGTTTGTCATATGGGTCACCGTACTTGAAAAATGATCACATTTTACTCATAAGTAAGTTTACTTTTATAAACACCCCCCCCCGACAAATTTTCCATTTTTTATTCTCTTAAAAAAATACATGAAATTTTGATTTAAAATATTTTATTTCTTCTTAATGCAATTTTTTTTAAATATCTAAAAAGAACATTGAATGAAATAGAAAATGCGTGTTCGAGATAAGTGTATTTTAATTTTTTGTTTAATTTCTAATATTAATAATTACATTCTATTTCAGTACTTAATTTATATTTTTATCTCCTGATTGTTTTATTTAATGATTGCGTTTTATCGTCATAAATGTTTATTATATCTACCATGTTGATCTTAAGGATAGCATACTCAACCATTTTATATTTCTTTCAGACCCCCCCCCCTCAATTTCTGTATTTTTTTTTTTTTTTTTTTGTTAATTTTCTTATAACGGCACTAGTTGAATTTCAGAAGCCCCCCCTGTTCTCTTATATCGCAATTTCTTAAACGCCACTCGCAAAAATTCAGAAAGAAAACACGTTTTGTTTTAACGGTGAATTGAAAAAAAAAAAATCTTTCGGGACGCTGATATAAAAACTAAGTCTTTTCAAATCAGTTTGCACTCTGAAGACGAATGCGTGTTCGAGATAAGTGTATTTTAATTTTTTGTTTAATTTCTAATATTAATAATTACATTCTATTTCAGTACTTAATTTATATTTTTATCTCCTGATTGTTTTATTTAATGATAGCGTTTTCTCGTCATAAATGTTTATTATATCTACCATGTTGATTGCATGAACGGATTAGGAAATTGTATTCATTGTTAAATCGTGAGAGGCGAATCTATCACCATACGTTCCCTTTATAAAACACGCCAGTTGGACTTTATTAAGTACAATACTTAATAGATTTTTTTTTTAAGGAGAGTAGAGAACGTTTTGTGGAAGCGTTGTCGGCAGCTCTAGTTACTCTCGCTTCACTTTTTTTGTCACTCAGTCCTCATTTTTTTAAATGAGTGATTTTTCTGACAAAGGGAGAAGAAAAAGCTGTATTCTAGGTTGGCAGTATTTTGCGTGAACAGTCGGCAAAGATGGCGGAAATATTTCGTTTCTATGTCTATCCTTGTAGCCATGTCACTAGTAAGGGTGCTGGAGGTAAACGTTTTGTCTGGGCTGACGTTATCCGCCTGATAGTCAGGGACCCGAACCTTGGATTAACCACTAAGGAGGCTGTCCTATCAGCAGGTGCAAAGTACTGGGGCTGCTGTATTGCCATTTGGTGAATGGATTCTGGACCATGCAGTAGTCTCTGGTGGGGCCTCTCGATGCCATATTAGTGGGTAATTGTTACGGCTTTATCTTATCATGTGCTAAAAAAAAAATTATTCGTTACTTTTCTCTCTTTGTTTTCCCCTCTCTGTCCTGCTCTAAGCAAATCTGACGACCTAGTCCACAAACTCCAAAATTCCATCATGACAAGTTTCAATAACAAATACACGATTAAACCCGGATCTGAAACTTCCAACGTAGACCCCCACTACCATGTCTCCTTCTCCAACATCAGGGGTCTACGTTCTAACCTTCCAGAGGTTGAAGCCCAATTACAGGAGACTAAACCAGACCTTTTCTTTTTATGTGAAACTGGAATTGGACAGACTATTTCCCTAAATGAGTTCGTAATTAAAGGATACTCTAACCTAACTTCCAAAACTGACCCCCAAGATCGCCATGGGCATGGAATAGGTGCCTATATAAAAGATGGCTTTCCATGTGGTAGGGACATCTCCAGAGAAGATCCTAACTTGCCCTATATGTGCTTCCGAGTAGCACTAGCTCACACTACGGCATTTATATTTACTCTCTATCGCCCCCATAATAGCGGAGTTACTATCTTTAAAAGCATATCTGAGAAAATTGACCAAGTTCTATTAGCATATCCTTCAGCTAACATTCACGTACGTGGAGACTTCAATGTTCACAACGTGGAATGGTTGACCCACTCAAACAAGACCGATGATGAGGGGAGATTCTGTCATGATTTCTCCATTGCATATGACCTCACTCAGATTGTTCACGAACCCACCCGTGTGCCCGACAATGACGGTCAGTATGCTAGACCTCTTTCTCACAACTTGCCCTGAACTATGTTCAGTTTCCGTTCTGTCTCCTCTTGGATCTTCTGACCACTCAGTGGTATCAATTAAGGTAAAAATGAAATGTAATAAGTCCTCTGACGTACCTCTCCATCGTACAGTATATCGATACACTATGGCTGACTCGGATAGTTTCCGTACATTTATATCGGATCTTTCTCTGCGTTCCATGTTTAAAAAGGATGTGTCTTCTATAGTATCAGACCTGACAGAATGCTTAATTGTAGGTATAGACAATTTTATACCCTCGAAAAAGTTCCAGCAAAAACCTAACAGCCAGCCATGGTTTTCTCCAGAATGTGCTGCTGCTATTGCGCACAGAAATCACTTTTTCCACTGCTTCCAACGTAATAGATGTATGGAAACTAAAGCCGCTTTCAGGACTGCCAGCAACCATTGTAAGAAAGTAATAAAGAACGCAAGAGAGTTGTATGCTCAGTCCGTCAAGTCCAAAGTAGCTGAGCAGCGGTTTGGTTCCCACCAGTTTTGGCAAATTGCAAACAGAATCTTGAACAGAAGTGTGTGCTCCATCCCAACTATCATCAATTGACCTGAGGTAATCTCGTCAGCATCAGACAAAGCCAAACTCTTTGCCAAGAACTTTGCAACTAATTCGACCCTTTGCGACCAAGGCTGCCAACCCCCAATATTTCCTCCTGTATCAGAAAATACACTATGTGATATACAAATATCTGTATGTGATGTTGCCAAGCTAATCAAAAACCTTGACTCCAGTAAAGCAACCGGCCCTGACGATATTCCAATTATAGTACTCAAAAAACTTCAACCAGAACTAGCACCCATACTTACAAAACTGTTTAAACGTTGTCTTAAGGAGAATTGCTTCCCATCACCCTGGAAAATCTCATCAGTATGCCCTGTATTTAAGAATTCGGGTGATCGTTCATCCCCCTCTCAATACAGGCCAATAAGTCTCCTGTGCGTCATGAGTAAGTTGCTGGAATCTGTGTTAAATAGAGAAGTAATCAACCATCTCAGCATAAATAACCTTCTTAGTGACACACAATATGGTTTCCGTTCTGCTAGATCTACAGCAGATGTGCTTACAGTTATATCTCATAGGATTAGCGAATCTCTCGACAGAGGTAACCTTTCTAGGGCAATTGCTCTTGACATATCAAATGCCTTTGATAGGGTATGGCATAAAGGTTTACTTCACAAGATCTCCAGCTATGGTATTGCTGGAAATGTCTTCTCAATTATTAAATCATTTATCTCTGATAGGTTCATAAGAGTAGTAGTTGATGGGCAAAAATCAGAAGCTCACAGTATAAATGCTGGAGACTCTCAGGGATCCATCCTGGGCCCAACTCTTTTCCTGATATACATTAATGATCTTCCAAATCACATCCTTACATCATTCGTAGACATTTTTGCTGATGACACTACCATCTATTGTAGCACATCTAAGACAGTAAACGACCAAGTTCTCTCCGATTCTCTCTCCTCTGATCTTGATCACGTTGTACAATGGGGAAAGGAGTGGCTGGTTACTTTTAATGCATCTAAAACCAAGCTTCTATCTTTACATCATCAACGTTCTGATCCCCATCTGGCATCAATTGAAATGAATGGCTCTCGTCTTGAGGAGGTCTCAAGTTTTGACAGGCTTCTGGGCTTGACCTTTACTCCTGATCTTAAATGGAATACGTACATCAAATCTGTTGCCAAGGCCGCTGGAAAAATGGTCGGATCCTTCTATCGATCCAGTAGATATCTCACTGCTGATGCAATTCTCTATCTATATAAGAGCCAGATACGTCCAAGGATAGAGTACTGTTGCCACATATGGGCAGGAGCTGCTAGAAAAGACTTGTCCTGCCTTGATAGAGTTCAAAATAGACTTCGGGGCTTGGTGGGAGATGTCCTTTTCTCTTCGCTGCAACCTCTGTCTCACAGAAGAGATGTTGCGAGTTTGTCTCTGCTTTATCGTTATTTTCATGGAAAGTGTTCGACTGAGCTTCAATCTATGGTCCCCCCTCGCCAAACTTTCACAAGAAACACTAGACTAGCTGAAAACATTATCAATAATTTTCCCCACTCTTTATCTGTACCTAAACCTAAACATAGATTCCATGATCAAAGTTTCTTCCTTAGAACTGTACGCCTGTGGAATTGTCTTCCGTTTTCCTGCTTTCCAGCTTTCTATAATATGGTTGTCTTCAAGTCCAACGTGAACAAGTTTCTGATGAGCCGTTCCACTTAACAAATTTACCGAATTTCCATTACTATCGATTACTATATTGTCCTTTTGACTACTCTACACTCTTTAACCCTTATCCTTGAGTGGCCTATCGGCCTTGATAAGTGGTGACGTCTATGTAAAAAAAAAAGTGTCCAATATTTACTGGACAGTATTTTCAAATTATGAGGTTCCACTTAAAAAAATCAACGTGTTTAAGAAAAAAAAAGGTTTTAAACTTTTGACTTTACAGGTAAAATTGCACAAAACTTATTCGCAGTTTTGTCTTAAGTGTGTCAAAGATTCCTAAAAAATTCTGACACACCTAATCATGGTCATATGTATGTCGGCTGCTACAGGTATAATCAGATAAAAGGCAAAAGCGGACAAGACATCTTTCACCTTTATTATTTATTAGGCTTTATTGACAAGGAGCAAGAATAGACTGGAAAAACCCCAGCTCAAAAAGGGATGACTGTTTCTGCATTCGAAGCTGAGATTCTGAAAGATGCTGCCTACGAACTAAATGAACGGTCTACACGTGGGCATTTTAACGTTCAATAACAGCTGATTAAACATATGGGTAGAAAGAGAATACTCAGCTGAACAGCCAAGATCAAACATTTGTGTAGAATTAGGAAGCGATCTTTTAAAACATCTCAGACTCACATATACTAGACCATCTCGTAAAATACAGCAGATAGCTTTGTAGATTATCTGAAGAACATGCCAGAAACTAAAATATGTCCATGTGAATCACATAGAGAAAAGGTTTTCGAGAATGTCGGATTGCGTCTAGGAATGTTGCGTTGCTCTTACAAAAGGCAGCGGATGCATAAAGAAGGTAGCCATGTTAATAACGAGTGACTTGCAAAACACAATCGAATGATGGTTTTATCGTTTAGCTGTAGATTTTCCTCTTTAACTGCCAACCAGTCTTTGAGACTTTACATAACTGGGCGCCACAGTCGATGGAAAATTTCTTGGGGGCAACTGAAAGTCGTAAATCACTCGCCCGCCAGTCGATAAAATTTCTTTGAATAAATAAA